>NC_136656.1:4434213-5026713 GCF_949748355.1 Melanostigma gelatinosum
ATGTCAGGTTTAGAGTTCATGATGAATTATTCAATGAATCAGGATTAAAGCTGACCGTGGAGAAGAGAAGCGTAATCTCCGTCTTGAGTTTCAACCTGGTTGATCACGTGGTCTGTAGCTGGTCTCTGATTGGTGCTCTGAGACCTGGTGGGCCCAAAACATGAAGTAAATACAGAGGATCTAATGAGGAACATGTGAAGCAGTGCTGTTATGTTCAGAATGAGAGAAGAGAGTGTTGTACCAACCTCATGACGCTGGAATCTGTAAGAGAAAGGCATTTGCTGTTACATGTCTTTATATTACACATTGTTCTATTGTCACTGCAGTACATGTGTTTACATCTGTGACTTTGACTTGTTTAAGTGTCATCAATCTAATATGAGAAGGAAAAGATCTCACCTGTTGACTTTCTGCAGCGATACAGAAACAGCAGCAGGAGAAGAATCAGAAAAACTCCACAAAGCAGACCAACAACCAACAGCACGGGAAATGCAGCGCTTGCTGCTGTATCTTCAGCATCTACACACAAATACAAATACACATGAATCATGAAGAGACACACAAGTATTAGAACACATGCACTCAAATACACTTACATAAACCCTCGATCACATGCTGTCTACCTTTCACTGCTGGTCACGTCACATTTGTATTTGTATGAATACGAAAACGTATAAAACCAACTTCTAGTTCAGTGATAACTTTTCTACCTCAGACTGTAACATAGATTACAAAAATATACAGTTTTTAATAATACTCACATTTCACTGACAACCAACTCTCTGCTGACATCAAACTCAAACCTTGTGTTGAATTCCTTCTTCTACATTTATCCTTATTCACAAATACTTTTTCTGCATTCAGTATTTCATATCAACTAGACTATTTAGTTCTTTACCGACTGGATCACTGTACTCTGTGTAGTAAACTGGGTCTCCTCTTCCTCCTCTGCACCAGAAGACTCCTCTTCCTCCTCGTGAGACACGGATTCGTCCAGTTGAGAGGACGGTAACATCTGGTGTGTTCAGAGGTGCAGAGGTTTTCTTGCCTTTGTACCAGAAGTATGTCCAACCAGATGATGATGAAGATGATGAAGATGATCCCACAGAGCAGGTCAGGGTCACTCTGTCCTCTACAGGAGAGTCTTCTCTCAGTTGGGCCTTTGGTCGTTCTGTTTTAATGTAGAACAAAAACATAACAATGGTAATTGTTGTGTCTGTGAATTCGACCAGTTTGATGAATAATTAAGACAAATAATCTCATCCAGCATTCTTGGTGGAGCAACAACGTATTGATGAAACAATGCAGAAGATAATGAATCACTTCTGAATCTGTGAATATGATTAATGTTTAGTAAACTGAAGGAAATCATCAGAACCCATGTTGATGTTTCACACTGATGAACCACTGAAGTTGTTGGTTAAATGAAGCTGACATGGATTACAGTGAGTACAAACACACTTTTAAAAATGGATGACACTTTAAACACAGCCTTCTTTTCTTTAAGGGTCTCAAAGATAATTCAGATAAATCTTCACTCCGCTTCACTCTGACAATGCTTCATGTCTGCAGCTCCTTCATATGTAAACTACAAACGTTCTATTTTCAGTTCCATTGGTTCAGATTCTTCATCTTCAAAGTTACTCATGTAAGAGTTCCCATCTGACGTCAGAGAAATGTTCATTTAAACTGTGTTTTGATGGTTTGTGTCCATTTCAATCAGTGATGCGTCTTTGTAGAAGTCAGCATTCTTCTCCTTTCTCTGACCTCGATGTCTACAGTGAAGAGTCACTGATTCTCCTTCAAACAAGGAGGATGCAGGAGTTTCTAGCATGACATCTTTGTCTGTGTAACAGTTAGTTCATTGTTTCAGTGAACCAGTTTAATTAAATCAACAATGTTACAGGTATCAGTGGTTTATGTTTTAACATTATTAGAATTTAACATTAAGTTGGAGACAGAAGAAGATGTCAAAGTCACTCTTCCTGTAATAAATAAGAACAGGTTCACTCAGTAATGAGGACATTTCCCCTGAAGGAGGCGCCACACTCACCTGCTCTGTTTGATACATTAATGTCATCACTAATTAATCACTGACTCGTTTCTCAAAAAGGATAGAATATTGGATGGTTTGTCTTATTATTATTATATAAATGTCTTCATGTAAACAGCTGAACTGTTATTATGTTATATTCACACTTTGTCAAACAGGTTGATCATATCAACATGAATCATGAATAAACAAGTGTTTTCAGTCAACTTGGTCATGATGGTAAAACTTTGATCACTTACTTGATACAGTGAGAGAGACTTTATTACTTCCTTTTATAACATCTGATGAGATCTTGGGAGTTGCAACACACTGATATTCACCGCTGTAGACCGTAGTTAGAGGTTGTAATATAAATCTCTTTTCTGAGCTGTAGGGGGAAACCGTATAACGATCCTTCATGAGTGAGTAATTCCAGTCAGTGACTTCTCCTTCACTCACGTCACATATGAAGGTAACAGTCTCTCCAGTAAATAAAGTGGACCAGTTTGGCTCAATGGACAGCAAAACATCTAGAAACAAACACAAAATGCAAAGAGTGAAGTGTGTTTTCTTTTTTTGTATTCATCATAAACTAACTAAACAGAACACATACATATTCATTGTTAAAGGGTGATAGCAGGTGGAGAATTGTCTTGAGTGAACTGAATATATAAAGAGAAAGAAAAGTGTATAAAAACCTTGAGCGTGTCCACAGTAGAGGAGGATATTCAGCACTAAAATAAAGTTAGAAACTTCATCATTCATCATCAAACAGACAGAAACTAACATCAGTCGTTTAAAATGTTTTATCAATGAAAACTATGATTTAAACACAAAGTACTCACAGAAAAGCCCCAGCACACACACAGCGTGTCCCATCCTCACATCCAGCACTGACACTCTGTCACTCTGCTTCTGAGTAATGCTTCTCCTTTGTGTAAAGAGAAAGAAACGTATGAAGCATGATGGAGAAATCAGGAAATGCAGAGAAAAAGAAGACGCATAACAGATAAATATTGGATCTGAAGTTTTCTCCAACTTCTGCTTCTGAGTTTACGGCCTGTGCTTCCTTCCCTTTTACACAAAGCTCAAACAACCAGACTGGTTTGAACACAGCACATGTTTTATGCTTATGAGGCAGACGACCATTCAATTTAAATAGTCTGATAATAGATATTTCAACTAGCTTTCTACAAATATGATCATCAGCAAAGGGTCAGTCGTTCTTTAAGTTACTGTGAAGGCAGCTGCATGAAGTCAACTGACTACAGCACAAGGTTTTAAAGATTCAGATGTCATACTCACTGTGTCATCCATGGTCTTTCTCACCAAAATGGGACAGTTTTTAAATGAAAATATGTTCGTTCTTCAGTTAGACTCAGTCTGTCACATCACAGAGTTCTGAGAGTGTGAATGTCTTCACCTTCTGGTGAAATTCGGCTTTTAAGTTGTCACGACTCTACCCACAGGAAGTGACCGTGTCAGAGCCAAACAGAAATAGTGTGATCAACGGAAGTGGAGGAGAAGAGAGCCAGAGCCTCTCCCAGCTACACTCTGTTAACACTGGTCGCTGGGACTCTATGGGTTTCGTCATGGAGAGTTCAAATATAGTTGAGTTGTATAGATATAAATTAGCATTGAATAAGTCTGCAGTGTGCCAGTGGACTCATGGGATATGTTGTCGATAGCTAAAAACAAGTTTAGTAAGACTTAAATGTGATATGTAACCCATTTTAATCTCTTTACATTGTAAAGTTTACAATAAGCATCATATTCGTTCAAGCATCAAAGCCACATTTAACGCTAACAGCCAAATGTTACACAACAGCAACTGCAGGAGGATGTACAGTAGGGCATTATGGGAAGCCTGTTTTATCTCCACTCAACAGTAGCGTCACAACAACACTCTCAACTCAGCTCATGTCTTTTGTGCAATACAAATGAACACAACTCTATGTGCAACCATCATTTGAGAAAAGGCACAAAAGAGGAAATAGTCTTTTGAAGACATCCATCTATGATGCAGACACCTCATTTACATAAGACGTAATGGAGACGATGGACGGGGAATGTCCACACAGTATGATGAGAGTAATGAGGAAAGAATTCAGTTGATATGATAAACAGATGACACACAACATGCAACAGCAATCACACAGACACAACTGTGTAGATTTGACAACTGTACACTTTGTTGACACCTGTTGGTAGTATGTAGTATGTATTAGCATGTTGGTAGTATGTAGTATGTAGTAGCATGTTGGTAGTATGTAGTATGTAGTAGCATGTTGGTAGTATGTAGTATGTATTAGCATGTTGGTAGTATGTAGTATGTAGTAGCATGTTGGTCGTATGTAGTATGTATTAGCATGTTGGTAGTATGTAGTATGTAGTAGCATGTTGGTAGTATGTAGTATGTAGTATGTATTAGCATGTTGGTAGTATGTAGTAGCATGTTGGTAGTATGTAGTATGTATTAGCATGTTGGTAGTATGTAGTATGTAGTAGCATGTTGGTAGTATGTAGTATGTAGTAGCATGTTGGTAGTATGTAGTATGTATTAGCATGTTGGTAGTATGTAGTAGCATGTTGGTAGTATGTAGTATGTATTAGCATGTTGGTAGTTTGTAGTATGTAGTAGCATGTTGGTCATATGTAGTATGTATTAGCATGTTGGTAGTATGTAGTATGTAGTAGCATGTTGGTAGTATGTAGTATGTATTAGCATGTTGGTAGTATGTAGTATTTAGTAGCATGTTGGTAGTATGTAGTATGTAGTAGCATGTTGGTAGTATGTAGTAACATGTTGGTAGTATGTAGTATGTATTAGCATGTTGGTAGTATGTAGTATGTAGTAGCATGTTGGTAGTATGTAGTATGTAGTAACATGTTGGTCGTATGTAGTAGCATGTTGGTAGTATGTAGTAGCTGCCCGAGGTGACTTGGATTCATTGAACTACTGTAATATGATCGTGTTTTGTTCTGGAAGCCAGACATCCTGACATTTCAGTGAGAATCACTCACTGCACTGGCAGCTACATTTGCCACTGTTTTAGCAAAATAAAGGGCATTTATAGAGCAGTGCATGTTAATAAGGCATACTGGATAGTTTTCAGTGTCTTTAGAACCTCTGCTTGTTCAAAGAGTCAAGTTTTATCACCATTAAAACATTCATTTTTGTAAAATGTGTGTTTAAAAGCTGTGTATCAAATCAAGACTTGTGCTTACCATGGAGAGAGGAATATGCATTGCATAGAGCCTCATTCTGGTTAACCATGTGACTTGTGGCAGAGCCCTGATTGGTGCTCTTAGACCGGCGGTTGATACATTTCCTGTGGTACTATAGAAAAACCTGAATGTTTCTGTCACGGTTCCAGAATATTAGCATCGATTTGGTACCAAAGTATTTTATTCTACATAGTAACAGCAACTCCAACAACAATGGCAAAGACCCCACATGCATGTATGTGTTTGCAAAAGAACCGGTTGTTGTGACATTGATAAAGAGACAAAAGGGTAAATAAAGGAAATCTAACGAAACTAAACTTTAAAATAAACCGTTTCGTTCCATTGAGGTTTAGAGATTTCTCTGAAACTAGAGTGTGAGAAGAGAACGCCACAGTGCTTCTCAGAATGAGTAGAACACTCTTCCGCTTCCTCTTCACACATTTAAGATGTGTTGCTGCATGTTCTGTGACGTACCAATACATTTTTTTAATTCTGAGAAGAAATTTAATTTTTTATGATAGAACATTGTGAATATTGTGAACATGAGGAAGTAAGCGGTCAATATTTCTCCATCTGAGACATCACAACAGAACAGGCTAATGCAGAAAGTTACGTTTGTAAAAGATCGGAAGCACAAGTTCCCCACTCTGTTGTGCTCTTCCTCATTTTCAGTACTGAAAATAAAAATGATCAAATCATTCATTTCCAAGAAAGAGAAGGTACAGAACGGCCTGCAGCTCATTGGACCGTGAGACACAATGATCTTTGTATCAATACGTTTAATATTTGTGTACTTTATGAAGGTATTGTAAAACTCTTTGATGAACGATATCAACCCACAGTGCAGGTGCAATAACCAACCATGCATTGGTTACATGCAGTAGTGCCGGACAAAGGATATGAAGCCTGAGCAGGTAATTGTATTCTTTGGAGCACAATGCTACCAGGAACTGAGCAAAGCAGGAGAACATTTGTAGCAAAGAAGTAAAACACTATGATGAGTTTAAAATTGAAGAAGTTCACAAATGTGTTGGTTAGGGAGTACTGCGGCTTTTTGAGAATGTGGCTCGTGGGTCCTTGACACATAACTACATGACTTAAAGAGGAGTGCCTTGTGTCGGTTCAATCAGGGTACTTTGTCACCCCCTTGTGGTTCTTTATGGACATTTCTAATTGAACTGCACAGTGACGGGGGACTAACAAGTCATATCTCTACTAAAATAAAACAAATACAACAAAACACTGTACAAAATGATTGTATGATCCACAAAGGCGTGTTCTCCAGGTTCAAGTACATCCGGCAGGAACGTCCATGTCATCATTCTGGCTTCCACAGAGTCCAACAGGCTTCTTTCACTTGTCATGTTCATCTCTTCGTCTTCTGAATAACTTCCGTTTGACCTATTTGTGGTGCTGTGGCTTTTTTGGGCAGTTGCAACACACTGTACAGAGTGTCAATGTGCTCTTCCTCCTCCAGGGGGGCGTACTTTGACCTCGACGTCTCTTGTGTCGTCTCGTGTCGCTCCGTATCTACGCCGCCATCACTCTTGCCCAGAGATGGAGTCACAGCTGGTAACACGCTGTAGACGGTGTCTACTTTCTGACTTCGCTGGGACCCCAGCTCCTCTCTTGGGCTGATGGTTGGGCTGCTGGTCTGGCAGGGCTGTGCGGCATCCACGCTCTCATAACAGGCCTCGGCTTGACTGGAAGAGGAAGTGGAGACGCTCGACACAGAGTGCGGCTTTGCCTCCACCTGCTGGCTTTCTGTTATCCGAGCAGCAGGTGCCTCTGCCTAGAAATAACGCCGTGAAATGGGTTTTCAACTATGTCACGCACTATGACAAGACATCTCCACTCAACGAAAACTCAGTTTCACATCTTGAAGAAAGGTTTGAGTTGTACATGCTTATGTAATACAGCTTACCTGGTGCTGATTATACTCTGCTGAAGAAAGCCCCTTTACCACACAGACAGCAAAGGCACAGAGGGACACGCACAGTGCAATGACTGTTACTATCACTAGAACAGTGGGTGGTTCTGATGTCTCCTCGTGGTCAGGATTAGGTTTTGTCAAGCCTGGAAAGACATGGAAACACATGTGAGCAGAAAGCACCCGCAACCAACTGAACTATTAAAACGATGGAGGTGGTGGCCCAAAAACATCCAAGAAAGAGAGAAAGAACTGAATATATATCTACTGGATTTCCAGTGTTCGTCTGTCATCGTGTGAGCAATAAATACAAAAATCATCACATGATACTTACACATTGCCTCTGTGCTTTCATACACTTTGCTTGTGCTGACGTGGTTGTTGCCACTGCAGACAATGGATGTGTTGTCACTGAATATGGTGATGTTGACCTTCCTGAGTGATCTCTGAGATGTTCTGCAACCCTCTCCATCACAGAAGGACCACACCCACTCGTCCCTGATGGAGCAGTTGACTGTGATGTTGCACAGTCCAGCAGACAGGCTGGAGTGCAGTCCTGACATCCTCATGACAGGTCTGGGAACAGTCTCTGCAACCACCGGTCCAAGCAGATACATTAAAGGCATGAGGCTGTTTGCTGGCACCCTCTGGTGGCAACGAGTGAGACTCACAACATAACTCATACACAACATAAAGTGCACAAATCCACGATAAGCTTTTTCCTGCAAAGAGAATCACGAGGCGGCTCCATTGAAGGGAAGGCTTTCCTAACAAGCGCTGCACTTTCTGCCGTTCAAAGGTTTAATATATTACAGTAGAATATATAATCTCCAGTTGGCGTGTGCCATGTTGATGAACATGTGCGCCTAAACGCCGCCTGGCCCACCGTCTTGTACCTGGTTACACTCGTAAAATGTAAAGAAATAACGTTATTGTATTTTATATACATTTTATCAATTCTTTTCCGCACTTTATCGAAAACAAAAGCTCAAACAGAAGATGTTAGTTACGTCACAATACACCTGAGGACATGATGCCACAAATACTACATCTAAACCAGGAAGTGTAACAATCAAAATGAATCATTAAATTGAAAAAAGGATGTCTTTTAAAATAGTCCTGAGAAAAGTTGTGTGAGAGGAGATTACTTAAAATACTATTATTTTATAAAAATCATTGTTAAATGCATTAAAAGCAGACGATCTACCGTGGTGTAAATAATGTTTCGTACATCACAAACACAGCTTAAGACTATTTAAGACTTACCTTCAACAATGAGTTCGTGGGTCTCCATTGAGCTTTTGTAGTCAGAATTTAAGAATGAGAACTTATAGATGCCACTGTCTGTCTCAGTGAGGTTGTTGATACACAAGGAGTGGTTACTTGGATTATAATCCACTTTGTCTTTGTACTTGGGTGTGATGTGTTTTGCTAAAGCAATAGCTTCCTCATTAAACAACCACGTAGGTTGATGATGTGGTGGTGATTCTTCAACTCGTAAACACATTGAACCGTTTTTCTCCCGGTAATGCGTCGTTGGTGGGTCCTTTGCTGTCATCCCTGACAGGAAACAATAATAAGAAGAAAGTTATATGAAGCAATAATATAAATATCCTAAGATGCATTTCATGAGCATTGGTGAGCTTTGTCTTCTTCCTACTAATGTAAGATGCTAACTACAGCAGCTGTGCACTTTCAGGTTCCTAAGCCATCAAGACTATAAGCAAGCAATCGCAAGTCATGCAGTGAAAGCTTATGTTGCAGCAGGGCGCACTGTAACGCACCCGCAGTATTCTGATTACCACTTAAAGAAGTCAAATCTTAGTATAAAAAATAAAACGAGCTAAGGAGAAGTACACAACATGTCTTTGTTACACTGCATGAGAGCCAGGAGCAAGAAGGCAAAGTTAATGACCTAAAAAGGAACTTTATAATTATACAACTTCAAAAATAAATACATTTCCTGCATTAACTTAAAGAGACCTACTGCATATGGAAAATAGGACCTTACTGCATTAAACATAGAATTACAGCCGGTTTATCAGACTCATATAAATAGGTACAAATAGATCAACTGGTTCTGATATTTAAACATGCAAATGTTAATACATTTTTTAATTCATTTTACCTGCAATCATCCAACAGCTCAGAAGAAGAAGAAGAAGAAGAAGCATCTTCAATCTACTCAAAGTTCTTGAGAAACTCTGTAGATCGTGTTTCCTGTTGACGGGTTCAGCTGCACTGATGTAGCAGGTGGCCTCCTTCAGAGGGCCGGAAGTGGAACGCAAATACTTTGTTTCAATTCAACCCACACATCGCCGACGACCAAACATCGTAAAATGAATGCTGCTCTGTTTATTCAGTCTCATCTGTGAACAAACACAGACGGATTTTTTTATTGTCAATTTTTAAGATGTCTTGAAGTCAAACCGCCAAACTGACATCTACGCTATCTGCGTCATAGCTTTTTGTTTAATTCTCAATTCCATCACATAAACTATAAGGCCAAACCTTAACACTGCCATCAGTCCCACAAAAGGGGTTCCAGTCAAGTCACAAACACTTGAAGCAGGTTTTCACGCTGATTCAATCCAACAGAGATGGCACCGACATTTGTTTTGTGTTTAAGACATACTTTGAAGTACGAACGCCATAATTGCCTTTCACCATTATCTGTACAAAAACAGTATGCATACATAGAAGTGTACTGTAATGGCTGAATTACAGGTAAAAAAAAATTGCCTGCTGAGGAAATGTGGCTGCAGTTTTACTTATGGAAAACTACAGCCAAACAATACCGGGTACATTTAGCCTGTACTACAGTAATGTACCATCACAGTGGTGACCAAAGTACCACTATTGAAAACTATGATTCTACTTTTGATCAACAGCTTATTAAACAGGCAAACCTCTGCAGGGCTGGCCATTAGCTGGCCATTGCCCGGGGCAAGTAAAGGCAAGTAAAGTCAAATCTGTGTTGAAATCAACAGGAGAGCTAGCTAAAGTTAGCCGTTAGCAGCCGGTGGGAACGTATTCATGTAAAATTGAAACTTGAATAAATACGGCTGTTTGAAGGAGATGTTTTCACTGCAACAAATACATATTAGAGAGGGAATTATGACCTGTTTAACTTCCTAACACTAGCTCTCAGCAGTTCATAACACATAATTAAAACTATTAACGCCGAGCTTGTGAAGAAAGCAACCAGAGTGAGACCACTAACCAAGACGGTATTAAGGGATTTTATGTATTTTCTGTCGGGTTTGAATGAAGTGCGTTTTATAATTACTTATTACATCTTCGCAACGTTTCATCCTGGCAAAAATGTTTGAACCCGGACAATATTGTAGAAGGAAAATGGTAGCAGTCTACTGTTGATGTAATGTGAAAAACAATTATTTTACCCCCAGTTACGATGAATTTAACAAATGACCTAAATACCAAGATCATACAAATAAGGTCCCTTAAAAACAGACTCCATTAAAGTAAGTATTAATACTCAAACATATAAATAAACTTCACCAAGTGGCAAAACTAAACTATCAGTACACTTGCAAACGAGACAAGTTGTCCTTGTGAAACAAAGAGATACTTATTAATAAAGTAAACACTCTGCCATCAACATACAACTAGTTACACTGTAGCTACACAAGTACACACATTCACAAACAGAGTAAAAGCATGCTGCAGGTTTGCATGCTTCACAGCGGCAGTACAATCCTCTTCACTGAAACAGGGTAAAGAAAGTTACACTTACCTTTTCATCCTCAGGAGGGCGTTTCTAACCGTTACACGAGCTACTGCCGCTAGCTGATGCTCGTCATTCACTTCCTTGTCGCTCCTCGGCGCGTCGGCCCGCCCTCCATGTGTCTCTTCCTCACCTGGTGCCAATCACGACAGGTGTCCCTCACTGGCCACCGTATTGACCAATGAAAACGAAGAGTTGAATCTAAAGGCGTAATCTGTGTTTCTTATTTTAGTTATCCTGAAATATTCTCAATGTATCATATCATTTTAAGCCACTCTGAGTTATTTCTAAGTTTTACCTTACTTTATTTATATGAATAGAATAGAATTTATACTATCTTTATCCCTTTAAGGGGGAAATGTTTCTCTGCATTTGACCCACCCCTGTATATAGGGAGCAGTGGGCTGCCAATAGATAGATAGATAGATAGATAGATAGATAGATAGATAGATAGATAGATAGATAGATGGATAGAACCCCATTATTATTAAAAATATCTGCAATATATTTCTAGAGGCCAACCTTATGAGTTTCACATTTCATTAAACTAACTTGTGCATTATTTACTAAATTACTGGTCCTCTTAATATTGGTTAATCCTAATATAAATAAAAAATAAGTGAAATTAAATGAATTTAAAGCTTCATAAAATGAAATACTCATACTAAGTCATCATCAACATGTCAAGTGGGATGAGATGATTTAAAAACACCATGTTGGTGATGTTTCAGGTCTTTCATCTTCCATAATGTATAATCCACTGGAGGCAATTCAAACAGCATCATTTTGTTTCATGCACACACATATAGACATGTTGTAAATGACAGGCTACATTTATTAAAACAGCCACTTAGAAAGTGCTTACTTATCAAGTTAGACCAAAGTGAGTGATCCATATACAGAAGGCTTTACAGTATACAAGCACAACCTCTCAGCAGACATTGATTCTGAAATATTTTCAGTTATTTTCAATCGTTTTCATTGGGCTCGTCTGGAGCAGCAGATGATTTCATTTTGAACACTTAATCTCCACCAAGAGCACACATTTATCACAGATCATGATGCATTTTACTGATTTTAATAACATGCGTCGTTGGCCATTCAAACTAAAACTATTTTAAGAATAGAAAAAGGTCCTCGTAATCTTTGTGTAAAAAACATTTCTGATGTCTCTCATTCCTTAATTTAACAACTCAGATGTCTCGTTTTTTGTCCTCAAGGAATCAAGTTCCTCTTGATTAAATTTTGATGCGTCTGTCGCCATTTCGATGTAGAATAAAAGGAGAAAAATATAATTTTTATCCAAATGTATGCACTTATCCAATACAAAAAGGCTGTTGATTACACACATGCTGGCACTTTCATAACCAATGTTTGGAGGAACTGACGGCAGTAAAAAGACGGGAACTTAAAAGAAATAACATTGTGCATCGACGATATGGGATATTGAAAATGCAGAGTGGTGTATCAAATGCCAGGACATACAGTTATGAATAATATAGGAAAAACAAACTTTTATACACTGTACAAAGGTACATTATCACACACATACTGTACACAAGAGAGTTCACAAAAAGGTTCATATACAAATACGATTTAACAAATTTTCAGGCATAACAACACACACTCACACACCCCAAACATAATCACAAGATGTAATCATTTATTACAGTGCATTAAGAGTTAGTTCAGTTATTCCCCTTGTGTGAAATGCCACGTTTCCACGTTAAAGTGCTTTTAGTAATATTACTAGTGCTGGGCAAAGTAACGAGTTAATTTTGCGTTAATGCATTCATTAATTAACGCCGACAATTATTTTATCGCGCGTTAACGCATTTTATTTATTTATTATAATTATAATTTTTTTTCTTTTTTTTCTTTATTGAAAGACAAGAGACAATACATATACATAACAACAAGAGGATGACAAGAACAGTTGGATAAAAGCCAGCAAACATCCTATCGTCAGACTGTCTCATGTTTATCGTTTTGTATTAGAGATATGATGTCCCTTCAGGGTTGCCGTAGAGAAAAGGCGACTTCCGCTGCTCTCCCCTTTGAATTGATTGTTGAACTTTGCCATAACAATGCGATTAATCGTGATTAATCGCAAAAAATCCATGCGATTAATCGCGATTAAATATTTTAATCGTTGCCCAGCACTAAATAGTACCAAATATATTTTCCCCCAATAAACAAGAAAATACATTCATATGAAAGAGCTGAATATTTTCAGGTGCAACAAGTAATGATGCTGTTAAAGACTATTGGGTGCATAAAATATTATAAAATCCCTCATTAAAAATAATGTGCTTCCAGTATTCTCGCCACCTTTTGCAGGTATTTTGTTAATTTAAAAAAAGCAAAACAAAAACAGTACTGTGATTCAGTGATTAACGAGACGTTCAAGAAAAAAAATCGTATCAAGTCAATTTGTCTGTAGCTGAGTTCTTATTTTCTTATAACAGAAATAGAAATCAACTTTTTCCATTTCTGAAATCAGGTTAACTTTTCGTATTCCTTCTCGGTTGAAGGAAAAGTGCATTTCTAGAAAAGTCTTGAAATAGGTTGATTTCTATTGGAATTAGATTTCGTTATTACTAAAACCCTACAGGGCTAAATTATAGACATATATGACCCGATAAGATGAAGGATTCTGCAGTGTTTGAGCATCCTCCAGTTACAGTAAATCAAGTCCTTTACAAAAAAAAAGAATATAAGTGTCTCTACGGACGACTTGCTGTACATTTGTACATGTTGGGTTTGTAACTTGCTCCCTTTGAAGTGACACAGTTCAGTAGACCGATATAGTCCACAGTCTTGTGGTTCCAGGTGTCTCTCTCTCTCATATCCGCAGACAGAGGGTTTTGTGTACAAGTGGGGGAGGTGTTTTTTGTGAGCAGCTCGTTTCTTTTCTTCCTGCTTTTATCTTGTATGAGTTTCACATCAGCTTTCCGTTACCACTTCCTGTTTCTTCTCTTTTCCCTCAGACATTACTAATACGCACACTGTGAGGGCTGCGCCCCCTTTCTCGCCCCTTCTCCTCCCCCCTGTAGTTCTCCTCCAGTCGCATCTTCTCTGGGTCCGTCCCAGCCTCCTTGCCTCTGTGGCCACGGGACGCCTGCGACGGCGGGCTCGGTGGCAAGGCCTGCTTGAAGAGCGGTGGGGTTTTGGTTTTGGCCACTTTGTCAAAGAAGGTGAAATCGGCCACATATTTCCCCGAGGGGGACAGGGAGACGACGGGGGGGAACTCGTAGCCCCAGAGGATCTCGTCCGGAAGGTAGGATGTTCGGACCTGACAGGTGGCGGAGGTCGGCTCAACCGTGGCGCTCATGATCACTAGCAGCTCAAAGTCAGCCACGTCCGGGTCTGTCCAGCCACCACCTGGAGGACAGAGGAAACCTGAGGTTTAACGACAATCTTAAAAAACGACTATTTTCCAAAGCAAGCCATACGTTTTGCATAAGTTTTCTTACAGAAAAGCTGCTGGGAAATTGATTACCCATCACAAAAAAAGTGAGAAATTCAGAGCATAGTTATAGCAGCCTACAGCTATTATCGCCGCTCTGCACTGAGTTCATACGGTGGTTAGCGCTGATAATGCCATCCCGACATACGCCATCATTGCCCAACCTCCGGTCAGTAAACGTTGTTATTCCTGTCAGCACTGTTGTCGTTGTTTGCGCTGTTACCTGCAAGCCATTGTCATGTTAATTATTCGTAGATATGCTCTGAAAATTGCAATTTAACACCTTTAGAGAAAGAGGAATTCAAAGCTGCATTTTGTTGGCCACTTGGGGGCAGCATAACAGACTGAAAACACTGAATTATGAACTTACAAAGGAGTTGGAGAGAACATGTTAGCAAGCACTTGATTTTGTATAAAGACAGTCACGTATGTGGCGAAGGAAAGACACGCACACACACGAACATGCACACACATCCTGAAATTTCCAAAACATAAAAACTCCTCACTCACTGACTGATTCTAAAAACACTTGACTGGATCTCACACACAAACACACACACACACACACACTTACAGAACTCATTCCAGCATGTTGAACACACAAAAAAACTGCCACCTGTTGGAAACATTACAATCATAAATGTCACATATGTTAAAAAAAATAATATATATATATGTGTCTATATACTTCTCATTCATTGACACACAAACCCAATAACACAAAGGACACGCGTGAAGACTCGTGCACTCAAACAAAGCACACACCTGCATCAACAGGCCGCACTCAGAATGCCGACTCTGTCATCTGTCTAAACAGTCCTTCCCCTAACCCAGACCCAGTGACGCTCCCACCAGGGAAAAAAACACCAGGTTTCGCAACCGCTCGTACTCCCTGCGACAAAACTTGGTCGAGGGATTCTCTTTATTGGGCGGCGCAAAGGGCTCCAACTGCATTGATGTCGTGACCTTAACCAGCTGCATGGCTAGGGATGCTGCTGCTGCTGCTGCATGAAATATGGTGCAGAGATTCATGGCCCCCCTCCGGATGAATTGTAATAACTTTGGTCATCTTTACTTTTCGCGTGACGCCAATATTAGGTCAAACTGTTGTCCTGTACTGTGGTTTATGCGCAAAACTGACCACAGCCTCAGCTGTGCATTTCTGTGGTAATAAGCAAATGTAAGCATGCTGAAATGTAAAACTTAGATGCGGAACACAGTAAGCAACATACCTGCTAAACACCAGCATGTTAGCATTGTCTTTGTAAGCACGTTAGCATTTAGCATTCAAGTCCATCCACTTTTCTCAACCGACAAGCTCTTTTTTTTGTCATCAGCCACAACAGGGTTTCGTGATCTTTCTCACTTTGAATGAGTCAGCGATGGTGTTTCCCCACAGTGTGCGCGCACACTTAAATGTCACCCATCAGCCTGGTGTGGTACAGTGTATAGACATGGTCAAGAGGAATGTGCTGATATTCCAGCTCAGTGGTTCGGACGGCCATGACGCCTCTCCTACAGACCGTCTCCGCAGCGTCCGGCCCTCACAGTCACATAATGCCATAAAGAGTCACACACTGTTGCACTGGAAGCCAGTTTTCAATGTTCTTACGGGAGCAGTTTCCTGCTGAAGATCCCTTAAATGTGGTACATGTTGAGAACATAAAGCAGGCTTAGCAGGAAGCTTTAAAGCTCTGTTCAAAGAACCAGTGCGCACAAAAGCGTGCTCAGTCATGAGTATTATCACGGAAGTATGCCCAAGACTTTTTAAAATATCCGTAAGAGACAGCCACCCATTCACCCATTCATCCAGATCTAGTCATCATGTGCAGAACCGCACATTTCCTGAACATTCACCTGTTGGATATATGCAACACGAACAAGCCAGATGAAACAACACTGGGGACCTGGCAACAAAAACTGACTACTGTTACAGTAGGTATTTAGAACAGGGATTACTGTAATACTATGGACAGTATTATGTGTAATTGAACCCCTTAAATATGTCTCCAGTTGAAATTACTGCTGAAGGGGAGGCAGAGCAAAAAGGCATCTAGGACATAAGGAAAGGAAAAGAAACTGATAACGTACAAAATCAGGTGTGTCAAGTGAGGCCAAGGAAATAAGAAGTCTGCAGTCAACGAGTGGTGTGAGTGTAAATAACGGCACAATCCCAGTCCGTCAGTACTGATGCCTTTGTGGTTTCCAGTGCTGCTGTAAGTGGATCTGTGCAGGCTTCGTGTCAGCACCCCGGACTGTACAGCATTGTGCTCTGATGAGGGGTGTCTCTGCCGGTCTCTCTCTCTCACACATTCCAGCCAAAGAAACCGTCTCCTCCGGTGCCAAACCGGCCCAACTCTGGACAGTTAGAGGCAGCCAAGAACGCAGCACATGACCGTAAATACCGACACACCTACTGAATGTACATACAGCTATTCTCAACAGACATAAGAAGGTTTTGTTTCAAAGAAAGACATTTCATAAAATATATAATGCCTTTTGCCAATTAAGGATTGCTTGTAAATTACTGAATACAATGTTTTAAAATGTAATTGTTGAAGAAATTTTCTTCTTGATATTTGTGTATCAAACCAAGCAGCAACCTCCTGTGCCACTTCAGGCTTGCTTCAAAAGTGAGTCAATCCCCATAGACCCCCATGTTAAGATGCCAGACTTTGCAGCAGAAATAAACATGTTTACAGCTTGGAACAAAAAACGGATTGAATTCATTCATGGCAACTATGTGGGAGATGATGTTTTGTATAACTCACTCGTTTAAATTCTGTTAGGGCTTAAAGTTAGATATATCTCAGTGCCTGCTTTGAGTGACAGGTGGGTGCCGTCTTAGATCGCTAGCTGCTAGCCGTCACCTCAACCAAAGATCCACGGCCACGGCCTACCTTTTGCTGCCCAGGCCCTGAGGGGGCTGTTGTCGTCGATGATGTGGTAGAAAGTCAGGGGGATGATGAGGAAGGGGCTGTCGCTGGATGTGTCCACCTGAAACGGCACGTTGCGCTGGTCCAGCCGCACCGTCTCGCCCTCCTTGGTCAGCGACGTCTGAAGCAACTTCCCCGTCACCTGGGAGCCAAGATGGAGTCAGTAAATGTAGCCAAGAGGTTGCAGAAGGCATCCTGCAACCAAAAGGCTCCAGGTTTAATACCTGCACCGGCCAATATCTTCATCAAAGACATTATCGCGGCCCCTTTAAAAGAGCTTATGGTTCTCATGAAGGCTTTTCTAGTCATTTCCTTTATTGCATGGGCTTCCAGGTAAGACTGTATGTCAGGGGGTTGAATGAAACAGTAGGCGTCTCAGGTTGTAATTACGTCTGATGAGAGGCACAAAACTGCAGTATGAATGAATCATACCCAAAAGCGACTTGCATACCTGGCATCCTAACAGCAGGCTTTTGCGCATGTTGGCCACTCGGATCATGAGGCAGGGCCGACCCTCGTGATTTGACACGACAGCGTGTTGACTAAACTTCACTGTCTCGCCTCTCTTCTTGGGACGAGCGACCTACAAGAGGAGGGGAACATGTCACAGTTGGTAGAAATGGTTCTGGTTACTACGTACTGTAAACAGGGGGCGACTCTGGTTTCCTCTTTCTCTGTTCAAGATAAGTGAGGAGATAAGCTTGCTTTTGACAGATAACAGTTACCTAGAAGTCGATTGCTGAAAACACTGACAGCTGTAGTGATACAGGATGGGCAAAGGAAGGACGTATTAAGGTGAAGGGGGTCTGAGGAACCAGCCAATGAACTGCAACGCCCCAACTCTCCAACTAAGACACTTTGTTTTGTGTCAAAAAGACTAAAAACTACACATGACGACCTTTGCAAGGAAAGTGCCGGTGATGAAGATCTCCATCACCATGGTGATGACCAGCTGAAAGATGAGCAGGACAATGGCGCCGGGGCACTCCTCGGTGATGCACCGGAAGCCGTAGCCAATTGTGGTCTGAGACTCCAAAGAGAAGAGGAAGGCTCCCGTCAGGGTCTTCACCTCCATTACGCATGGAGTATGGTTGGAGGGGGGGTCAAACTCTGGAGGAAGAGAGGAAGAATAAAGGATCTACGGTTTGGGGGTCGTAAACTAATTACCAAGGAACATTGTGTTCCCTGTTCTGCCAGATCTTTCTCACGCTCTTTCTGCAATGTAAAACTGTATGCCTGTGTCTTTCTTGTTAACTCATTCACAAAATAGTGCTTGTGCTTCACGAGTCCTTTTTTACAAACAGCCAGAGGACACGGCCAAAGCTCCATCCTCCTCCCTCGCTCCTCCTTACCCAGGAGATCTCCATGCACCAATGCCACCAGGTACCACAGCACTCCGAACACGAACCAGGTCCCAGCGAAGGTGGCGGAGAAGAGGAAGAACTTGTAGCGCCACTGCATGTCTAGGAAAGTCGTCCAGAGGTCTCTGAGGTACAGCGCCCCTCGCCCGCTTACGTGCTCGATGCGTACATTACTTCGTCCGTCCTTCGAGAGGACGCGGCGCCTCCTTCGCAGAGCGCAGGGCCCTCCAGCTCCCGTTCCTGCTCCGCCTGCACCAGCACCTCCGGTCCCACCTGTGGAGCCCAGCAGGGGTTTGGTGATGTCAGTCTGGGTCTGGGAGTGGCACACTCTCTGAGGAGAGGAGCCTTCGGAGGAGGGGGGAGTGGCTGAGGTCATGGCTGGAGCTATAGGGGGGGGGGTCGGAGACGGAGACAACAGGAGGTGTGGAGAAGAAGAAAAGTGGGTAAAGCCGGTGTGCATAAAAACTTTAAAAGAAAGGTGAGATGGCGAGAAGAAAGGGGCATAGGTTGTATGGGCAGTAAGATTAAGTGAACAGCAGGGGTGAGTCGAAATGAAAAGGTGCAGGATGTGTGAAAAAGGACAAAAGAGAGAACACAGTAAACCACATGAATGAGAAAAATGACAGAGTGGAACATTTGGGAAGAGAGGGAGATGACGATGAAGAGAGAAGAAGAGGAAGGGGATTAGAAGCACATTTTTCGACTGGGCAGTGTTGCGGCTATCCACGTGGTCCATTAAAGCCCCCATTTTCCTTTCAATTTAGTCAACTGGCCTTGTCAAAATAAAAGCCTCCTTTCAGCGTGAAGGCACAGCTGCTCTTTCACATTAAAAGCGTGATAGTGCCGGCTCATTCACGTGTCGGTTGCACAAGAGGGCTACTGAATTGAGATGAGGAGACACCAGTGACTGTTATTCCACATGAAAAGGATGAAGAGGAGAGTCTTTAGATTTCAATCAAGGACGCCGAGGTCTTCTGCTGGACAACCCTCTTCTATTTCACTGAAAGCTGTTTTCAGACACAACCCTTCATTTTCTCAACACTTCTGAGAGACTTAATTTATGCATCATTTGCAGCAGATGTGATAGAGAGATATGCACAATTTTAGAGTCAGACAAATCTTTTGAGAGGATGTCCGCTGTGGGGAACTGTACAAAAAGTTGCCTGTTGTGTATTTTTGGGACTGTAGTTCATGGTTTAGGCCCCTTAGCTCCACTTAAAGGAAATCCCAATGCTGCCACCATGATATGTGCACACGGCAAGGTTCATAAATGGGTCGGTAACCTCAACCCCATCCAACACCTTTGTGATGAACTGAAACGCCAGGCCTTGTCACCCACATCGGTGATTCTCTTGTGACTTAAATGGTTCCAAAATCTCGTAGAAAACCTTCCTTGAAGAGCCGTAGCAGCATATTTCCACATTAGATGTTCATTAATGAAACACGCATGTCCAAACACATTTGGAAACATATGTATATTAAATTGATGTAGTTGTACTCCCATACAACTGCACCATCACTCATTACTCAAGCTAAGTGCTTGTTGTCGTTTAACAAGTGTCAAGTGAATGCCTATATGTCAGACACTGGAGGTGTGATGTGGTGGGATGGATCTGTATGTAAGTGTCTGTGGGTTTCAAAGTGTCAGCAGTATATTAACTGAACGAGAAGTCCCCCACCCCACCCTCGGGTGCCATGGACACTTATTCTCGCTGTATGGGTTTTTCCTTGCTTCGCCCTCATCGGGGCTGCAGTTTCTCCAGTTCCTTCTTTTTCCTTCCTTCTCTCTGGCTCACACTCACTGTTCACCAAATGGCCCTTTTGTGTCAAACTGCCTCGGCTTTCCGAAGCGCAATACGACAAAAACCTAAAACAAAACCACACAAACAAAAGCCGAAGAAACACGACGATCTGATACACTCTGTCCTTCCTGACCCTTCTCTCTCTCCGCTCTCCATGCTGGAGCTCACACTGAGTGAATGAATAGAGATCTGTGTTGATGTCTGTGCTCTGAATACTAACATGTGGAGGGGGAGAGGGAGGCGGGGTCAAGAGGAGGCCCATGTGATTGGCCGTGTCCATCTCCAGCTGAACTCTGAACCCTGCGTGGCTCCTGCCCACACATACAGTAAACACACACTCGTGAATTGAACATATGAACCTTTTGAAGAGTTCAAGCACAATACAATCCCATTGACTGTCCAAAGGAATGTTTGGTTTGCAGACTCAGGACTTTACACACAATAATACAGTAACTAGCAGTAATAAGACAGTACTAATGCAGCCCTGCTCCACTATGTTCGCTAACTTTGTCTGCCTGAAGTTTGTTTCTGGGCCGCGTGTGTACAGTGAGTTTATCAAAGCTTTTCCACGGGAACACGGCAGCCGTGTTCGGCCGTAAACAGGTTTGATGAGAGCGGTGAGACTGAACTAAAACAATAAGTTGAAAGATGCTTAAAACTTTGTCACAACAAAAAATCATCCAGACTATTTAACAGTATCTACAGTCACTACCCTTATAAGCTGTACAAAGCAAGTTATATCGATATTAGCAGAGGCAAAACAAGTGTCAGTCTCGCTGACAGCAATATGGATTCCGTCTCTTTCTGAAATGACTTTTTCCACACTCGAGGTCAGGATCTCTTCCTCTCCTTCCCTCTGTCCTGTGCGCACAAGAATCCTTTGTTTTCGAGGAGATGAAAGGGACAAAAGCCACCATTGAAAAATACGACTGGGTGAGCGAGTGAGTGAAAGAGGGAGCACGTTAGCCGGGGAGAGGAGAGCGGTACGGAGGGTTAACGTCTTCATGTGTGTGTGTGTGTGTGTGTGTGTGTGACTGCGTTTGATCGTGTGTGAGTATGCGGTGCTTGACATTGTGAGGGGGAAGAAGGGAGAGAATAATTGGTTTTGAGGGGAGGATTGAGAGAGAATTGAGCACCGGGTGACAAAGGGAGTGAAAGAGGAAGAGGGAGGGAAATGGATGGCGAGAGAGAGAGAGAGGAAGGGGTATGTGGAGCGAAGGTGGAGGAAACAGATCGGTGACAAAAGACGGTCATTAGTATTCCAGAGGAGCGAGTAATCCCTTCCACTCTGTGGCCCTGTCCAGTGTCCACGGCCATAAAGAGCCCCTAGCAGCCAGTACAGTGCACTGAAAAGACTCAATACAACACAAGCTGAATGGCTCCGACCACTGTCCGCACCCAAGCAGCCTCTGCAGCGCTCTGAAAGGGCTGTCGAAACATCAACACAGGCCGTGCCAAGAAGGCATCTACTCCGCCAACACAAGACGTTAACGCCACAAACTCCCCGGAGCCAAACTAAGCACCGCACATCGCCATGCTAATCAGCTGCTGTGGTGTCAGTGTGTCTTTATTTACGTAACAGTGAATGATTTCAGACAGGCTCATTAAGAGACAGAGCCTCTTCTTCTTGCGCTGCTTTTTTTTGTTGTTGTTCTCTTTCCTTTTTTCTCTCTTTTCACTTCCGGTCATTATGATTCAGCATAAACGACTGAACATTCACGGCCCTGATTGGTTCACACAGCCTACCGCCAATTCTCAAAAGGCCGGGACGCGTCACGATGTACGTATGTGCACGTGTGGGGGCGCTTACAAATTAGCTCAACTCGCTTGTGGCGGCGGTAGATTAGCTTGGTGTTTCTATTGCAACGACACCGATGTTTAACTTGATGATGCAGGTTATTGTTGTACATTTAAGAAACACAAACAATCACCAAACCAGTAGATATATTGCTCTGCTGGTCTGGAAGCTGATTTATAAATATGAATGAAAATGACAGATAACAGAAAAGATAAGATAAATCCATTAAGAGACACACTTAGTACTGTTATACTAGGATGCCACTATGAAGAATAATCTGTCAGATCTTCACATTGATTCTTTCAATCAAACATTCCTTTGGTATCTTGATAAGTAGAAGAGAAGCAACAAAAGATAAGGATGAAAGACCTATTTTAAAACGTGTGTGTGTGTGTGTGTGTGTGTGTGTGTGTGTGTGTGTGTGTGTGTGTGTCTCTTACCTTTCTGTTGACTTGGAACAGAAGTTCACTTGGATTTAGTTTCACTGTCCAGCAGACATGTGAAAAAGACAGACAGCGCACAATTCGATCTGTCGTGGGGGGAAGAAGGTTGAACACAAGAGCAGAAAAGTTCACGGTTTTGAACGACACGCACTTGTTGACAGCCCGAGCATGTTTCTTTTCACAGCACCTCTCACGTTGACGTCACATTGTTTGTTTTCTTCTTGCGGCCCCTCTACGTCCTTGTCATCCTGTACATTTTATGGAAGAGAATTGCAAAAAGAGAGGCCCGGGTGAGGATAAACCGGGTGAGTCGGTGTCTCCCAGCACACTGGTACTGGCGGTGCCGGTTCTGGCTCACTGTTACTGGCTCATTATGTAATCAGATGAGCACAGTTGGCTCTCCGTCCTGCATGTGAAGCTGAAGCCCCGTGTGTCCCGGGCAGAGGGAAGTTAAAGCAGCCTGTGCTGTCCACTCCTCCAGGACCCCCCCTGCATGCCTCTCTATATAAACCCAAAAGTCTTCAGACAGCCGCTGTTTCACGACATTTTTCATTCATTAATTCAACTCTCCTCCCAGCTTCTCCTCCTACCCTCCCTCCCCGCGTCTCTCCCTCACTGTACTCTATAAATGGGCCTCTTTGTTTGCGAAGGCCTCCTCCGCTGTTGCAGCCTTTGTCAACTTTCTTGTGTAAATGTTTGATGGTTATGAGATACAAGCCTGGAAGTTGTCGCACTGAAACGGAGGTATTTACAAATCAAAGCCGGGGAAGGGGAAGAAAACAGGGCTTCTTTCTTGTGCACTTGGCTACTTGCAGTTTTGCGTTGGCCAGTGCGCAGTGAATGGATAATACCGGTGCACTTCTGTGGGGGGGGCTCTGTGGTGCACATGGTCCAGCTGTGATGGACAGCGCGGGACGACCAGGACTAGTTTATCCAACAAGCATCGGACTGAAACACTTGTCACTTTCACCTCTGATGGAAAGAAGGAAGTGGTTACATGCAGTGCATTTACACGGCAGGTTCCGGTTCTTGTGCTTGTACTCTCTACTTGTGCTCCACTTCCTTTCAGAGGGAACTATTGTGGGTTTTATTCCGCTACATTTCTTTTTAGAGCTTTAGTTCCTTTGCAGATTAAAATCTTGTGTGCGACACATTTGATCGACACATAATATATGATGCACTTTTGTACAACAGCATATATAAAGTAGAGCAAATCAGCTCCACTCACTTCCACATGAATCCATCAGTAATATCAATACAATGAAACATTCACATCAACACTCGGAAAGGTGCTTCTGTTTCTGATGCTTTCACTTTGGTTACTTGGATTACATTTCGCTGATAATACTTGTGTACTTTTACTTGTAAGAGAGTATATTTTTTCTGAAGTGAAGTACAGGGAAGTGTAAATCTTAATGTTGACAGCAAGAGCGGTTGTGCAGGAATTTCTTCATTTTTTGAGATGCACTCCGGTGCACCAGCATTACAAATATTGGATGTGTGTTTGTTTTTTATTTGCGATTTATTAAGTCCTGAGGTGCCAGGAGGGAATAAGTTACCTTTTTACATTAGAAAACATTACAAAAGGGCAACCATTCAAAGCTTTCCTTATAACTTTGTTGTGACGGGAGTTAAATTTACCGAATGCCCAGATGAGAGTCTCCAGGTGCGGCTTCAGACGCATGAATCTGCAGCTGGGACGCGGCGCACAATAAACCCGGGCTCTTGGTTTCACATGCACATCAATCTGTGGGGCCCCTCCAACATGCCAACAGGGCCCCACATTATATGAATGTGTTTACCTTCTGGGTGACCATTTCACAAGGATTAGGCTCCTTTGAGGTCGGGGTCATCCTCGGCCTCACCTGAAGGCATGAAGGAGCCGATGAACAGGGCGATAAACAAGGCAAATACATCAAGATTATTGTGACTGTTACAGAGACGGATGATGAAGAACTTTTCTCGCTGTTGGCAAATAGCTGTACAAACTGTGGAAGAAATTTACTGTTCTCATTTTGTCACTGAGCTGAAATAACCTCTGTGAAAGCAACATATAACTGTATTTAACCCGTTGCAACAAGAACAGACACGATCTGTGTCATTCTGAGTCAGAATCCAGCAGTGTATGAGGGAGGCTGCATGTTTCCAAGTAGCATTAACTTTTGCAATCTCAGCTTCGGGTCCAAATTGTCCAAAACAGTCTAAATTAGGACGGACGCAATGCTCAGCATCAGCATGTTAGCGTTGTCGTTTTGAGCATGTTAGCATGTAGCCTAAAGCACCAACGGTGTGTAAATGTTAGCCACTAAAATGCATGGAAGTGAAGGGAAGCAGACCCCTAAATCATTACTTGTGATGTAAAGAATTTAACATATGTTTATTCTGTTTCCTTAATCGGGATTTGTGACCATTTCTGTTCAACAACACCAACGAAAATTGTTGCACAAAACTGTCATGTTTACCTCCATTTCAAAGGACTTCAGAGATTTTAACCTCTTTGTTTTCCAAAGAGGCTTCAAATATCGGATGAAATAGACGATCCGCATGCATTCCAAAAGGATTATATGGCTGCATTAAATATCACCACACGGTATGAAGGCTCAATTTTGCTCTGCGTCATATTTAACCCACCTTGTGTACGTTTGAAAGAATGTGACCTCGCTAAGCCAACACAAACCAACACATTGCTCCTCTGTTTTCAGACCGGCGAGAGTTTTAGGAAAACTATGTCACGGAGGTCAGCGGTCACTGAGAGGGAGTCGAGAGAGGAGGGAGAAGATGAGGAAGAAAAGAGAGAAGGAGGGGAAAGAGAGAGAATGGGACACAAAGAAAAAGAGGAAGGAAGAGAAGAAGCAGACAGGAAGACGTTGTGATGATGGAGGAGAGAGGAGCGGCGAGAAATTGTAAGAGGAGGTGTGGTGGAAGGAGACAGAGTGGCACATGATGGCGTAATGTGGACCGGTCGGAAGGCCACCCTTCATTTTTCACCTCCTTCCTCCTTGTTTCCACCCTTCTCTTTGTTGATCTGCCTCCTCGGCCGGTTTGTGTTTCCATCACATGTTGCCCTCCCCCTTTGTTTCTTCTTTTATTCTGTCAGTTTCACTTCACCGACTTATTCGCTTTCTGAGCGAGCGACAACCTCTTCCTGCAAGTAGAAGACAAAAAGGGGAGAAACCTGTGCACACACATGCAGACACCCCAAAAACCAAACACAGACACACAGAGACAGACAGGTAAACAAGTAAGTAACACGTGAGCTGTCAAGTGCCGCATTAATCTCTCACTCCATCTGGTGGTTGTCTGTAACATACACACTCATCAGACAGACAGACAGACAGATGGAGGATCCTGCGGGCAACCTAGAAAAATAACCTATTTAATAGGCTGCATAGGTATGTTGTCATGGGCTTTTTTTGGTAATATTTCCAAATAATAGTGTTGAAAAGTCTAGTAAACAAATAGTAAAAGTCATACTTTGTTTTCCAGTGATTTGGGGAGACCCTATGAATGCACGGCGCCCTCAGCATTCGGCCGTGCTGTGAACGTTGGTCTTTTTAAAATCATAGGAAGCTGGATCTTCTTCAGATCCTCGTGACTAAAAACTCAATTTCCACTCATGTGACCTGCAGACGGGTCTCAAATTAAAGGAAAACCTGAATATACAGTATGGTATTTGTTTAATGCACAGCAGCACGCAATTAGCTTGTCTAAATTCTGCCTTTCACGAGGTCAAGCGGTCCGAGTGATGACAACTCGATCTGATCTTTCCATGACAGCACATGATCGCTGCGGACCTAAAGGCCCTCACAAAGTCATTTCATTTGAATTCATATGGTGTTCATCCTTCAGCTGGTAACGTCTTGTATCTTATCTCCGAGCCGTTCTCCACTCTGATCACCATTTCTCTGTGTTTTTTTAAGTGCTGCTCAGACCTGATGTGGTAGGATCAGCCAAGAAACAGCTGCAGTACAGATAAACCAGGAGAAAAAGGTCAATGCTTCGAAACATGTGTCAGATAAGAAGCCAATAGTAGGCTACACAAAGCCTTTTTTGTCTCGGGGGTCCCCTAATGAATCGTACAGTTAAATAGCTTCTAATCACTGACTGGTTTGTTTATGTTTTAGCGGGTTTTTACAAATGAAGTGGATGCGGTGGGAAATCTTGAGCTGCAGATGTGCCTGCTGGGTGACCGTGTTAGTCTGAGAGTTCCGTGAGGTTGTTTGGTCATTTCTTGGAGTTTAAGAAAAGAGCATGGTTGATGTTAGCTTGACAGACTAACGACTCACAGGACGTTTTCAATGTCTCTCTGCTGCTGTGTATATACTTAATCCCCAGTAAAACCATTATGTTGCGGCTTTGCCTCCCTCTTTCACCTGCATTGCTCCATCGCCTAAAGCAACACAGCTGATAACGACCCTCGGCACAGACACACAGGTCATGACCAACCGTTATATAACTCTGACCCCAATTGACTGATACCAACTGATACCACCTGATACCACATTATTCGTGCGTCATCGGTCAATTTTGGCACTCCGGGGTTTCTATCGTTTTTTAAACGAAACGATCATGAACATCTGGGAATGTTTGTGAATCCTGGCCACATGTATTGATCAGACTCTTGGTTTGACAGGAACAGTTGCTACAGCAGAGAACTTACCTGCTGAATTCAGTTGAAGTTTGAGGAATGCGTCCTAAGAAGGACTGTCGTACACTGATGGTATTTGGCACCGAGTCGCCGAAGTGCTCATTCACAGTCAGTGCTTCAGTGTTGTGTAACATGTGTTTTACTGCAGGAATGACACCAGGAGACCAAGTAATTCTACTTTTATGTAAAGTCATATTTCTGGTTTTACTGCCTCGCAGTGTCAAAGTCTGACATTCATGAAAACTTTTACTTGAAAGGCGAGCTGCCTCTGTTCCCGGCTCTCGACCTCCTGGACTCAATTTTTATTCTTCAAGTTGGGTAATGGAACAAGCTGACGGTTTAGTGCGCGGAATTGCGTCGCACTTGCTCATTCAATGAGACGACAACACAAAGCGTTGACCACGTTTAGGCAGCGTCGGCCATCGAAGAACGAACTCACATCATTGGCATCATTAGCACAAGTAGGCCAATGAGATAAGGCAATACTCTCCAATCTGCCATTGTTCATTCTGCAACGTGAACAATGGCAGATGAATTAGACTTCATGCACGAACCTCTAAACTGGTGGTCTTTTTCTTTTGTCAGTACATCAAACTGAACTGTATTTTATCCCTTTGGACAATCAAACTTTGTTAAAATCACCAGGAATTAAACGTGAAGATACCCTGGCATGTTAAATGTTGCTTATAGGGCTGCGTCAATTCATGTTGTGCAGCTGTGCAGTATGACGCCTATTGAAATCAGCTGTGCAGGGGGGCATGCTTAAGTGATAAACTATCTCATTTATTTAACATTTCAACAAAGAAAGGTAGGTCTGCAGGGAGTAATGATTTAGTTGGATGTGTTAAGTGCTTTGTGTTTTCCTGCACCATAAGATTAATATTTAACATACGTTAAGTGGGTTTGTTGTGGTGACTCGGCATGTTTGCTTGTCGGGCACTGGGTGCACAACAACCAATTCTGTCTGGCTCTGGAAAAGTGTCGAGGCCATGCGAAAGGATAATTTAGGTCTTTCCTGTGAGATCAAATGTCGAAAGATATTTGTACAACCTCAAATGTACAATGTGTCTTTTATCAGCTCTTAAAAGCAAACAGGAAAAATAAAATCAAGAGCAAAGTACAAGAACATCTGCTGCAGAGTGAAAAACAAGAGAAAGGGATGATAATAACAGGAGCAGACGATTGAAGACAGGGTTTAAACACACTGAGGAGGTGGAGGTGATTAGACACAGGTGGATTCAATCAGGGGCGGGGCAATTACTATGGCGGGAAAACATACGACGGCAGGAAGTGAAGTGAACACGGGATGTGGCGGGGAACTTCAAAATAAAACAGGAAACAAATTTATCCAAAACCAAGATTGTGACAGTTTATCAGCTAATTGAAAATCTCTTAATTCTATAGAGGACTTTTCTAGCAAAAAAAAAAACAGAAGGAGACATAAGTCCTGAGAGAACATCGAATCAGTCTAAAGAATTGAAATCACATGCGTGGGTGTTTAAAAGAGAACCCAATTGTACACATCAAAGTCTGTTTACAGGTGAAGGCGACTGCTACTGGACATGTGAAACGTGTGTGAATTCGCAATAGCTGCAACCAGTAGGAAACCAGTAAGAAAGACAACGCACCCAAATCTCAGACCAAAGTGTCAGCCGCCGAGTTGCATTGTGGGTAACGTAGGCGCTAGGTTTTGACGATTCAGCAGGTACAATGGCATGAAAGAAACGCTGTGGCACTTTCTCGCTACCGTCAGCGTCTGCGTTGGGAGAATCTTCGCACGTGTTTTTATTGACAGTACAGTTCGTCTGTAAAACCTGGGAGCAGGTTAACAGGTTACTGTGGGCCGTCATGCTGCAGTCAGGTGGTCCCCACTCATTGGCTGAATCAAAGGTGTGTCAGCTATAATCAAGGTCAACGAGTCAACAACTGCCACAGCGTTATCAGACACAGGTGAACAAGAGATACGAAGAAGACTCAACCCCCAAACCGAGAGGTGGTTGACCTCGAAGGAAGTCATAATGCACACCACCGCTGACGGCTGTCATCCCACAGTCTCAACGCCAAACAACAATTCAAGGTCTCGTGACGTCAGGCTGTATGTTGTGATGAAGGCTCTCCATGTTTTGACTTTGACACCTGCGTAGTCCTGATGTAAACCAAGGAAAGGTTCAATAATGGGCTTGTGAACTGCGTCATGACCTTTGGTAGATATGTTTTACTGTTGTTCCTTTTAGAATATGCCATTTTTTATGAGAGGAATTATATGATTCTTGTGTTAGTAAAACATTTTTTTTTTAAAGGGGTGGCGTGTTATATATTCTTTGTCAGTGACAAATTGGATTTGCATCAATGTTGGCGCATGTTTTGTTCTTATGTCAGTCTCCCGGTCTCTGTGTCCCTGCACGCTGTGGTGTGCTGTCGGGGTGGAACGGTGCACAAAACCCACCGTCCGGTATGTACCTTTGTTTTGGGTCCACAGTTTGGTACAGCTGGGAAAACAAAAACATGATTGTAATGCTCATTAAATGCTCATTCCATTTATTTCAAACTAGAAAGGTGCACTCCGAGTTCAGATCTTCTCCAGGCGATTGAATGAATACAAACTGCTGCAGCAGAAGGCCAGATCAGCCGAGGACAGACACCGAGATGCAGTCGTTCACGCACACACACACGCACGCACACACACACACACACACACACACACACACACCATGATTCTCCTGGCGGAGATAGTCATTTTAATATTTGATATTTTTCACATGTCTTATGGAAGAAACACAACATGATCATCATATAAAATAGTTAAAATCAGTTCCACTATGATCAGCTAACATTAAAGTGCTGCTTATATGTCAATACCAAAATCATAAAAGGGCCATTCTGGGTACTTTTTATACTTTAATTATATTTAGCTGGTAATGCTGTACTAAACAGTTTCACATTTATCTGTGGCACATCGATGACAGGACATTCAGTCCAGGTGACAATCCTCGTGATTGTGTGTGTGCGCGCGTGTGTGTGTGAGAACTATGTGGAGCATCAGTGAGCCAATAAAGATAATGTTTATTTGATGACTTCTGGGCTGTCATTTTCCTCATTTACAACACACACGCGCGGTCTGAACAAGGTGTGCCGACGAACCATCGAGTCTTACGAGAGTGGTCTCGTGATGCAATCTAATGAGAAAATGTCTTAAACACAAAAAGGACCACAAATATTGGTGTAAGTTGTTAATGAAGGATGTATCCATCACATCCTTGTTAGTGTGTTTCACTTCAGCAATTGCTTATCAGTTATCAGGGGGGGGGTTCAGAGCACGTGAAAGTCGAGCAGCCATATTTCCTTCTCTATTTTGAGTGTGTGTCGTCCGAGCCAATGAGGCGTCATATTGAGCAGCAGAGGGGGGGGGGGGGGGGGGGGCTCTGTGCCTATAATAAACCCTGCGACTGAGCCTTTTCGCCACAGACAAGCGCGAGCTGAAGAAAGAAACGAAATAGAACAACTTCTTTTTTTGTGTATAATATCTTTCATTCGAAACAGCTGCACTCCGTTTCAACGTTTTTTTTGCTTCTTTGGAACTTGATTGCTTGTGCTAAAAAAAAGTGCACGTTTCCTTATTTTATTTCTTCCCATCGACACTTGTTGAATCGTTCGCGATGTTTCCAGAGGCAAACAAAGGGTGAGTACTCTTCTCAACAGACTGTTTTCAGCTGTCCCATGCTGCCGAGCACATGGCCCCTTCATGGGCAGGGGGAATGTTTGGCATGCCAAGAAAAGCGCACATGCTCTGTGGGCAGCAAAGGTTTCAAAGAAAAGCCATTCATGTATTGCTACATGGTGTCTTTTACACTTAATATGGACTTCATAGCACATGCTTACTGATTAGTAATATCAACATCATATATCACAGCCTGTCCTGTAGCAGTAGGTTGTTAATAAAGCACTCCAGGACCTCTCACAGTATGTCTATTTATAGCACAGTCTTGTGGATCCATTGATCCATGCTTGAGTGGGAGTGGAAGCAGTCATATGAGAAGAATGACACAAATTGTCAAATTGAAGGAATTAGTGTGTTAAAGGAGAGAAAAAAAAGTGCGCGTTCATGTCACCATTGAAGTGCGTGAGAGGAGTTGACTGTGTGTGTGTGTGTGTGTGTGTCTGTCTTCAAGTCATATATTTATTAGTAGCAGTTCTCCGATCAGGCCAGCTGCCCAGAAAAAGCCTCTTGTCCTGTGATGTGACTATAGTGATCACGTGATACCCAAATAGCATGAATCGGGAGGCAAAGAGACGTTAATGAGGTCTCTGATAACAGCTTTTGCAGTCAACCTGACCCCAGACTCTCTTTTCTTGTCATCCAGCTACAGCTACGAGGACTGCAAGGCCACCGCTGATTGGCTGATGGCCCAGACGGACGTCCGACCCACGGTGGGCATCGTGTGCGGCTCGGGGCTCGGAGGGCTGGCTGACATGTTGAAGGATCAGGTTGCCTTCCACTACAAGGACATCCCCAACTTCCCACAGAGCACCGGTGAGTTTAGCCACAACAAACCTCTCAGTTGCTGACTGCTTTCCCGTTCACCGTTCGTATTCACTGGCCGGTTTGTGTTTTCATTTTGTCCCTGCAGTACACGGACACGCAGGTCGGCTGGTATTCGGCACCTTAAAGGGGAGGCCATGCGTTTGCATGCAGGGGCGCTTCCACTTGTATGAGGGCTACCAAATCCAGAAGGTGTGTGTTAGTGTGTGTGTGCTGCAACGAGTTTCACAGTCCATTTCAACCCTTGAACTGGGGAGAAAATTGCCTTGAAACGTATGGCCTTCGGAGAATGCTGTCATCCTTTAAGTGCCCTGTGAATGGTTATATGACGTCTATATTTCTATACACGGCGTGCGTTTCCAGATCACACTGCCCATACGCATCTTCAAGCTGCTCGGTGTGGAGACGGTGATGCTGACCAACGCAGCCGGAGGCCTCAATCAGGACTTCAAAGTGGGAGACATCATGATCATCAAAGACCACCTCAACATGCCGGGCTTCGCTGGCAACAATCCGCTGTCTGGACCCAACGACGAGAGGTAGGATGGCTGTTTCCGCATACGTTGTAGTTTTGCAGATTGTTTAAAAGAAAACATGCTTTTCGATCCCACCAGGCGGGTTTTGGTGTTCAGAGGGTCGGCAGTTCGGCATAACTCGGCCCGTTAAACCCGACATTCAGCAACATCGCCCTCAGCTCTCCCTCTCTAAACCGAACCACCTCTCCCTCTCTGTCTCCCTCTCCCGCAGGTTCGGAGTGCGTTTCCCCTGCATGTCCGACGCCTACGACAGAGAGCTGCAGCAGCTGGCCATGGACGTGGGGCAGGAGCTCGGCTACGGAGACTTCCTGAAGGAGGGCGTCTACTGCGTGCTGGGCGGACCCTCGTTCGAGACGATTGCCGAGTGCCGCATGCTGCACAAACTGGGCGCCGATGCCGTCGGTATGTACCTTTTAAAGCAGCCTTTTTTTGCTGCCCATATTCAAGTTCTTGTGTCGGAAGAAATCAAAACTATAAAGCTCAATGCTAATTTCTAAACCAAAGCTATTATTAAGTTGGTATCTTTTATATTCATCCCTGATGTCTTATCTTTGAATGCCCTCTTTTCCTCGACAGGCATGAGCACAGTCCACGAGGTGATCGTCGCGCGCCACTGCGGCATGCGCGTCTTCGCCCTGTCGTTGATCACCAACCAGGCGGTGATGGACTACGACAGCGAGGAGAAGGCCAACCACGAGGAGGTGCTTCAGACGGGCAAGCAGCGAGCGGGGCAGCTGGAGCGCCTGGTTTCCGCCATGGTGACCAAGATCGAGCACAACAACTACGTCTGAGAGACAGAATTAGCCTTTTTGGTGTGACTGAGGGAGACGGAACGTGGTTTATATTGAATGCTACTGTGCCAAAGAAAACCGCCATTCATTTGTTATTTAAGTGAGCAGCCGGGCTGTTTTGAGTCTTCGGTCAAAAGATGATAATACAGTCGTCCTCCGAAGAATTTCACTTAGATTTATACAGACAATACACAACCTTTGTTTTCGTGTCACTGTGCTTTTTCCTGACGTCTCACATTCCTCTAGCGAAGACGACCTTTGTTTTTTTTTGCATCATTCTAAACGAGACGTGTTTGTTCTAATTTAAAACGTGTAAATGTCGCTGATTTAACTCAACATTGAGCAAAAAAACTCTGCTGTAAAGTTCTTGATATTATGATGTTGTTGAAGTGTACATTAGTGGACTTAATATATTTGACCGCGCTTGTTTTTTTCACGTGAATGTTGTTACTAAAAAGCTACTATTTATTACTACATCAACTTTGTTTGTGTTGTTCTTTGGGGTGTGCAGGGGAGCCATTTTAAAACCATCACAAATATAAAAAATGAACATACAAAACACAGATCGAGACTCATGAAATGTCCCCGTGTTTATTTGCAAAGTATTGGAGTTTTACAGAGATGCTACACAGTAGAGACCCGAGGGGACCCTGAATGTGACCATTGTAAACATTTGGTAATGTTACGAAAGCATTACGCTGCAAAAACTGAAGACATGAATGCTGGCATTGTCCGACTAATACATACATCTGAGGGTTCGGGCTGTCGCCTCTTTTGATCACATGTTTCCAATTAATATTCTCCATTTACAAAAACACAAAGATAATTGGCAGAACAAACTATTTTGGCATTCGACAACACTTTGAGAAGTAAAATGACGACACTTCACGTGTGGATCTTTTGTCTGCCCTCCAAAGGTGACACGTTATTTTGCAATAAAACTCTTCAAGTGAAAGATAAAAACACTTGCTCCCGTGGTTGAACAGAAATCAGGCAGGCAGACAACATATCACATTTCACACTGCATGCTCACAACATCTCCATCCATCTTGCATCATAGTTTTCCTTTACCTAAAGTATCGGTGTGTTCTTGTTCCCCCTGAAAGGGGGAACAAGAACACATCCCTTTTTTTTAAAAGCCCAAAATGACCATATTCAAACCATGTTATAAAATTATTCTTTTGTCATATTTTGCAAAAAAACAGTCATGCATAAGCTGAAGAGGATTAAAAGAAACGTAACTCAACACATTCCCTGTGATCCAGCGCGACACCGTCGTCTGCGCACCGCACGGCCCAGTGAAGCGTCGCGAGTGGACTCTCGATGCCGACGTGAAAGCAAAGTTACAAAAGGCAGAGTAGAGATATATATTCCGCCTATTTGTACGCGCTGAATGTGTGGCGTTCAAGAGCAAGGTCCACATCGACCACATCTGGCACCCAAGGCCGTGAAAGTCAGCGCCAAACCTTTACTGAGAAGAGCATCGATTGTCCTCAAGTACATTAACTCTTGCTGGACGCGCCCACAGGATTGTTTTCGCTTGTCAATGAATTGATTTCATCAAAAAAGTGATTGGTGATTGCTCATTTTCACTTCACCACCAGTTCACCTAAAATGTCCCAGTTGACCTTAAAGGAACAGTGTGCAGCATTTAGTGGGATCTATTGGCAGAAATGGAATATAACATTATTAAGTATGTTTTGTTTTGTGTGTAATCGCCTGAAAAAAGGGGTCGCGGTGTTTTCGTCACCTTAGAATGAGCCGTTTATATTACTATTACGGAGCCGTCCGCCACATTGCTACGGAAGCCCAGAACGGACAAACCGAACACCGGCTCTGACCGTCGTCTCCTAAATTCATTATTCATTTACTTTCTTATGATACTGGGTTTGGTCCCCTACAACGACAGCTAAGATAACTTTAGTGAAATGACACGGCCAGAATGATTTGTTTTTTGTTGAGTACAAAAATTGGGGATTTTTTGTCTCCACCGAATGAAATTTAAAAAATAAGTTTATTTCTGCCCCCAGGGTATCGCTGCCTCAATCAAATGTTTGTTTCGCTAAAAAAATGTTTTAAATAAAACAATAAAAGACCGCCAGGCTACGAGAAGTGAGCGTCCCTCTGTCGGCAAAAGAAATTAAACATAAAGGATTGGCACGTTTTAAAATGTAGGCACCATATAGACGAGATTTACAGTCTTGTAGCGTCGGAGGGCCTCGGCGGCGAGAGGAAGGAACTGGCGGAGAAAGATGGCACTTCCCAAACAACACATACTGGGTCTGGAGCTGCAGCGGGACGCAGTGCGACATTGACAGAGGGGTCCGCTCATCCCTAGGCAAACATGGTCAGGGTGATCCACTGCAGAACACAGAGAGCGCGGGAATTAGGGGGGGGGGGGAAGCGAAGTGGGAACAAATCACAAGCACAGAATGTCGTGGTGTGGTAGCATCTCTGCTCGTGTGTGGCCATACCTGATGGAAGTTGAGGGACATGAAACCGTCTTTATCCGTGTCCATGGTGTGGAAGGTTTCTGCAGAAACAAGAATTTCAACTTATGCTCTGAAATGTACGTCATTCATTTGCAACTAGAAATATGTTTGATCTGACTTTTTTCCTGGTACAGTAGGGTGACAACAAGTCTTCTTGTTGTGGGTGAACTGTTCCTTTGAAGACACTGAGGTTGCGCAGTAACGGGACTCACTGAACATGGTCTCCAGCCGGACCAGACAGGTGACGAAGTTGTCGAAGTCGACGGCCATGTCGGCCTCCGTGTAGCGCAGGATGATCAGCTGGAACAGTTGGTTGGTCAGCTTGAAACCTGAGGGGAGAAAAATCAGACCACAAGTTTTACAAAACAGAAATCAAACATGTGAAAATCCTTTCCGACTCTTGTGTTCGTCTTTCCCGTCACTTGTAATTGAAATGAGAAGGAACATTACCCGCAGATTCAAGAGCCATCCTCATCTCATAGGAGCTCATGGTGCCCGATTTGTCCAAGTCAAACTGCCTGAATATGGTCTGTCATGGCGACAGGAAAGCAGTACAAGCAAACAAGATGTTCTCATGTCAACATATACAGCGGAATAACGCAAGTACCACGAAGCAGAATCAATATTATTTTAGCCCGATTTCCAAATGTGACCCGTCTCACCAGGTAGCGTTTAACCTTTTCCCAGAGGACGTGGAACTCCGTCAGGCCCAACTTTCCGCTGCCGTCCGTCTGAGCCGAGAGCTTAAGGAGCAACAGTGACTTTCATCTGATCAACAACAACAACAACAAGCAGACAATTTCAAAGGGGAACTGATTTTTCAAGTCTGTTTACAGGTCTTTGGGGAGTACATGTGTGAGAAATCATCTCTGCTTGAGGCTAGCGGCCAGAGGCTACGTCAGCTGCTACGTCACAATGATTTAAAAGTGTAATGCTCAATCAGTGCTCTTTTATTATTATTGTAAAAATTATAATTGTTATTATGTTTAATATATAACGTGTCATTACTGTTATTATTTTTTTGAATTATTATCATCTTTTACAATTTTAATATATTACATATTTTAGTTTTTATCCATTTTAAGGATACGTCCATGAGGCTTATCATACTGCGGCAAGCTTCTTTTGTGAAGCCGTCTGTCTTCAGGTCTTTATCTGTGAGCGTGACAAAGTACGACAACAAGAGAGCAGAACAGCAAACGTAACACTCCATATTAAAAGCATTTGAATTATTTGTTAAACAAATTCCACAATTTTAGGAGCAAGCATGTAATTCCAGAGCGATTAACTGTTACTCACGTTTGCTGATGATCCTGTTCAGTATGGTCTGCAGCTCTGTGAGGCTGATCTCCATGTCCTGTCGGCACAAACAGAGAGTGTGTGTGTGTGTGTGTGTGTGTGTGTGTGTGTGTGTGTGTGTGTGCGCCATGAACCATTTCTCCAGCAGTGCTTACCGGCCCCGCCAGCTGTCGGAAGAGATTTTTGAAGGAGGCGTCGATCTGGCTCTCGTCCAGCTCGGTCTGAAACACAAACGGAGACATTTTTTCAGCACAGGTTTGCTTTTATCTCCACACATCTTTAGCGGTCAGGTCTTGAAGCCGTTTCATTCCCTCACCTCTACTGGAAGCTCTGCTGTAACGTCGTCATCGAGCTCCCTGACGTGGAAAGAACAAAGATTTAAAGTTACTTAGTTTGTTCACTTTTATCATGAAGTATTTCTTTATGCAGCTTCTTTCTCTTTCTAATTTGTCTTTAACTGCTCATTCACCCAATTCATCCACGAAAACACATTGCTACACTGTGCTTTTTGGTTTCGCAGTCACTTTACCAAGAATGGTTATGAAAATAGAATAATTGCTTATTTTCACTCAGTTTCTCCCCCAAACGTCACACTCCGTTACAGCCACTCACTCTGAGTCGGCGGGCTTCTCGGAGAAAACTCTGAGGACAAAGTCGGCCTCTTTGTGCGCCTCGTAGGTGGAGGGGACGATGATGTATTCCCCGGCCGGCAGCCGCAACCGCGAGCTGACCTCCCTCAGGTTGATGAAGAGCTCCGAGCGAGCGCTGGAGCCGTGGGTGAGGAAGAAGTCTCTCTTCAGGTGGACGCCTGACCTGCCGGCAAACTGAGAGGGGAGAGAGAGAGTTCAGTAAACCCTTTAAAGGCTTTGGCACTTTGGACATTTATTAACCTCAAATCGCCCACTGGTTGTTCTTCAAGCACAAAGAAAAGAGGAAAAGAAGTAAAACTCATACCTCATCTGGAACCTGTAAAATACGGAGAGAGAGAGAAAGAGAGAGAGATGAGATTAGTGCCATGATGTGTGTGATCAGAAACAACAAAAGACAGGAAAGAAACTAGAAAGTGAAGATTGTTCGGCTCTACAAAATAAAAGAAGAATCTGGGAATCCTGAAACTATAGTTTTCCACTACAGGACGTAGCTAAACAGAGGTGCTGATGTTGTTTCCACTTTTCTCTGCTGCCTTTGGAAAAACACACTGAAATTTCAGCGTCGCCCAAATGCAAGTTAATGTTTTATATTTCATCTCAAATGTCCTGCGTTGTCCAATGAACTGAAAACTCAAGGAAAGAATCTTCTTAAACACACACAGATCAAGTGATGATAACTTGACTTCAAGATTACGTTTCACGAGTAGCGTTTGTTGCAGCTCACCTCATAGAGGGCAAACCCGATGGTCTCCATGTCTTTGCCCTCGTGCCGTTTCTTCCGGCGGTCCTTCTGCATGAGGCCAACCAGGAAGCTGCATTCTGATTGGCCGGGAGTGTCCGGGTGCTGCAGCACAATCTTGAACTGAGGGTTCAGCCAAAAGGTCGCTGGGCAGAAGAATTGCAAACTTTCATTTGATATTCAGTAATCCATTGTTGAGATGGTGTTTTTCTTATCAGTAGTCCGTCCTTCTATACCTCCTTGTTTGCTTGTTTGTTTTTAAAATGTTTTTACCCCCCAAAAATTCCCAAAAGTAGAAGACGTATTCATTGTCTGGAAAAGAAAACGACACCCTTGTGTGATCCTTAAACTGGTTTGGTCTGAATTAATCTCCAAAATGAAATGAAAAGAAGATCCTCTCTGGTGCATCACGCCTCCGTTCCTTCCGCCCATCCACCTGCTCCCTCACAGTTCATACCTGGGAAGTTCCTGCAGCCTCCGGCAGTGCTGCCCCTCCTCCACTCTCCCTGATAGATGGAGGAGCTCCACATCTTCAGCTGGCTGTTCTCCAGGGCGTCGGCCGTCAGGTTGCAGAGCTCCAGGCGAGTGAACTCGCGCAGGAAGTCACTGTACGACATCCTGAACGAGGCGGAAATAGATGCACTTAGTTTGGACAAAGTTCGTTTTTTCCATCGCGAAAGTGCAAGAGTTTGAAAAACGATGCCGACGGTTCAAACATAGGCCGTCTGCCGCTGAGAGCATCCGTATATCAGCAGACGTTACAAAGGGAAATGTAGGCAAATTGAACCGTTAAAAAGCTGATTTTCACACGAGAGTCCACGTGCACAAGGAGACTCACCAGAATTCACCGTCGTCGCTGCGGTTTTGTAGCCGACCTCTGACGGAGCGATCCACACTGTCCCACTCTCTGGAGCTGAGGATTCCACAAAGAACACACATCAACTACGGCAGCATGTTTTCTGTAAATGAACATACGATTCAGCAAAAAAAAAAAACCTAATGCTGCTCAACATCAGCTCACAGCAGTCTCTAGAATAACTGAAGTCAAGTTTGTTTTGTATCTTTACATTTTCTTCTCGCTGACATTCAACAGACGATTCACGTCCGTGAAACTATAAAAAGTACAAATCCCAATGCTGAGGGTCCCGGACCCCGCCCCCCCCACGTTGGTTGGTCTTTCTGGGTTTAGAATGGGTCGGTGGAAATATGGCTTTGGCAATAAATTCATAAATATGTGTAAAAACAGTTTTTCAACCGATGAAGAGTATGAAGACATGAGATAAAAAATGGACAATTTGAAGCGGAAAACTAAATAATCGGAAACAAAGTATCTGTTTGTCTCATTCACTGATCATAAATTGGGATATGCGTGTCCCCCCCCCCCCCCCCCCCCCCCCCCCCATCATGTGTTGCCATTTAACGTGAACGCTTCAGTGTAGTTCAGTGTGAAGTGAAGCCTTACTTGTCGCTCCAGGCTCCGGTCCACTCCACTTCCCCCCACGGGTTCCTGATGCGGACCAGCTTGGTCATGTTCCCTCTGTACACCACCTGACGGCAGCAAGGAAACGTTCACACTTCCACGACAATCACGTTATGTTCTGTGATTTTATTCACTGTGTTGCTGCAAAAAAGTAACCACGCTGCTGCCAGCGCTCACCTCGTCCACGCCGGTCAGAGAGTAGGCGTGGCCCTTCACCAGCTTCTTGAACGTGACCGCCTCCCTGTCCGTCGAGCTGGTGATCTGAGGACGAGAGTAAAGCGGAGGTTACTGACGTGCGCCGCGCCGGTCAGGAGGGTGGTTTTGGTATTTGTCTTTCCGTACAAAATGAGCTGAACGGGCAGTTCTTGCTCCCCAAACTCAGCAGCATTGATTACATGAAATGACCTTCAACGAGGCAGACACAAAGGGTTCAATCCCCTCAGCCTGTAAGCACACAGTGTCCCGGAGGATTGTGTTGAATTTCTGCCAGCTACCAAGGCTTTAACCGCAAGCGTCCCGATCTTTACTGCCCTCTTCTGGTCACAGATCCCACATTTCTCTCCCATTACAGCAGGCTTTTGCTCAAACTGCCCGATTTAAATTATCCTCAATTCACCCTCGCTCTGTGAGACTGAGAAGAGCTCTACAAGGGGAAAAAATCTTACAAACATTAAATATACTTCATGTAAAACATGACAGTCTATGATGAAAGTGTAATTTCAATCTGTCTGGTTTCCCTGATCCCCACCACACAAATTATTGTTTAGTTTGAGTTCATTTAGGCAGAGAAGGTCTTCACATTTGAGAAGCTGGTACAGTACACTTAGATCATTTGTACTACTTTAAATTCGTTATTTAAAGGGGACATATCATGAAAAACTCGCTTTTTCAGTGCTCGTGCACATATATTTGGGTATCTTGAGCTCAGTCTTTTTATTTTTTGGCTGCTTAGATCAGAAAACATGTGCTTCAACAAGCCATTCGGATTAAGAGTCCCTTCCAATGTCTCATGCAGGCTCTTTAGAAGACACCCTCACATGGCAATCTGAGCAGCTTTTTCAGCTGGGGGGGGGGGGGGGGTCTTAAAGAGACAGGCGCTAAAACGGAGCGTTTCGTACAGGTATACACAAACAAACAGTATGAGAAGAATGAGGTGTTTTTTTTAACACTAAAGCATTTCAGCGCATTCTAGCAGAAACCTAAAATACAAATATGTATCTGAATAAATCTGAAAATGAGCGTGCTATGTCCTCTTTCATGAATGATAGATCAGCTGCGTTAGGGTTAATATTTGATGTGTGAGGTTTTAAAAAGTGAGTGGAATGTAGTTAATTACTATAAGGCGCACTGGGACTAAAAAAGGTCGACTTCAGCTTCAGACTCTCTGTTCAACCTGAAGTTCCCATTCCTTCAGCGCTAATATTTAACCTGTTAATCCCACAGAAGTTAAAGGAATAGTTTAATTTTGGGGAAATGCTTATTTGCTTTTTTCCCCCAAAAGTAAGATGAGAAGATGGATAGCACTCTCGTGTCTGTACGGTAGCTATAACGCTAGCTTAGCTTAGCACAAAGACTGGTACCAGGGGGAAACGGCTAGCCTGGCCCCTCTAAAGCTAAAGTAAAGGACGCATGGATGTGTCAGTACTGACGTCTATGGAGCAGCCCAGCAGGGATCCTCTGTCGATGGCCCTGCTGATGATGCTGTAGAGGTCGGGGGGGGCTTTCTTCAGCTCGAACATCTCCGTCACGCCGCCGGTAAAATCCTCGAAGCCCTCGCACGTGCTGCCTCCTGACAGGGCCTCATAACAGCCGTTCAGCCTGGGACACAACAAGAGATCAACGAAGGTTTGAATCCTTCAGAAGAGTATAAACACAAGTATTATGGAGTCAAATGTATGCACACTACCTGAAATGAAGAAGCAAATATGACTGCTTTCTTGTACTTGTCACACACTTCCAGAAACAATGCTCCGCTTCACTTTTACAGCGAACCAGATTCACAACTTGAGACCACAGCTGTCAACTGAAAACAGCTGCGGTGTCACGTTGCCAAACAGCGCCGTCGGGGTTTCAAGTGTTTATCAGTCTTGTTCCTCACAGACTCTCCTACGTCCAGAAACTCTCCGGTCACAGGCGTCATACGTGGAATAAACTTGCAAGAAGGTTGACTTTAGCCTCACGGCGCTCAACTGCTTTTGTTGGGCGACATATTGACCCGGGTTGTCGGCCGGTCTTACTTGGCGTAGGCCTTCTCCAGCAGCGCGCTCCAGAACTCGGTCCCCTCTGCCGAGTGGACGAACAGCAGCTTCCCGTCCTTCACCGGCAGCCGGTCATCGATCACCACCTCCACCCACTCGCCGAACTGCCAGAACTGCATGACGGAGAGAAAAACACAAAAAACACTGATACCACCTAAAAGATACACAGCATGCCATGCACATACACGAATAAATGTAGAGGAGTAAAAGAGTAGAAGTAGAAAGTACCACAAAATGGAAAGTACCTTGGAATAATGTACGAGTACAAATCTGATGCGTCTGGCTGATTTAAAAAAGGTTTTGCTCTCAAAATAGTACTTGTAAATATGAAATGTCTTTGATCACAGGTCAGTCGGCTCCGTCTTATTTCTGGTGCTGCCTGATTTATCGTGCAGCTGGCCGGATCTACTGACGCCTCACTCAGCTCACTTTCATTGGTTTGAAATGTATAAAGTATGGTAGAAGGACAAAGACGAGTCAGATTATCAGCTTTTATCAGGTGGCATTGAGGAGACATCTGAGCAATGCTGTCAGTCCAGCTCGCTTTTGTGCATCAACCCTGAATTAAATACAGAGACTAAAATAGCCAACATTTCACTCCAGCACCCCAACAGATCATTTCAACATCTCCTGCAAGCAAATCATTGCTTAACAAGGCAAAGTAGCTGCACCGTGTTCCCCTGCTGTTCCTAACGGGAGTCAATTCTTAGCACCGGAGAGCTTTCAGAGAACTTATATCCAGAAAAACAAACGACAAGACGATGAATCAGGGGACAACACGAGGCTTTCAGTGCCGCAGGTGAGCTGAGGTCACTGGCAGCAAGGTGAGGTTCTCTGACAGGTTTTCAGAGGAGAAGAAAAGCTTTCTGACCAGCAGGGAGCACAAGAGACATACACAACACAGCCTGATGTTCTGGCACCACGGTGCGAGTTACATTCTGGAAATGTTACAAGGCTTCAAATCGACGTCTCCTAGACAACACCTACATTTCACAATACATCTTTTGCACTTCGCCGCTGCTTACGGCGTGTTCACGTAGCTTTTCTGACATGTTGCGAGAGCTTGTGCAGCGAACAGCGAACAGGTCGACTCATACAGAAGACCTCGAGGCAGTAATGCAATGAACCTCATGCAAAAGAAGACAGTGTTGCTGTTCGGGAAATATGTCTCGGTCGAAGTGATTACGTTTGAAGAAAAGAAAAAGAGGTGGAAGGAAGTTGCAGGGTTGTCGTGAAAAAAAAAAAGCAAATCAAAAGCCGCAGCTGAGTGTTTATCTCACAGCAATGTGCCAGCAACACCCGGCCTCACTGAGGGAAACGAACACCTCTGGCATGATTTAAAGGGGACTCATCATGCTCATTTTCAGCTCCATACTTGTACGTATTTTGGGGTATCTACTTGAACACGTTTACACGATTCAATGTTCAAAAAACACATTGTTTTTCCCACACTGTCTGTCTGAATATATTTGGATTCACCCTCCGTCTGAAACGCTTTCTTTTAGCGCCTGTCTCTTTAAGTCCCGCCCCCCAACAACGCCCAGTCTGCTCGGATTGGCTTGCAAGAAAAATATGCTGCACCTATATTCCCATGATGTGACATAGAAATGGGGAGCCAGGCTTATTGAGTCACATGTTTTCTGATCAAATCAGCTCACAAATACAAGCACAACTGGGTTGTCTTTGATGTCCCCTTTAAAGCGTGAGGAAATCCTCAACACAATTCAACAAACACTTCAGTCTTTCTGTGTGAAACGCCTGCTATCATAAGAATATGATGAAAGATTCTGCCCCAGTTAAGTTTCATTCATTTCCGACTGAGACGGCCGAGATTGCCTATTTCAACATTTATTCTCCCTCCCTTTGTTTGCCTGCCTCGCTCGCACAGACCCCCTCCTTCTCTGTCCTACTTCAATTAAGACTCTCGCTGCGCTGCACTCATAATTACATTTTTGGGATGACTCATCCAGGTCTGGGTAATTTTTCCAGAGGCTGAGAGGATCAGAACTGATACAAAAAGGGGGGGGGAATCCCTGGAAGACTCGAACGCACACAAAAAGGGGGATTGGAAACAGGCCCGGGCAAGAAAAGAAAAATGAGAAACTGCAAGTAATGTAAAAGTGCAGGCATGAAAACATTTACTGGCTGCAATACAAATGATGAAAGAACAACAACAAAAAACATGCAGGAATGATAGAAAAAGAGGGCGATGAACAGAGAGCAGCCTTATGTATATCTACGAGTGCATGCATGCACTTACGAGCCCTTCAGAGCAAACGAAAGTATTATCTCCACTCGCTCTAGCAGAGAGAACAAGTACGCCTACAGCCGTAAAGAATGAACAGTCTCTGGAAATAATCAGTGAAGAAAACGGGTCAAATATAACAGTCATTGAGTCAGCAGCCCCCAGCAGACATGTTTAAATGGGAACTGTGTGCGTGTGCGTGTGTGAGAGTGTGTGTGTGTGTGTGTGTGTGTGTGTGTGAGTGATGGGATTCATTGATCCTCCGACACCAGATGAGTCAGAGCAGCAGCCTCCGGAGCTCTCAAGGAAACTGGGAAATCACCAAGACAGACGCTCCAGTTCTTGTCTTCAGGGTCAACGAATGGACTTCCCTACTATGCTATTGACTAACTTGTATCTGTGTGTGTGTGTGTGTGTGTGTGTGTCATGTTTTACATCGTAGGCCCGTTTCTACACGCCTCTTTGATGTGCGGGAGCTTCCCCTCTGTTCCCCGGGTCGCTTCCTTGTTCCCTCTCTCGCTTGTTAACACTTGGCAGGCGAACAGTCGGGTCGGCAAAAAAAAAAACGCACTGCATCAAAGAGGGAAGCCGAGCCGGCTCGACGAGCTCTGTGACACAGCAGGTTGGGATGGCGGAAAAGTAACGTTTGCACTAAAGAATATCATTAAAATATTAAATATTCTTTTTCTTTTTTACATTCACACTATAGCAAAGAGCTGGCCATCACCACAGGCAAAAATACTTATTTCTACATGATATATAATCAATAATTTAGCATTCAAATACATTAAGGATCGGCTATAATATATTGCAAATTTAGTTGCGTGCACATGCAGAGAATCTCAACGGGACTACTTCCCTCTTGCAGACCTGTGCAGTTTATGATTCCAGTGCGCGGGTGTTTTTCTTTTGCATTTATTTGGGTTGTAAAATATACCACATTCAAATCGAGCTTCTCGTAAATATGAAACCACTGGCGCGAGGATTTCCCTATCTCACACTGCATGCATGTGTTGTTCACCTGCTCACCGACTGCAGCAGACACGGGCTACTGTTGGGCCTGTGCTTTGCTAAGTGTGTGGAGTATTTTGTGTACGAGGCAAAGTTCAGCTGATAAGGCCCGGGTGTTGGTGCACTTAACTCTGTTTTGACGGTGACTCAAATCCTTGACGGGACGGTTAAGTTTATGGACCGACTGACTTGACTGGGTGTGGATCTGAGAGGTCAGTAAGCTGCTCAGTGTTTCTTGCAGAAAGCAAAACCACAGCGAGAGATCAACCAAGTGGTTCACGGCGTTTCTGCTTCAAAGAAAACTCTCAGCCGACACGTGACAACGGTTCGCTCGTCGCGGATCAGTGCGATGTGGAACACGGCTACGTGGTGCAAAGATGCAACAAAATAAGCTTTGGAATCAAACGAAAACAGACTTTCTTTTCCATTTCACTCACGGTGAAACGGACGGTGGTGCACCTAACAGGAAATGACACAACAGCGGAAACGCACCACAGGAAGTGAGCTGGCACAGACGTTCTGGAACACAAATCCAAAAGTCTCGACTTCTCCACAATAGCAGTCGGTTGAGGGTTTGATAAGAATACAGTGTTGTTATGAATAGGGTTATTCTACTTTGCATGACATCTATCTCTGTCATACTCTGCCTCCAGACACGCCTCTGTTGTTACCTGGAAGTGAAAGATGCCAGCATAGCCCAGCTGGAAGCCCTGTCCGTGAGGAACCACTCGGTGGAGGAGGTTGTCGTTTAAGGTCAGCGAGGCGATGGCTGCTAGCAGCCAGCAGTCCCCTGAGGACACACACACACACACACACACACACACACACACACACACAGTTTTAGTACCCGGGAACAGCCGGCATAATGGGAGAGGCCACTGGAGTTCCACTGGACTTCAGAGAGGGTGTGAAACTACCACGGCTCCACATGAAGTCACCGATGCCGTTCGTGGGAATCGCACGGTGGGTTTGGAGCCACAGCTTCTGTTGTGATGCACTGTGTCGCAAAAGTTTCTCGGTCAGAGTTCAGCGACACTCGGGCAGACGTAACGTCCACCATCTTGGTTTTACTCACGCAGGCAAAGGTTGTGACTCTTCTTGAATCTTTCTGTTTCATTATAACGTGTTTCCTCTCTTGATGCTGGTTAACGACACACAGTAATAACAATAAAAAGAAAGCACAGGGCGTTTCACTTTCATGTCGACATATATATAATCTTATCCATCATATAATCCACAAGCAGCCCCTGATAGCAGCCATGTGTCGTCTAACAGATAACCCCGTTGCATTCCGATAAAGACTTCTCCTCCGTGGTGCATTCGGGCTGTAAAACAAAGCGAAGCATCGTGTCTTCTAGCTCAACGGTTTTTTCTGGGGTTGTTGTTTCGCAATCCAGCTGCTCCCGAGGGAGTGAGGGGGCGGACCGGGTAAAGAATTGCATTCGTCGGCGGCGGAAGTTGCTTCCTGCGCCGCCAGAGCCACTCGGAACAGAGGCAGGGTGGCCTTGTTTACAGATGTGAGGCAGAGACACAAAGCGTGAATTATAGATTATAGATGGAGCTCCGTGTCGAGCAGGAAACATCTCTGGCAATTTAACCGACTCTTAGCGGTCCGTCTCCATCGGTCACTCGTGACCTCATTCGGTTTGCTGTTTGGTAACTGATTTCGTGGTTTCAGCCTCTGTTGCTTCACTTTTCTAAATATCTGTCAAGTCCCCAAACTGCACGGTAGGGCAATTAGAAAGGGCCAGAGTGCTCCTTCAATTTCACCTCACGCTGCTGAGGAAGACAACTTGTCAAAAGGTTGCATCAGAAGGAATTTGGGGTGGCGTTTGGTGCCGATAATAAACATATTATGAGGGAGTAAAAATGACAATACAAATATGAAAAACTATGTACAACTATGTATGAAGTATTAACAGGATGTGTGCAATGTGCAGAGACATTAGCCCAAAAGCTGTGAAAACGTTAATGTAACATCATAGTATCACTTCATATTTTAAACTTGTGTCAGTCTGATAACAGTTCATCGTTTCATTATTAAGGGAATATCATATTTTATTGTGGGGGATTATGTTGCCTGTGGTTGTGGAGGGAGATGAAAGCTTCACTTATTCATGTCCTACATCCAGACTTGGGATTAGAACCTGGCAAGCCTCCAGTCAATCACCTGTTTCTTTTGGCTTCTTCTACTTTGTCTTTCTACCGGATCAAATGTGAAAGGTTCCTCTCCTCTCCTGTACTCGCTGAATCGTGCCGCAGTAGCGCTGAAACAGATGGGAACTCTCTTACCCAGAGCTCCCTGACAGATGTCTGTGCGCGTAGCTCCATCTACGATGAACTCGGGCCGCTTGCAAAACTCCTGTAAAGTGGAGAAAACACAAACAAACACATTATTTACAGGAGAACACCACCAACCCTCTTATCCTGATGCAAAGGATACATATTACAGATCCCCTCGGTGCAGCCGAGGATGCCGAGGATGAGAGAGAAACCTCTCTGAGACACTTGCAAACTCCCGACTGGTGTTGCGGCAACATTAAGATGATACCAACCAATCACTCCTGAGAGAAAGTTTAGTTGCCAAGCAACAGATGAAATTAAAGTCGGTGAGGAAATGTTGCATCGGTTCAAAAAAATATTACAGCAGGTAATAAAATAAAGAATGGATATTCAGTCGTTATGTGCTCACTCCTGGAGTCATCAGTCAACGTCTGATGGATTTCAAAGCTCTCTCCAAAACTCGTCAAGTTAAAGGACATCTGTATGTTTTTGCACGCGTCAAAGCAAACTAAAAAGGAAAACAAAGATGTGTAAATGTTGGGAAGTAAATCCCATACATTTCATAGCTTCTTGCATTAAAAAGCTTGTCGTTTCCAACAGCACTTGAACACACCAACAGCCGAGGCTTCTCGTGAAGCAGAGGTGGATGTGTGACCAGACAAAGAGAATGGAACTTCGACATAAAATAACAAAGTTGTTTTGATGGAAGTGTTTTATATTTGCAGCTAGCTGGAAAATGCATGTTATTTAATCTCAAAATAGGAATTGTTCTTTGCAAAAAGGTCTTAAATGTTAAGTATGTTTCAAGTGTACATGTGATTTGTAATTAATCGGTTAAACAAACAATAAAAAGGTCCCTTGGCCAGAGTATATGTTTGTTTTGTATCTGTAGTTTGAGTATTTACCAGATTACCTCTGATATTTCCATGCATGTCATGCTCTGACAGAACTATACAAGCTACTGTAGGGTGTATTAAGTGTGATCTTTTGGAGATTTAAAGGCACAGCCCTGTTAAGTTGATGTCAATAATGTGTGAGAACATCACTATGTCTGATGGTCCTGCAAACTTTGATGCGGATTTCGGGATGAACATTTTTATAGTTTTAAGTGCTCCATCAACAATGATTGTTTTGTAGATTCAAAAGTCTGAGTCAACAACACCCCCCCCCCCCCCCCCTTTCTCACCGTGGGCCTCATCCAGCGGACTCCGGAGGTCTTGGAGGACTTCGGGCCGAGCTCGTTGAATCCCAGAGACGACGCGGAGCAAGAGAACAAGTTATCCTCAAACATCTTCCGGCCCTGGAGGCACTGGGCCTTCAGATTCTCGTAGTCCTGACCCAGAAACTTCACCGCCTTGTGAACCTGTCCCAGGCCTTCATTGCGATCCCACTGGCTCCTCAGCTTGGCGGCCATGCCCGTCGCATAAATGTGCTCCTCCATCCTGAGCTCGGGGAGTACACCGCAGGGTCAGCTGTCACTCTCTGTTTGTATGTGCGGAACTACAATAAGATGTTACGGTGCGTCAGTAATTAATGAGGCAACTGTGACCTGCTCTAGCTTCAGTATGGATTGAAAGCGCTGCAGCAGAGCTGATGTAAATCTGCTATGAAAAGGTGGTAATGGCTTCAAGGCTGAATCATATATCAGAATAAAGCATCAGTGGCCATTAGGAAGCTATAAAACATTGACCGGCCCGCTGCTTGGTTGCGGTACTTGTGGTCGTGCTGTAGCTGGATGCTTCCAAATGCAATAACAATCACAAGTGAAGGGGGGCTCGATATGCAGAAGCTTCACGGTCTCTGGAGAGCGAGACGTCCTCCTCAGATGTTGTCCCAGTGAGCACCAATCACAGTTTGTTGCTATCCGGGTTTTTTTTTTTTAGTCCTTCCTTCTGCCACCAGCAGGTAAGCCCTGAAAGAAGAAAAGTTGAAATGAGATCCTTGAGAGAGTATGCAGAGATGAAATCCCACACAGCTCTATACATACCTACGCATGCACAGACAAAAGCAGCTCTCTACATACATTCAGGGTTTAAACAGGCAAATGTGCCCCTCCCATTTCTTTTCAGTCGACCATACACACACACACACACATGCATAGCAGAGGGATTAGTCACAAAGGGCTCATCCGGGCTACTTCTACCGTGTGGCTGCAGTCAGACACGTTTCTAAGTTGATGTTTAATCCAACGAGGTGTATTAACAAAGCGATGTGTGTGTGTGTGTGGGGGGGGGGGGGGGGGGGGGAGGAGTTATTGTCCAAAGTGCTGACAGAGGGTGTGGTTTTTGTGTGAATCTTGATGCACAATGAAGGCAGCGCAAGGCCCAGAACAAGCAAATGCTCTCTCCGACTCTTCAATGGAGCAATGGAGCAGAGACAGGGCCGAGGAAGTGTAACAGTTGACAGGACTGGAGCTTCTGACACCGGTTCATCTCACTTCGCTCCGTCTTGCTTTGCTTCTTTTCCGTCTCCTTTTTTGTTGTTGTTACTATCGCAACTCTCCAAACTGAACGCTCTTCCTGTTTCAAGGCTCGGCTGTCGATCACAACAGAGGCTGAAAAGAGTTTGGCTCTCGTCCGCTGTGAGGAACTCCAGTTTCCCCGGCTCACTGTGAACCACACCAAACATCCCAGCTCACTGACTGAACAATGTTCCTGCTAACAGAGCCACACAACAGAGCACGTGTCTCCATCAAGTTTACAGACTGTGAAGAATGGTTTTTGTTGTGTTCAATTCAAAATTAAACCCTTTTACTACAAATTCTGATACTGCTGCTGCTATCAAGGGATGTACTACAACTACTTATACCACACTAACAGATAACTACAACTATACTGTTTTTATATACTGCATATATTAATGCTACAAGGCTACTACAGCACTGCTAGCTGCCAAAAATACCCAATTAATACCTGTATGTCACTGTAAACGGCAATTTGCCCCTTTTTTAAGCTACTTTAATACTAGTTAATAAAGAAAATATAATCTCAAAGTAGGTTTGTTACTGTAGGAAACAACTAAATGTCCTATATTCCTCTAACACAGGGGTGTCAAACATACGGCCCGCGGGCCGGACCCGGCCCGCCACGTCATTTTATGTGGCCCGCGAATCCGCCAGCAAAAAAAAAAAAATTATATATATATATATATATTTTTTTTTACAAAAATTTAAAGTTAGATGTGAAAATAAAATTATGAGATAGAAAGTCGAAGTGATGAGATGGCATGTTGTCTGTGTGCCGACATTAAAACTATCACAACAGGTGGACAGGAGATGCAACAGCCCATAAAGAGGATTTCCAACAAGTTTCTCAACATGCGTACTTCTCTGTACTGAAACGTCATCAGTCTCAGCCCAAGTACTGTTCCAATTCAAAGTTCACATCGAGCCAAGCACGGCCCTAATGCCCGGATGTGGCTCGCTCTGCCCATTTTACCCGGGATGCATCGGAGGTGACTTGTCTGTACTTGGGACAGCCAAATATCCCAGAATGCATTTTGCACCAGCAACAGGAAACAATGGCGGAGGAGAAATCACACAACTGGAAGTACGTGTTGTGGAAGTCACAGATATCCCGGGAAACTAAACTAACTATGTTAGGAGTAACGTAGTTACATTTACACCGTCTTACATTTACAACCGGCCCTTTGAGGGCGACCGTGATGCTGATGTGGCCCCAGAGTGAAAATGAGTTTGACACCCCTGCTCTAACACAACAACCATTTGGTGGTTTTCATCTCTGCTGCGTGTTATCGGGGCGCACTCTGCCCAACGTGAGTTCAATCTGGCTGGAATGAATATTTCATTTCCCCTCACATGTGAAATACACTTACATAGCTGTTATTGTACAATTTGAGATATGATATGCAGCTGTGAACTGAAAAGTACACCAGATATGGGGACACAGGCGTCACACAAGGATTTTGAAAACCAACCCAAACGTCAGTGCAGTCTGTGTCACTACTTTTCTGCTGATGTGTGTCTGAGTCTCGTGCGCCAGTGGTTTGCAGCAGTCTGCCTAAATACGCACTGCCTGTAAGTAAGTAATGCCTGCGGTGGGTGTGTGGGGGTCCATGTTTGTGCAGTGAGTAAGCAGTCTGACCTGCCTCTGGTGCATTTCTGCACACGGGTTCATATTCCAAACACTGTGAAATGAAATATCCAAAAGAGAAAAATAGACCTGCAGAGACACTAGACACACACACACACACACACACACACACACTGTGTCTGATGAGGAGAATGAATGCAGACTCTTGGGAGTGATCTTCATCAAAGTAGGATGTAGGAAATTGGCTTCACACTCACTTAAAAACAAGCTGCTCCATATAGATAAGACTTAATCCACCATTCTACTGTGAGTGGTTGAATATTCCAGTGAATATCAAGTGTATTTTAAGGCTGTCCTCGTGCATGGCTCACACAGATAAGCATGCAGTCCTTGGTGGTGGGTGTGGTCCCTGAGAGGAGATCCAGTGTCCAGCTGTCAGGGCTGCAACTTTCTTCAAGTTGACCAACGCGAACAGCTGGGCGCAAACCCCCGTTTCGTTTCCCCCCTCCCTCTCATCGGAGACGACATCCGTGTACAGTGCGCGGAGAGAAAAACGCACGCGATAATCAAGAGATTTTACGCGCAAGTAATCGGGCAGATTTCATGGTGTGTTTTTTATGGCGTCGCGTAAGTTGTAAAAGCGAAAGCGAGGAGTTTGCTCTGCGTGGTTGGGCACAGTTTTCACAACACGACTTACAAACTTACAAAATCTTCTCGTGAAAAAAAAAGAAAGAAAAAAAAAAAAGTTCGGGCTCGGACGTTAAAGGCATTTTTAGATATATGCATCTGGCTGCAGCGCGACGCAAACTGCAGACGCACAGTGAAACCAGTGTTATTGAAGGGATTGTATATTTACCTTGCCGGATGTTTTCCTCTAGAAGTCAGTTTATTTCGACATTCAATATGCAGCTTAGCTTTCCTTCCATGTTTGTTGAAGGTCCAACCCCTCCCCTGCTCTCTCTACCAGCGCGTATTATTTAGAAACAAACGCCCTGCTGCCTGTTCTCTGAACAGGATTTTATGTGCACCCTTCACACTGCGTCTGCGCAATATCCGCTAGTCATAAAAGCCCACTACACTGGAAGGGAGGGCTTTATACACTCTGTGCTTTCGTGCACTGTAGTTTTTTTTGGCACAGATCACACAGTGCCAGATAGAGAAGTCCAATCTTTTAGGGGTGGATTTATATGCACTGTACGGACCTTTTATGACTTATTGTGCATTATTATTGGAGTTAATGCCTCCGAATGTAGCCTTGCCCCTTTTTAGTGCTGGGATGTCATGTCCTTAGGGACTGAATTTAAGAATCATTTTGAAGTTTACTTACATGTTAAACCCTTTTTACCTTCATTTCAAGGGATATCTTTGTTACTTTTGCTCCATAACATGTAGCCGACTGTTGCAGTTTACAAATTATTATTTTACAACCAGTAGGCCTTTTTTCATCACCTAATGAAATATTATAGACTATATTCTCAAACTTCCCAACAGTAGGTGACATAGTTAGGTCAATCTCGACCAGATGCAAAATCATATATATTAAAGCACGAGTAATAACAATCCCCTCCACCCATAATAATATACACTAACTCAATACTTCATAATGGGTACTTACTTTGCAAACTTTAAGTGTATTTTTTCTCATACTTTTCAATTGAGTAGGCCTGCATTTTAAATTGTGGTATTGCTACTTTTATTTAAGTAATACATCTAAATACTTGTTTTCGTTTTTTTTACAATACATGTTTTATTTAAACTCCGTTTTAGCAAGTAAGATGAATACCTTACTTAACTTCTCAGCTTTTTTATGTTTTACACAGTCACACGAAGCCATAATGAATGATTTAGGGATGTTGCACAAGATTCAAGCTGTCAACAAGGACATCTAGAGGCTACATTTAGTAAATGCGACGTTCATCCTTTCGGACTACATATCCTAGCAGGAAGTGCGGCAGGGTGCTTCCCAACATGCTTTGCACTCGTCCGGTTCTGCGCCGCTCGCGTGTCCTCCGCAACCGCCGTTGTCCCCATTGAGAGAACCTGAACATGGCATCCGACGGACCGCCGGGCACCGAATCCCTCCCGTCCGATTTAGGCAGTGCTATCGCGGCACTGAACACATGGAGCCACCCGGAGCTTCACGCCAAGCTGGCGGAGCTGGGAGCACCCACGATGGGTAAGATAAGACCGGGAAAAAGGAGAGCGCACTGGAGGAAAGGACTGTGTTTAGCTAACAGTAGCTAGTCAGTTGCTAACGCTAGCTAGCAAAACGTAACACTTCCGTTGCTGTTAGCTAAAGTTAGGCCCGCGGTGTGTTTACACTCTTTGAAATGTACGTTAACTATCTAATGCATGCAATTTAACATCACCAATACAACGTGTTTAAAGCAGCACTAACACCACACACCTGGTCCTGTAGGTACGTAACGTTAGCCCATTGAGTTAGCGGTTAGCTTGCTAGCTATCTTCAATGAAGTATCATGTAACGTTAGCACTTGTCAGAATTGACGTTAGCTGACTTCTATGGTAGTCCGTTTAGGTGTTGAAGGGGCTTCACTAGTGTGTAAACACAGCTTACATTCATAGAAGTGTCGGTGCATTGTTATACACTCTGCATTTCTTCCTTGAAATACGTATTTTATCATTCTTCAGGTCCCAGAGAGGAGCTGATGGACAGACTGAAGGGGTACATGATTCAGGTAAATGGAACTACTAAGTACACCTAGTACTACTAAGTCGGTGCCTACAGCCTGAGCCTGTTGCTCATCAAGTCTTCAGCACTAAAGTATTCACCCATTTGTTTGTGTTTCTCTCTGTAGACTGGGGTCCTCCTCGGCAAACCTAACGATGACAAATCAATGGGCTCGCAGGTAAATGTCACATCAAATGGAAAATGTATCTTTTTTTATAATATGTACATTGCGTTTTATCATGCACTATTTTCTCACATTGCTCTTTTGTTTGTTTTTAAGTGGAAATATAGTTAGTATGTATTAACACCTAATGTATATTCAAATTGTGTGACATATTTGCAAATATCACCCTATTTTGAGGTGGAATGATAGCACTGTTATTCCACCCTTAAAGGAAAACCCTTCGGTTAGTTTTTACATTAATGCCAAATACAATTTCAAATTTGTGTTTTATACTAACTGCTTCAATGTGAGTTCACTTCCCACCTTCATACCTCCAATTCTCCTCCTGTGTTTCCTCCTCTCCAGATGCAAGGAATACCTCCCATGCCCCCGATGCCCATGCCCCCCATGCCTCCTGGTATTGGCATGCTCCAGGCAATGAGCATGATGCCCGGGGGGCCCCCGCCGCCTGGCATCCACATGGGCATGGAGCCCCCGGGTTTGCCCCCTCCCGGCCTATCGCAGGACGGTCAGCTGAAGATGGCCCAGCACAGAGCGGCCATGGTGTTGCAGCAGGAGGAGAGAGCCAAGCAGCAGGTGACGTTTACGGTCTGTGTAATCCACTTGTTGCTTTCATCTTTCCCTCTCAAGCTCAAACACAACACTGAGATGCAAGCTCCTTAAATCCCTCCTCAAAGCAAGGAACACAAAATATCTGCTTTGTAGAATCTGACAGGAACCACAGCAGCTCCTGCCACACTTTCCTGTCTGACAGTCACTGCAGAGCAGACAGAAGATACTGTGACGTGACTTTTTGTCTGACTGTTGCTCAGTCATTCGTTGATTCTGTGTATCACAGGGTGAGTCCCGCGTCATGGGTGAACAGGATCTCCTGGAGCAGAAAGGGGTGAGACGATGGAGATAGTTCACCTCGTCAGATAGAGCTTCCTGTAGGATTTAGAGATTTGGTCAAATGTAACAAAGACTCCTAGGAAAGAGGTTTTGTGCATTTCCAAATTGTGTAACCGTTTAAAAAGAATCACCTCATCACCATTAGGGCGCATCCGTTTCTCCCTTCTCTCCTTTAGATTCCTCGAGTCTCCTCCTTTTCTTTAACTTGTGTATGTTAAGTCTCTTCTCCTTCCTCGTACATCAGGCTGCAGTGATGATGGAACAGGAGATGGTTAAGATGCACCAGGTGCCCAGAGGCATGCCTCCTATGGGCCCAGTGAGAGGTACGTTGGTAATATGGTGTTTGTTTAGATTTGTTATTCCTGCTGCACGTCTTATACCACGTCTGGTGTGAAGAGTCACATCGTCGGTGAGGTTTTATCACCTGCAATCTGTCTCTTTGCAGGTATGGATCCACGTGGGCCGCTGCCTCCTGGTGTCAGCATGATGCCGACCCAAAAACAGAGAGTGCCGCCTCCTCCAGGAGAAGATAACAGAGAGGTAGGCAGACAGCGTGGAAATATAATCGGCATTAACTTTAGAATCAATGCAAATTTCTAGTTTTTGTTGTTTTTCAGGGACTTTGCTCTCTCATTGATTGATAGCGGGGAGACTTCCTGTGCTACATTCTTAGTCACGAGTCTTTTTGCTTCCATTCCAGGTGTGGCAGAGCGAGGAAGTAAGCGTCAGCGGCCCCAAGATCCCTCAAGCTCTGGAGAAGATCCTCCAGCTGAAGGAGATCCGACAGGAGCAGCTCACCGACCCCGCAGGTCAGTACAGCTGCTCCTCAATGTTTCACTGCAATATGTGTCCACTGGGATGCAGTAGCGTCTGGTTTTCTAATCCGATTTGTCTGTTTCCTTTTCTGTTCTCTTCCTGTCCGAAGAAGAGGAAGATGATGAGGGAGCAGAGGTGGACATGAACAACTCCTCTGCACCGGTCATGTCTGAGACAGAAGACGATGACAGTCAGATATCTAAGAAAGATGTAAGTCTGTTTATCTGTCCCGTAGTACCGCTGTCCTTGTGATACATCAGTTGTTTCGTGTCGCTACTAATTCACTGTTGCGAAAAGAAAACCTAAACTGAATGCACATTTATATATCTGATTGTACTGCCGGTGTTGTTAATACTTAAGTGCATAATAATGCAGAAAGAGACGTTTTTTATAAATGTTCTTTAAACTCCAATTTTTGTTCATTTCCTTTCAGAAAAACCGCAAACGCAGAAACCGCAAGAAGAAGAGCAAGAAGAAGCGAGCCCTGGAGAAGAAGGAGCAGGCGGAGCAGGAGCAGGAGAAGAAGGAGGGCAGCGACAAAGAGAAGGAGAAAGATAAAGACAAAGAGAAGGAGAAAGAGCCCGAGGTGGAGATCGAGTACATCACAGAGGAGCCGGAGATCTACGACCCCAACTACATCTTCTTCAAGAGGATCTTCGATGCGTTCAAGGTGGCTACGCAGCACTATTGGCTTTCTTTCCTCAGACAAAGAGGGCTGATATTGCTTTCCAGTGTGTTATGTCATTTGCTTTTGTTTTGCTGTAATGAATCCGTCTCCTTGTCTCTAGCTGACCGATGATGTGAAGAAAGAGAAGGAGAAGGAGCCCGAGAAGACGGAGAAGACGGAGACGGCCGTGCTGCGGAAAAAGGGCTTCGAGGACGAGAAGCTCGACAGCGACGACAGCGACGATGTATGGATCCTTCCTTCTGTCATGGAAATATAAAAGAATAAGACAAAGTCCTGTTGGTTGACGTGTAATTATTTTAAATGTTTTTCATGTACAGGATATGAGGCCAAATGTACCAAAACTCTCAAAGAAGAAGATGAGGAGGATGAACAGGCTGACTGTGGCTGAACTCAAACAGGTGCATGAAGGCTAGTGGTCATTAGTGCTATTCAAGGTTTATGTATTATTATTAACCCTTTCATTTCTCTTCCTGTGTCTCTGCTCCAGCTGGTGGCTCGTCCAGATGTGGTGGAGATGCACGACGTGACGGCCCACGAGCCCAAGCTGCTGGTCCACCTGAAGGCCACCAGGAACACGGTGCCCGTGCCCCGCCACTGGTGCTTCAAGAGAAAATACCTGCAGGGCAAGAGGGGTATCGAGAAGCCCCCGTTCGAGCTGCCCGAGTTCATCAAGAAGACGGGGATCCAGGAGATGAGGGAGGCCCTGCAGGAGAAGGTGGGAGTTACAGTCCTTCATTTGAGGAGAAGCAGAGGTGAAATTCAGACGCGGCGTCTTCATTTTTGTTTGTTTTCCGCTCACAGGAGGACGCCAAAACCATGAAAACCAAAATGAGGGAGAAGGTTCGTCCCAAGATGGGAAAGATCGACATCGATTACCAGAAGCTCCACGACGCCTTCTTCAAATGGCAGATCAAACCCAAGCTCACGATCCACGGAGACCTTTACTACGAGGTGCTCCATCCATTTCTATTCAGTCTAATCGTATTATTGTTGTTCTATGGCAATCACCCGTTGCTGCTTTTAAAAGGCCCACAGACTGACCTGCTGTGTTTGTGTCTCTGCAGGGAAAAGAGTTCGAGACTCGCCTGAAAGAGAAGAAGCCGGGCGATCTGTCCGATGAGCTGCGCATCGCTCTGGGGATGCCAGTCGGACCTGTAAGATCCACTAACGTTATTCTACCTTCAGCAAAACTCACAACTCCCGGGGCTCCACAGAGGATCCAGATAGAATAGTTCTGGCTTTGTTGGTTTCAAGGAGCACTCAGTACTGTGTTTAAAGCCTCTAGTGAGGAGACGGTGCTGGTCAGTGAGCTTACGTGTCTCTTCCTCCCCAGAACTCCCACAAGGTGCCTCCCCCCTGGCTGATCGCCATGCAGAGGTACGGCCCCCCTCCCTCCTACCCCAACCTCAAGATCCCCGGACTCAACTCCCCAATCCCAGACGTAAGACAACTACTCCAGAGTTTTTTACACCTGTGTATAAGATGTTCTGTTCACGAGTCGGTTTGTTTGATTTTCTTCGTCTTCTTGCTCCTCGTTCTGCTAGAACTGTACGTTTGGTTACCACGCTGGAGGCTGGGGGAAGCCGCCGGTAGACGAAATGGGAAAACCTCTTTACGGCGACGTGTTCGGGACCAACGCTGCAGACTTCCAGGTCAGGACCACACACACACACACGCATACGTATAACTTCAGGCTTCTTGTAGGTTGTTTTTGCAGAAACTGTAAATCTCATGTATCATGAAAACATACCTATTGTGTTCATTGCCTGACCGGTGTGAGAAGATGTGGAGTATATGTCTTAACAGTATGTCGAATGTGTGATCAGGCCAAAGCGGAGGAGGAGGAGGTGGATCACGCTCCGTGGGGAGAACTGGAGCCTTCAGATGAGGAGTCGTCGGAGGAAGAGGAGGAGGAGGAGAGCGACGAGGAGAAACCAGACGAGACGGGATTCGTCACACCAGCAGACAGGTACAAGGCATCCCTAAATCTGGAGGAGCGGTCTCGTTCAATGCCGGTTTTTCATAATCTGATTAGTGAGCGCTGTGTGCATGTCCTCGTCCTCTTGTGTCGTTCTCTCGCTTTTAGTGTTTGCATGAACGAGTGAGGCCATTTCTGCCCATATGTTCTAAGCTCAAAGTGCTTATTATTCATAGAAGCACACAGAGATGCGTTCATGGAGACGGACGCGCGTGGATTAACTCGTCGTGTACTGTGTGTGTGTTTCAGTGGGCTGATCACCCCCGGAGGCTTCTCATCAGTACCCGCCGGCATGGAGACCCCGGAGCTGATAGAGCTGAGGAAGAAGAAGATCGAGGAGGCCATGGATGGGTGAGTGTCGCTCTTTAAGTCTCCCATTTACTCCCAATAGCACAGCTCCTGCTGTGCTGATGAAGCAGACGGAGCATTTCACCTTTGCTTTTCGGTTCATGGGTTCATTGAAAGAGCTTAAAACATGAAACATATTCACATTAATGCAACATTTACATAAAAATCTCTTTGTATAAATGGGTGCTGCATAGTTCATCTACAAAATGAAATAACTCACTACTTTTTACTGCCTCAAATTATAGAAAAAATGTCTTTACGCCCACTTAAGATCTTCATAATTGAATATCACACAGAGAATCAGTTGTATTATGAAATATAATTGTTCTTAGTAGAGCTGTACTGACAGTGTTTTTTGTGCATTTGAAGCTTCTGTTGAGGTTTTCAAGTGAAGAAAAATAAATCTCAAACAAAATCCTGTAACCGATCATTTAGAGACGCTGGCGGTTCTGATACATTGTCGTATTGGATATAAAATATGAAATGAGGAATATTAGCTGTTTTCTGGGTTTGACCATGCTCTTGTGTTCATAGAAACGAGACGCCACAGCTGTTCACGGTGCTGCCAGAGAGACGAACTGGCCCCGTAGGAGCTGCCATGATGGCCTCTACGCACATCTACGACGTGTCGGGGGTAAGACCGCTCTCACTGTGTTTGTTTGTGTGCAAATAAACTCAAACGCTGCGACGTCCCGTCCTCGGCCTTTCCTTAAACCTCTCCCTCTCTCTGCGGTCTTCAGGCCATGGCAGCTCGTAAGGCGGGCGGCGGCCAGGAGTCCCAGGGCGTGGAGGTGGCCCTGGCTCCGGAGGAGCTGGAGCTGGACCCCATGGCCATGACGCAGAAGTACGAGGAGCACGTCAGAGAACAGCAGGCGCAGGTGGAGAAAGAGGACTTCAGCGACATGGTGGCTGAGCACGCTGCCAAACAGAAGGTACGGAGACACGCTGATGCTCTTCTTCATGGAGACTGATTCACGTTTCATACCCAGTTCTTATAAGAGTTCACGTTTCCTCTTCTGAAGTCTGATTGCAGAAGGTTTCTTTCCTCAATAACGGTTATTAGTTATATTAAACTGATCACCGAGATGTAGGAACAAACCCCGACTCTCCAAGCGTTTTATTTCTAACTAAAAGAAAGTGAGAGGCCGTTAATGCAGCGTGCTTTCAGTTTCCCTTTTTGGTGACATTTGAATATTAATGACCTCTTGTCCCCCGTACAGCAAAAGAAGAGGAAGGCCCAGCCACAGGACACACGAGGCGGCGCCAAGAAATACAAAGAGTTCAAGTTCTAGAGAAGGAGCCCCGGCAGGAGAGGAAGAGCTGTACGCAGATTTTTAACTTTGGAGGATGCAGAATGCAACATCGACCATCTGTTAGACCAGTAACCGTAAACAGTTTTGTTCCTTTTTTAAAAAAGAAATATAATTAGATGCTTTCCGTGACGTAATCAGTGTCACATGAGAATGATGACGCGTGTCCTCCGTTTTGAACCTACATTTTCGTCTTGGTTATTTTTACATTGTAGCCAATGTTTTTTTTTTCCTGTTTTTTGTAAATAAATGATAAAACATGTACTGCTGTTCATCCTTAATGTCATCACTTTGTGGGGAGTTACCGTAAGAAGTGTTCACTTACATTAGATTGGTGGTAGAATCCAAGGTATCTGCCAAGTGTGAGTCAGCTGATCCCGTCACAAGAGGAGCTCTCACTCTGCTCCAGATTTACTGGTAGGATGAAGGACACGGCCTCAGCTGCCATCTAGGACACTCGATTCTGTCCTCTGTGCTGTTATAAGGAATGTGTTGGGGTTTTAATTACATGTAGAGTGCAGAGTGTTGGATTACTCATGTTTGAGGTTTTAAGGCTGATTGTGATCAGAGCTGTAGTCGAGATTACTTCAGTTTAGTTCAAATGAGCGTAAAATCCAATTGATGTAGGCCAAAACTGTAGAGATTGCTACACTCCTTGTGATGTGTTTTAGGCAAAATAACTTGTTTTTTAGGCAACAAAGTGAATTGGAGAGTTTTAATAATCTCCATGAGGATTGCTATAGATGTCTGGCAGCGTGGAAAAGGCTTTGAACCGTTTACTGGACCATAATGTGACATATTTACAGAAAACATAACATGGTAACACTGATGTCGTCACTCAAACCATGCTGCCAGGGCTGCATTTTAACGTTAAGTAATGACTCTTTAGTTCCCACAAAATAACACGCAGACGCAGTATAACACGCTGTAGTTCATGTTTCTACCGCTGGGGGGCAGCAAAGGACCCTGAACGCGGCAGTCAGCTGACCGCGTGCTGAAGCACAGTGACCCAAATAGCTGCTGCAGCCTCGTGTTGACTCAGTCACTCGTGCACACACACACAGGGAGCAACAGCCTGCGCCAAATCAAAGGCTTTTATTGTCTTAAAAACACAAGGGATAATGTTTGTGGCACTTTTGTGAGAGGGACACGTGCCCCATGAGGTAAATGACGTGATCTCTTGGCATGTACGCATGTCTCCTCTAAATCTCAGCTGGTTTCAGGTTTATTGGCATTCAAAAACTCATTGTCTTGTACACCTAAATAACTCGGAGCAGAGCTAATGTATATGATTAATTCATTTTCAACAAAAGACATTGATTAAAAGAATGATTGTATTAACAGATTAGATTCCAGTTGTTTCTCCAGTGGGGGGGGGGCTGTGTAAAAAAGTAACCCGGGATTATCCCGTGACCGTGTTTTAATCTGCTCCATTCTAATCTCTTTATCGATGGCGGAGACTGCTGAGGAAAGCGCGTTAAAAAGAGCAGGCGAGAGGGTTTTATGCGGTGCGTTTGAGAGTCACGCTGGCTGATGAATCCACCGCGAGGGACACGGAGAGATGGGCAGCCACGCGGTTTGAATTCCAGCTCATCAGCGAACCGGCTGATTGTCACACTTTGGAAGAGACATCAGCTTTTGTTTTGCTTGGGTTGGAAGGAAAAAACAAACAAACGCTCTCTTCTCTGACTACGCAGCATCTGAATGAGACGCAGGAAGACGGTTTAACCATGTTTGAACCTGCACTCTACAAGACCTAAATCAAATCTTGTCCACCTAATAAACTGGCTGCACACCATTAAAACCATTGCCAATGCAAACAGGGAGCCCTGCTGTGATTAGAATGGCCAAACAAGCCAGTTTATGACCTGCACACCTGCATTGCTGTGTCATATGTGGAGGCAATCATTAAAGTCAACTTCTGGTTGGAAACACTTACAGAACGGGTCCAAACATGTTTTGTTGTGGCCTTTTTAAAATGTTTTTGCTCCAATAAATCAAGCAGCACAATGAAACATCTTAATGGATTTGATATAAACAAAAGCTTCCTGTTACATCATCTATAAGTGACAAGCTTTATTTAGTTGTGGTATTTCCAACATCCCCTGAATGCCGCCCATACTTGAGCTAAATCTAAATAAATGCTGTAATTGTTTTTCTACTGGTGAAACCATCCAGGAACATTTCAAGCACATGATGTTTTCTGTGTTTCTTTTGTAAGCCCCGATCACAGCTGTGATAATCTGCCAATAGAGAAACGTCAGAGCTGGTGACAGCCAACCAGCCGTGACGTGACGTCGGCGGAGTGATTAGGTCACCTTCTGATTCATATTAAAATTCAGAGATTGTAGCTACAGCACCACCTTTTGTCACCTGAGGGTGCAAACACTGCAGTGGTGTTTGTTTCAGAGAGAGAGAGTTGCACAAATACACAAATAACAGCTTGAAAACACACATGCATACCACATATGACATCATAATAGCTCCAGTACATGAAGGCAACATTAAAAACATTAAAAGATGTGGTTTCTCTCTACACGTCTGGTTGTTAATGATGACACTTCAGGGAGGAAGTTCTCAGACTGTAACCGGTTATGCACCTTTGTGTATTTGCCTGTTCACAACGGCTGAAGGAAGATGTGTGTGTGTGTGTGTGTGTGTGTGTGTGTGTGACACCTGACACTCCAGTGAGTTTGCTATATATTTCCCCCGCACTACAAAACAAACACACACCAGAATACTGGTTGTTCTCCTGTATGAGAGTAATACTGTAATACCAAAACAATACTCACCCGTACAGAGCGTAATCCTGCAGGTGGTGTGAGGGTGATGCAGGGGATGATGGGTCAATATTGGCTCTGGTGTTTATCTATATGGTCTGAATCAATGCCATCGTAAGGAGGAAAGGTGACGCTCCACTGTGTGTTGTTGGTGTTAATCATCTGTTCGATTTGTTTATCTAATGATAACCAAGAAATACTCAACTTACAGGGGAACTGTGACCTTTTTACTGACCTTTAACAAGACAAAAATGCTATTGTTAAATGTGCTTTATTTACATTAGCACAGAGGATACTTTGCATATACTGTTGACAAGGTTTCGTTCATTGTCATTGTACAACACAGTAATAATCCAGAGCATAAGCAAAACAGAGAATACATGGTTTGTGTATGACTACACTACACTACTCCATTACATGAGACTATGTTACTATGCAACACTACATGAAGGTATTAACATGCAAGGAAAAATGCTACAAACAATATTTAAGAGAAAATTGTATTGAAATAATACACAAGTATAATGTTTAGTGATACAATAGAATATATGTAATTATAACATATCAAATTATTTCTAATAGCATTCTAATATTATTTATAATAGTTCATGTTAATGTTAATGATTAATAACAAATACAAGAGTCAATACAATCAAAATATTATTTAAAAAAGTAATAAACAACAATAAAAAATGTTAAGTAATAAAAAACGATGCATAATACGTTAATTTCAGAACATAAGTTATAGAATAGATAGAAATAGATAATTCAATAAAAAATATATTTTCTTAATTTAATTCAATGAACCTTTGTAAAATAAGGTAAAATTGAAATAAAAGTGTTATAGTAAATATTAGTAAAATCTCTAAAACATAAAACATAAACCGATACACAGTATAGTAGTATAAGTGTAAATATATATTAGTACCGTAAATGTAAGAATAGATGACACATACAGAAACCCAGAATAAAAAAAAAACACAGTAACACAACCAGAGCACGCTATTGGCCAGCCCCTTTCTGTCTCGCGCTCGCTCTCTCTCTCTCTCTCTCGCTCGTGCGTTACGTCCTAACTGAAGAGGCGTTGCTCGTTGCTTTCTTTCCATTGTGCGACCGACTACAGCGAGAGAAATTTCCGCTTCCTGCGCTGACAACCCCCCCACCCCCCCAAACACCAACGCGAAGTTGCTCTAAGGAGAGGACACACAGACAGACGCGGGGATTTGGCGCCTGCATTTCGGGTTTAAACACCCCCACCCCCACGACGACCGCAATGTTTTCACTATCAAGCGGAATAGCACGAGACTGTTCAACTTTCCGTTGACGTTGTACGTTGCTCGCGAGGGTTTTACGCATTTGCACCAGCAGGAGAAAAAGAGAAGCAAAAGGCAGGAGGAGGACTTAAAAAAGGACAACACGGAGAAGGAAGGCTACTCCGGGTATTCCTCCTCTTCAGCCTCCAGGATGTCGGAGCGAGGAGGAGGAGGGCTCCCGCGGACTGGGGGCGTCCCCTCCCCGCACATGCAGCCCTCCAAGCCGGTCAGCATCACCACCTCCAACCGGCCGGTCCACATGAACCTGTACGCCACCTGGGAGGTGGACCGCTCCTCACCCAGCTGTGTGCCGAGGTATGTGGGAGGCGAAAGGGGGGGGCCCGCGGGCGAATAAGCCGAGCATGACTTATCATTTTTGTGTTGGGTGTTGTTTTAAAATGGGGGGGGGGGGGATGACCCAGCCTGTGTTCACACTGGGGAATTTCCTACACATGTCAATATAGGAAGGTCACATTAAAGGCGATAGTTACCCTTTTCTTTCGCTCTAATTTGGGTATTTATCTCCTTCCGATTGGACCACTTTAGGACCCTTTAGGACCCTTGGAGACCCCCAGATTGACGACCACCACTTTACAACCCAAATCCGACAGCACAAACTGACATATACATCTGTAACATCTGGCGCTGTGATGTATTGGTTTTGTAGAATGAAGGGGGGTGGGGGGGGAGTTTCACGACAGAAATTAATCTTGATCAAATCTTTCCCACGAGCAATTTACAGGCGATACGACGTGATGAAAGTGGTCGTTCGCGTGGACGACGCAGCAAAGGTCACAGTGGCGTCGAGACACCTCGTCCACCGCCACAAAGACGGCCGAGTGGACGTGAAAAGGACGCGTATCGGATGGGACGTCCGATACGTGTGCCAAAGGGTCCGTCCTCTTGTGTTTACGCCGCCGTGGTAATAACTGAGTTTGCGAGTTAGATTCGAGGTCAAGGGTTAACCGCCGAGGCTGAAGTGCCGCTCGTGTGATTCACGACGATCTATCAAAAGATGAAAAGGAAAAGCTTGAGATTTATTCGTATTTGTTTTACGCTGATGGAACCCGTTCACGCGTTTATATTGCGGTTTTCACCTGTTACACCCGGCTCGTAAATCTGCAACTTCTGCAAGTTTTCTTGCCCTTAAATTGTGTTTGTTTTTGTTTTTCCTCGTCGTCATCCCTCCAGATGTTTCCTCAAAGCAATTAGTGGGGAATAAAGCGTGCTGGTTAAAAAGCTTCATACAAAGCTCACATGTTGACATTTTAATGCCGCTTAGCTGGGTTGGAAGCAAAGCCTCAAGGGTATGTTTTGCCTGCCTCTTAATGTTTTTTTGGTTATGTATGTGTGTGTGCGCACCGTGCGCTTGTGAATAAATGATGCAGTCCTGGATCTATATTTTGAAACAGCTAGCATGAATAAAACATCCATTGTTAGCGTACATTTTAAATATTTTTCCTCCTGAACTTTCCTTCCAGACTACGGAGGATTTCACTTTTTTTCGTGTTGGCCCGCAAATATTCACAGACGTGTTTTTCAGCAGGCGTCACGGTCCATCAAATATATTTTGATCTCACTGCAGTTGTAGCAACACAGAGACAGAGAGAGAGACTCACAGAGCCAGAAACAAAGAAACCCCGTTGGGGATGGAGAGAAATAGAGGATGAGAGATGGGAGAAGGAGCGGTGGCTCTGTCATCTCCATTTAAATAGGATTTCTCTCGGTGGGTAAGTCTGCAGAAACGCTGCAACTAATCTGTGGCGCAGTCCATCCGAGAGCTACAAGGAACCTGCGTCTTCTGAAAGGCTCACATTCAAAGTCCTGGTGATGTTTTGCAGTCAGCTGAACTGTTGCTCAATCTCTGTTGCTGCAAGAAGCACTCCGAACCCCCCCCCCCCCTCTCTCTCTCTAGCAGAGGTGTTGTTGCTCTAACCTCTTCCTGTCTACCCAAAATGCCACTTGGTATGCTGTTTATGCAGCGCCGCCGTGGGTAGAATTTGCCCTGGCAGGCACAGACCAACTCCGAATTTTGTAGTGAAATCTGGAAAAAAACAAACCGAAACATGTCAACCCCTGAAGGCTGTTTGTTTTTGTGCTGGTTTTTGGGTCACATTCAAGTGGGGGGAGTGACAGGAAATATCTGCATCTGTCTTCAAGTGTAAGCGACCAGGATAGCGAGAATATTTGTTTTGAAGGCACCAGAAGAAATCAGCTCCACGCCTTCCTCATAACCGCCGCGTGCCTCTGAGGGCTAATGTCTGTGTTCAGCTTTCCTGACCTTCTATTCCACCGTTTACCAGGGAGGAATAAATCATTTCACTGGCTCTGAGCCAGCTCTTTTAGTCCGCTGTCGTGTGTGATTCCTCTCTCTGCAGCGTCATCAACATATACACAGGTGCATGGCACTATCAGAGGTGGGGTGGAACTTCATTTTCTGCAGCCAAATAATCCCACCGATGAGTACATGTACGTGTATTTGCCGTCAGGTGGAATGTGGACGGTATAGCTGGCGGTGTTCACACCACTAATGGTTTGGAGTTTAGTTAAAGCCTCCTTGTGCTGCTGCTGCTCGGCGTCAGGTATTCCAGGAATGGCCCCCATCGCAGAGCTCCTCGCCTTTTTGCATGATTAACGGAAGGCGTCCTCACAGAGCTGAAGTCCCCGTGATTCTGCTCCGTGGGGGCTAAAACGTGGCTTCCAAGCCATTAGTGAGCTTTCCCAGAGCAACCACACATGTATGGGAAGCAGTGGAGAATACAGGAGAGGCAATGGTTTCAGCTTTTATGCTTGCGTCCCCTTTAAATGAAGCGCTGTCTACTTGTGAGCAGTGTTGAGCAATACACATCCTGACCATGACCCTCTAAAACCCCCACAGTGTTCGTATGAATCAAACAAACAAGATAAAACGGGATAATTGCTGAGTCTCGAGGTGTTGCTAGGTAGATTTTGAAGCTATGGCTATGCTTTCAGTCGTCATGCAAGAAACAACCTTTTCAGTTGAATGCTTCACCACGAAATCTCTTGAGGAAATTGCAAGTTGTGCAACCATGAAGCAAACAATTGGGAACCGCAATCCAAGATGTGAAAGATTTTGAGTAGCCCGGACCACAACATAATCGCCTCAGGAACCTTTGTTTGTAATGCATCAGATGTAATGCAAATAAGTGAAAGCAGCAGCGCATTAAACATAAATGCTTATCTACGGGCTCAGTAATGAATACTGTTGGCGTGGCAGAAATGCAGCGTGCTCTGAATTATACATCATGCGTTTGTTAGATCCGTTTGCTGTAATTGCCCTGAAACACAATAGTGGGACGACACTCGTTCCTCCAGTGTCAGCATTACATTATCCACCCAAAAAAAACACAGCTGCTGAACACACACAAACGGAAAGAAATGGAGATAGTGCCAACAGGCTATCACACACACACACACACACACTGGCAGACGGGTGGTGGTGGTCATTAAGAAGCTTTGCCACTTGCCTCTGCGCTGCTCGTTCTTCCGCACAGCTGAGTGGCCGAGAGGTCTGAAGTTTCCTCTGAGGCTCAGCTCGATGAAGGCAGATAACGTGCAAACCACCTCCTCCTCCTCCTCCTGACTTTCCACGGTTATTTACTCTTTCTTTTAAAAGCCGACCGACCTCGAGCCTCAGGGAGAGATGGGTGCTAATGACATACGTGGCCATTAGTGCCTTTTAATGATCTGTTTATCCAACGGCTTTGGAAAGATTCAGGACTGTGTTGCAGTCGACACCAGTAACACCGTCGCAGTGGAGAGAGGATTTTTAATGTTGTTTTTATCGGCAGCAGGCTGCAGTGAAACCTCTCACCAGCTTTAAAACGCTGCTAACAAACTCAAACCAATTCTCCCTGCTACGCCTTTCAGATGTGATGTCCGAATAGTGGTGCGAATGCTCTTTTATAGGCTCCTAACAATGCTATTCACAGGGTAGCAGCGTCTGTTTTGGAGGCTTGAAAATGAGTCAAAGGTGCAACATTGAGTTTTAAAGCAACCTGTAATGCAACGCTCTGAATATCTAGTGTTAGCGATATTACTCGAACCCCAGTAGTCTCATATTCAGGTCCGTACTGCTGCCGTCTACACCGTAGGAGTCAGTTATGGAAGAGAAAGAAGCCTCCCAGTGACGACTGTGTCAATAAGAAAGGCTGGTTGCATTGCTTTCACACAGTGTCTAAAAGTGAGAGAGAGGCGAGTAAAGGTAGTGAAAATGAGTTGTCTTCCTCCTCCTCTTCGTCCTCCTCCTCCTGCTGCAGTGTGTAGATGTTGTGGTTGATTTGTGCTCCACCACTGCTGAGGTCTGAGGGGCCCTTTGTTACGGTGGAGGTTGGTGTTTTTGAGAGCTTATATGTGGAATCATGGACTCCCAACAATGTCACTGGCATATGCTTCGCTTTCACCTAATGTGTTATAAACAAGGACACGGTGGCACCCAGTGACATAAAAACACGAATCATGCCAACAACAGGTACATAATCACACCGGATAATGTTAAAACAAAGCGTTTTTTTCCTCATAATCTCTTTTTCAGCCTGTTGACACATAAGCCGGATGCTTCGATGGGAGAACGAAAGAATAAAGGTTTCCCATTCAGTGCGTGCCGGGGGTTTGTTTGTGTTTTATATCTGGGGAGGAAGCTGCCTGGAACGGTTCTCCTGCCAGCAGCGCGGTCGCACATTTAAAACGTGGAAACAAAAGACACACACACACATGGACTCGCAGCAAACACATGAGCCGCGTCGGGAGGTAAGCAACTCGACACTAGCTTCATGTGTGCCCTCTGCTGCTACTGTATACACCGCACAGTCCAATGCAAATGATGTGTGCACAGGTCTGTAATCCCTGAAGCTCTGGTTACACGGGTGATAATAACACAAGCTTGTAATGCACTTAAAACAGACTGACCTTGACACCGTGCCTGTGAGGATTTACGGACGTTCATTTAATGACATTTCTTCAATTCTTGGGGTCGTTACGCATATGTTATTGCACTGCTCTATTTATTTAATGCTACGACTCTGATTTATGATGACTATCGGTACTTTTCGCACTGTTTTGCTATACAGCTAACTACTTAGTCAATATGTGTTTCATCGACCAGTTGATCTCCTTGTGTTGGTCCTCTGATTGGATCATTTTAACCTGCTCAGAACCATCTGAGAAGCAGGAGACAGTTTGGAAAAAGGGGAGGCACTTGCCAAAAATTCTTAGCCGGGGATTGGATGAACCGTCTGCCAATCAAACTCTTGCTGTAGCGAGCCGGGATAAGAGCGAAAACATCATGAGAAAAGCATCCGGGAGGGAGTTAGCTTATCTTAAACACTGGAAGCAAGGGTAAACCGCTAGCCTGGCCCTGTCCAAAGGTACCCCAATTTGCTCACTGACTAACATGTTATTAACATGTTTTTAACATGTTGAATTTTCCTGAGTTCAGGTAGTATATAATAACCAGTTCAGAAACTAAAATATGACTCAATAAAGAGATGCACAATGGGAAAACTAAACCCGTAGTACCCTTTTTAGCTGAGCAGTCGCTGGTCGACTTACACTGTCGCTCTGATACTCGCTGCGTCGAGGCAGGAGCGGCTCTGATTGGCTGATAACCAGGAAGCTAATACGATCTCCCATCCAGATACAGGTTTCCTGTTCCTCAGCTGTGCTGGGCGGCGGACGGCGGGTTCCGATGGCATTGTCTTCCTCCCGCTCGAGCTACACTGGATTAGGCGGGTGCTCTGCTCATTAATCTGTAATCACTCTTATGAAGGGTCAGTCATATTGTGTGTGTGTGTGTGACCACAAAAAGAGGATTCCTTCTGTATGTGTGAGATCTTTATTTTCATTGTAAACTTCATTGAACTTATGTTCACAGAATGGCTTGCAAGCATTTTCCACTTTCTCTCAGCACATATCTTATCTTGTTTCACACATGCACACACACACACACACACTCTGCAGGTCACATGCTCGGTCTTGCAGGCCTACACGAGGAGGAGGGGCCAGACTACAGCTCTGTGCTCTCGGTTAACAAAAGTGCAAACCAGCAAGAACATGATTAGCAAACTTGTCAACAACAACGATGATTACTTGTGCTCAGGGTGTTTTTTTGTTGTTGCTGTTTTTTCTTTTACATTTGGCTGGTGAGCGCTGCAACACGTGCTAACCTCAATTCTACCCACACATGCTTTTGTTGTTGTTGTGAACATACGAGATAGACTTGTTGACACTGTTGAGTTTGCTGAATGAGTGTGTTTGAGTGTAACTGTTGGGTTGATTCTGCCCTCCTTAGAAAGTTGCAGGCCTCAGTGTGTCCTTGCCTGTGGCTGTGGGAAGTAGAGCAAGACGGAAAGGGAGAGAGAGGGAGAGAGAGAGAGAGAGAGTTGATGGAAAGCAGGAAAAAATGAGCGGATGAACAAGACACCTCATGCCTCTCTGTGTTAATTTCACATATGTATATATACTTGTATTACTTGCATTATGAAGACTAAAATGTCTTCATACTGTCGCATTATGGGGACTCGCCTCTCATTCTGGGACAATAAGCTGGAACCTAACAATTTAACTATTAAACTCACTGTTAAAGGCTTGGTTTGTGGTTATGTTTAGGGCTGAATTATGTCCTGCCACTCCGAAGATGCACATACCCGTCTCTGCTGGTCTGTGCAAAATAAATATTGGTGGTGTGTTATTGTGTTATGACACTTTAAGTGCCTTTTCTCTCTCGAGCACTTGAACCTGCATCTGATCCTCCGTCACGCGCTAGTGTCTCTGTGTAAATGTGTGTGTTTGTCATTGTCGTGTTTTGCATCATCTCCGTCATCTTGCACCTTGATACAACGGATGTGTGTGTGTGTGTGTGCCCGTGCTGCATGCTGCCTTTCATGGTGTGATTTTCGTTGCAGCTGCTTCTTGCCTTGCTTCTGCAGTAAATGGTGTGTGTGTCTGCTGCTTTTAAGTACCCTCCTCACTGCATTCTTTGCCGCACTTGAATCTGGCCTGTCTCACCTGCACATTGCATCAGATACAGTGTGTGTTTGTGTGTCGATTTGTGTGTGTGTGTGTTATTGTTTGTCGATGCTGGGCTTCCACATTGAACGCCGCCTTTAGCGGTGTAATGTTCAGTATATGTTTGGCAGCGCTCGAATCAGTATCCGGGCTTGACCTCGCACTTAAATGCTGCTTGTGTCTGTGTGTGTGTGTGTGTGCAAGTGAGCTCTTCCTGTATTTCTGCCTTGCTTTATCTGTGCTTCACAGGGTTCAAATCTTCTTGCCTTGTATCAAACATCGCTTTGGTGTGTGTGTGTGTGTGTGTGTGTGTTTCTTGCTTCAGGCGAAGTGTCTGGTCGTGTCAAGCAGAGCGACTGTCGCTCGCTACAGAGGCCCAGCACAGAGAGACTAGAGGAGAGAGGATGATGAAGTGAAGGGTGACGTCAGCCTGATTCCAGACCTCTCGACTGTCGTCCCTCATCTCCTATTTTGTCGGCGATTACGAGATGGTCTGGTGTTGCTCACGTGAATTACAGTTTCACTTAGTTTGAGAGACAAGCGAACCAGTTAGAACCTTTGCTGCAAAACGTACACTGGCTAGCGTAGCTGACAATCAAAACATCCCGGTTTGAAGTGATCTGTTTGGGCCAAATCTACGGTGATGTTCCACTTTATAATGGAGCGCCAACCAAAGGGCCATTCAGTCTGAATATCAAGCTCAGGTAAAGCAGAGGAAATCCTTGTGTACCGTCCACAAAGCAGGAGGCGGTGGGTGGCGAGGATGGGTCGGTGGGAACGAGGAGAGGAGGGAAGTCGAGGGGGGAGGGAGCGTGAAGCCAAAGGGTGAGATGAGCATGGAGGAGAGAGAGAGAAAAAGAAAAGGAATTAGGCTGTGAAGGAGAGAAAATGGTCTCGAGAGGATGAAGGTGAGAAGATGGGGGAGGAGGAGGCCGACATCAAAGCCGGGGTGATTTGGCGAAAGAGAAGGGAGCAGCTGGGGCACTCCTTACTCCCCCTCATCCCTCTCGTCTCCTTCCTCTTTCCTTGTCCCCTTTCCGCCTGTCTCTCCTTTATCCGTCGACTGTCTCCCCTCAGAGTTTTTCCGGTCGACGTGCAGCTACATCTCTTTTGTCTCGAGTCTCGTCCACAACTCAGCCCTCCGGTCTTTTGTTCTTCCTTCCGGTGCCACCGTTACAGCTCACATCCTCCTCCTCAACCCACATGAGCCGTGACGGATCCGCCGCCGCCGCCGAGTGCAGCCTCACCTCCGCCGCCATTGTCTCTGTAGCAGTCAACACACCAAGGTGCCATTATTATGGCTCCTCTGAGCAAGCTGCGGATTCACATGCCTGTCACGGCTTATTGTTCGGTCAAACGTGACACTAAAAATGCATTTTAAGCAGCGTTTTATTTCTGGAAGTCTCTGCGGCTAAATCTGCGTATTGCAAAGCTTCCATTGGAGCCAGGTGCAGAGCGGCATACCTCTCATACCTGTAATGTTTTACGTCCTTTCAGCTTTTTGTTCTTCTTCTTCGTGGTGTGACAGTCATTTTCTTTTTTATCACATGCCGCTGCCAAAAAATGTAATTTCCAGGGGAAAAAAAACCCTGAAAGGTGCGAGGCGTACTATTTCTGCTTTCACGAGGGGATAATGTGCTGCACGTAGGAGTTGTTCAATGTCAGTGACACAAAAAACAATTCACCAAAAGAATATATCTATATATATATACTGTCTTTTTTACTCTGGTGCCCTCCCATGCTCGTAACAGTGGCTTCTCTAAACACTTCAAAATGGTATTTTATTACATGGCTCTAATAGGCTCATTGTTCCTATTGTTGTATATTAAAGTGCATATTTTTAACAGTGTTTAACTCAGCACATGAAAATATGTGCGAGTGTGTTTTGCACACAGCCCGTGCTTTTGTTTTCACACTCGGTGCCTTCACACATATTGTTCGATACATATTGTCAGATCAAGGTCTATAAATAGCTCTGGCAATGTTCATTCTGCTTCGTGTATCTGCACAAAACATCGGAACGTATATAGCCTACGTATCACGCCGGATTCGTAAGAGCCACATTTCTGTAAATACTGGTAGTTTCCGTCCCAAGAGCCCCGGAAAGTCCAGATTGTTCTCCCTCTGGTGCCTTGAAATGGAAAGCCCTGTGTGTTGTGTTTCAGGTGTTTTGAGCCGTAGATGCAACGGATGTTGTCTGGAAGTTCCTGCTTTTGATCGATTCGATCTGTCCCATCGATGTTGTGCTTTAGGGCCACAGCGAAGAGGACGACGGCGTACTAAAAGAGGACGTTTCCACTTTTGTAGTTGTAATCACTGGCCTGCAACTAAAACACAATGAGATTAATTCCAATGTTCTGCTGCTGAACATTCAGTTTGTGTGTGATGTCATGATGCTGTCTCCGTTCCACAGATTGAATTCAGGCCATATTATAGGCTGCTGCTATTTGTGTCCATCGCTGAGGAAAACACACTTTCCACTTATGTATTTCCATTTGTTCAGAGGGTTGCGTAACACGCTGATAAGTGTATCGCTGAATCGGACGTGATCAGAGAACCTAGTTTTTTAAAATGTCTTTCTTTATTTCTACCAGTGCAGATGTAGAGCAGAGCTCCTCTATCCTTCTCTCTTGTCAGTTCACGTTAAGCAGAGAAACGCCGAACCACTGAACCGTCCCAAACCCTTGTCTTGGTCCATGTTGTTTACTTCCTCTCCTCTACAACCTCCCGTCTTTTTCTCAATGTTGCGTTTCTCCGGGGATCTCGATTATTAGCGAACATCTCGCTCGTTCACATGCCTTCCTAAACGAGGCCACTGCCACTGCCACCCACGTACCAAATACGCATTCGAGATAGCTCAGTATCACAACATCAAAAACAATGAAGTGCCCACCCACCTACATGCAGCCACACGCTCAAATAGCTCCACTGCTGTGGGCAGAAAAGCACACAGCGGAGAGAGCCACGCCAGGATTCTGGTCTTGATGAGCACTGTGGTGAGCAATAGGTCCACACACACACACACACACACACACACACACACACACACACACACACACACACACACACACACACACACACATGTGCTGGGAGAATGATGTGCTTATTCATCAATGCAAACACATGCATGCGTGGGAGAGATCATCGCATCGCGTCTTGGTGATTTTGTAAGCTGATTGTGATTATTATTATTATTCGGCAGCCTCGGGCGTCTTCACACATTTAGGGTCTTTCAAAATAAAGGTCAATATCAAATAGCTGAAATCCTGTTGCCTTTAGTTTGTAATGTGGTGCTTTTTTTTATAGCCCAACCAATCCTGGATTTTTAAATCGATCACTTAGATTATTTTATGTGACCCAGATACATCCTACATACGTTAGTGAGGGCGGAGCTTACCGGTAAACAATTAGACGGTGTGACTAGGAGTGAGTCTTCCTCTTTGGATATTCTGTAGATGGAGTTGCTATCTTCATCCAGGTCTCTTCATTTTTTTTTTTACCTTTTATTTTAAAGACAGGAAACCGTAATCAAAAAAAGGGGATGTTCAAACACACGGTGTTGACTAACAGGCCGAGGGGGACGACGTTTACTCGGCTGCAGGTCAAACCAATCGCGATATTTGCTCGTGATCAAGTGTGGCAATGATCCTCATTCGTCATATTAATAATGCAAGTTATCTTAATTCCACGGACTGTAAGAAAGACAGGCAGGCGAGCGTCATAAAGTGAGGATATACGTGAAGGAGAGAGACAGAACACAGAATAAATCCAAATCCTATGTTGGATATAGATGGAGGTAAGCACAGATGGAGACCAGTAAGTAAGGACCAGCATACCAATTCGACAGATTCTGAGAGCGGGGCAGGGAGGAGCAGGCTGATGGGATGGAGGGAAAACGGCTATCAGAAGAGGCAGATGGAGAGGAGGGAGCACACAGGAGAAATAAAGACGGTAGTGGGCAGGAGATGAGAGACGGAGGGGGAGATAGTGCTGCCTTTTGTTGGCGGACAGTGCGGCGGACAGCTAGCGATAAGACACACACACACACAGAGAGAAACACAAATTTTGGGGGGCTAATGCATTGTGTCAGTGTGACCATGACACTGTTAGCCGCTGCAGGTGACACACCTCCCAAGTTTGTATCAGATCTAGTTCGACGTTTACAAAAACAACAATGTCGGGCTCGGGCATTACACCGTAAAAAAGACCATCGAGGACGGCGGGGTTGACTGTGGGCTTCATTTAACGTCGAATCTTCCCGAACAGAATATTCCGTCTCTTGTATGGCCCAGCCTCACGTCCACACAGTTCATCTAAGTATAGCCGCTGACTTGCAAAGCACTCCTCTCAGATTGCCATGAGAGCTCCACCGTTTCACAGAAACAGCAGAAGCAGACGGACGGACGGAGAGATCAGAAAAGACGGGAGGCCATTAGCTGATGAGAGGGCACTTTTGAACTTTTGATGGCGTTCTTTGCCGTTATTGTCGGTTGAAAACTCACCTTGCAGTGTCGAGGTGGATCTATTATTGCCGTGTGTTTGAGTGGATCTGAAAAGAGGAGGAACAGGAAGCCAAACAGCACATTTAAAGCAGTTTATTTAGTTTATTTCCAGCTGGAGGTGATGATTGTTCGCTCATATCCATCCACCAGCCTCTAAAGCCGGACAGATTGAGATATGTTTCTCTCGCCGGCGTCAACATTTTGCACCATCATCCGAGCAAAAGAGTTATGAATATGAGAAACTAATGAGGCTCCTCGAGGCAGGATGCACCAGTGGAGCCGTTTAAAGCAAACGGAGCATCCAGGCTACATTAATTATGTATTAACAGTTAACCCCAATTGAATCCCAGTTAACCCTATTTAACACCCGAATACGATCACTGAGATATGGAAATATGAACACCTGAGCGCTGCGTTCCAGATGAAATGAGGACTTTAGATCTCACCTGATGGTGATGTTTAAAGCAGAAGGCTTCCTTAAACCGGGCTTTGTTGTATGCTTTACATAATTCACTTTGAATTACGATACAGACTTGTTAAATATGACCCTGGGACATCGTTTCCTGCTTTTTGCTGGAGCTCACCTGTCTGAGCAAACTCTACCTGCCGATGAAAGCCGTGAGATGTGGTTGAAAGTCAGCAGATGAGTTTCCGATGTCAAGAATGGACTGAAAACACAACCAGACACACTTAATACTTAACAATAATAAGTACAGTTATTTACGTGGGCCTTAAATCTCTGTATCCTTACAAACACTGTTAGCTTCGGTTTGCTGTCGAGGTCACAGATTCAGTCAAAGTGAGTGTTTGACTCTCAAACGGTCCACTCCGGTTGGCGTCTCTCTGAAGCTGTGGCTCCTTTTTGGCAATCAAATTATTCATCAAGCGAAGACCCGCTCCGTGAGTCAGACGATGTCAAATGCGATTCCTCCCACTCGCAGCTGATATCTGCTTTTTGGTGGATGTAACCTTTTTTTTATTTTTAGTCACAAGTCCTTTAAGAGACTTGAGAATGAAGCACTCGACCTCCTGTCGGCGTGAAACCAAGTCCTTAATCTCAACGGCAAACTCCAGTCACAGTCACAAACTTCTTCTTCCGGATCGGCCAGATTGTAGCCCTGAACTGTTTGATGCTCATGCTGAGTCAGCTACATCTGGTGTGATGATGACGGTGATGATGTCGTCTTAACCCCCAGAGGATCGGGTTGGCTGACGATGACGTCATGCTTATTAATGTACTGTACCGTGAATGTTAAGTGAGTTTGAGTGGGAAGCAAATGTTTTCACATTTACATACACTTAAACTGCATGTTTTAAAAAGTACACTTTAGCGTTGCACAGTTTTAAAACGCAAGAATCAAAATCGTCTTTTTTTTTCTTCCTCGACAAAACACACACACACACGCACACACACGCGCACACACGAGCATATTCTCCTCCACATTGTTTATTGCCTTTTTATTCTCGTGTTACCGGAGCATTAGTCTGCTGCTGCGCCACTGAAGGCGAGGAGGCCTCAGCTGGAGTCTGGCTGCCGATGTGACCGGCATGCTAATGATGTGTAAGACCAGACTAGAGGGGGTATAGCCTGTACACACACACACACACACACACACACACACACACACACACACACACACACACACCTTCAGTACACTTACATCCTCTCCTAGCTCTCAATTTTGCTCCAACCCCAATCTCCAGTCTTAACACAATTTCAATGATTGATGCCTCGTCCACTCAAAAGCCACACCCCCCCTCCTTCTGCTCTATAAGCCCCGCCCTCTCCAGCAGCTCATTGGCTGTCAGCGGGTCACGGATGAGAAGCAGACTGCAGAGCGTTATGACTCATTCTGCTCCTATAGCGGGGGCTTCGGTTCACACAAAGGCAACAACCTCAGGTGTTTCGGCTCTGGGAGAAATCTTGTCCACAGGGAATTCCCTATTTCTGCTTCTCATAATATCCGGTAGCAGGTATAACATATCTTAAGTGTATCTGTACAACATGTAGGGGGCTGTGTATTGAGCCTTGATCGATGAGATAATTCCTGATATAATTAATGATTTTGGAATGGGTTTTATTCAACACTTACACTTTCTCCGTGACACGGGTTGGGCTCTTATTTCATCATATGCAAATATGAAGAATCAACCACGTCTTCTGTTTCTCCGACCGAGCGACGCCGCCTGTGTTATTTCGTGCTCATGCTGTCACTCATCCTGTCCCTAATGAAGCACATTGAGGGCTCAGAGATCTGGAGTCAGATGAATTATTCTGTTCGCATCTTAATATATGAGCAAGAGATTCAGCGCTGCTCTGCCAAACTGTTGACATCCTTACAGGCGGTCTCCACTTAGCCGCGAGCTATTTTAAGACTGTTGTTAGTGGCGAACCACATGCTGGTTATTGTTGCTGCCATTCTTTCTCTGTCCTCTTCTGTCTTTACACAGAGTTTCCCTGCTTCCGCTTGTAAGTTGTGAGAGCATATTTGTCGTGTGTGTGTGTGTGTGTGTACATTAGTGTGTCAGAGGTTAGCGTGTGGAGTCCACCGATAAGCTTATTGAGGACCTCGGGATCAAAAAAGCCCCCATGTGAGGTTTTAAGCCACACCAGCTTCACTTGAAAACACACACACACACAGTTCAAAGTCTAAACTGTGTGTGTCATCAGCATTGGAGCGCCTGCTTTTCCCTGATAACCGTGAAATTTCTTGATTTTTTTTGTAAATATGTTGATTTTCAAAGTTTTTATTCCACAAGGGTAGGATACAAAATAATAATAATTAAAGTTGAAATCACATGTGATAATATTGTGTAAATAATCCAGCGCCTCTCAATTAATTTTGTCTTCACAGTTATGGAGACTCTCACACTTGTATTTTGAGTGGAATTCATTTGCCAAAAAAGAGACAAAACGCACGACAAACGAGGTTAAATTTGACTGAAAACGTGTGTGTGTGTGTGTGTGCAGGCTCAAAGTGAGTGTGGAAAGGTGGCAGATAAGTGGATGAAGGGTTTGAAAAGACTGCTTGGCTGACTTCACCTCAGCTGCTTACATTGAAACGCACACAAACATCACATTCTTCTACATTTCTCAGAGCTTTCCATGTAGCCGAGTTCAGAGTTCCTCTGTTCTGTTGCGTGTCCGCCCTCTTTCTCACTTCCCATATTTCCCGCCTCTGCTGTCAATAAAGGCTCAAATTGAATGCTTTCAAAACAGCCGTCAGAGAGCCGTCAGTCACATCGTCAGTCCACCTGTCAAATATGCCCTCTGTGTTCCCTCTTCATCATTGTCCTCAGAACAACACACGATGAAGGTTTAGACTGACGAGTCAGCGTGAGCGGTGGCTCTGTGAGCAGACTGAGTCTTTGTTTTCCAGCTCTAATCTGCGAAATCTCACACGTCTGGTCTTGACACTTGGGTAATCCGTCGTGCATCCAACAGCACGTTTAGTGTTTAACGTTGTCGTACTGCGGTTAAGCGTCACTTAAAAGTCCTCTTTGAGGTGCATTTGGGGACTCGTGGGAAGTGTCGGAAAAGTGGTCTCTGGCATGAATGTGGATAATATATATATATATATCGGACTCTTTACTCCTTCTGCCATCGATCGCGATCACCCAAGGGAGGAGGAGGGACGCCGCAACGTTGTTTAGGGAAAGGAGACGCGGGCGGAGCAGACGTTACACTGGGGAGGAGACGAATCGCTCATGACGAGAGGAGACCGGGGGTGAGATGGGAGGGAAGTTATTCAGAGGGTGAGAAGCCGAGGTGAGAGAATAAATGAGAGGACACGGCGTGAAGGTGTACTTAGCATGTTGCTTTGCTTTGTGACACAGCAAGGTCACACCTCCCATGATGCACCTTCCTCCTTAAAGCCACACACACACGCACACATTGAGACTCATTCCTCTGTAATCCCTCTTGAAGTACATTTTGACGTTTTTTAGCTTGAATTTCTCATCCGTTTTTCTTACTTTTCCTTTTTACAGCCGAAGAGAAGCTTCAGGTTTCTTAGTGTGCCGCCATTTTTCTTTCTTCAGGACTGGTTAACTAATTATTACTTCTTCTTGAAGCCTAAATCCAAGAGTGCAAACCTGTTCACATTGCTTGTCATTGTAAATTGAATCTTTTCAGACAAAAAAAGGCAGTTAGAAGACATTTTTCACTGTTCTTTGACATTTTACAGACTAAATATTCTTCAATATCTTGGTAAAAATACAAGAACTCGACATCTAAGTCAATCAAATGAGCCCTAAATGAGCCGAGCTTACCTTTCCTTCTAGTAGCTTGATATTTGATATTGCTTTATGGCTTTGTGTGTGTGCGTGTGTGTGTGTGTATGTGTGTGTGTGCATGACTACGTTTGTCGTCTCTGACCGACACGCTGTCTTTTTTCAGAGACTGGCCTTTCCAAAATGTCAGAGGTCAATCCTCCCACAGACATTATTGAACCGTTGTCTCCCTCCCTGGCTATACATTTAAAGAAAAGAGTTTTTAATGCCTGGTTCCCTCATTGTTGTCATCTTCTCAGCTGTTTGAAGCCAAAACAATAAAAATCCAAATTTAGCCAAAGGGGTTTGGCTAGGTCCAGTCAATAAAGCAAAGAAAGTTCTGTAAACTCCTACTTTCATCTTCACTGGAACTAGAGTCTGTAGAAGCAGAAGAACTGAAACTGTGTTTTTTTTATCCGAGTAGGAGTGTTTCTAATACTCCGGAGCCAGCAGCCGTTAGAGGAACTGCAACCTGAGGCTCTAATGTTGACCTGTGGTGCGTGCGGCTTTATCCAGACATTATCGTCGTTGACATTCAGCGGATGAAGACATCAAATCTTTCTTAAAAACAAGAGTCTGATCCAAGACATTTAGATCCTGCTGGGAATCAATCGAAATCCCGGCTGAGCTGAACTCCCTAAAAGACAAATTTGGTTTGTCGTTTCTTTTCCCCCCATCATGCATTGCAGCTTATAGTTACAGCCCAGCTGTTTCGGTGTAGACGCAGGTTTGTAATTGTTTGTGCTCCCATTGTTCCGCTCTCCTCTGAACAATCAAAGGCTCTAGTGTTCTTCGTACACTTGTGTGGTTTCCCTTGAGTCCTGCTTCGCTCCGGTCTGTCCCTCTGTGTAGCTTGACGCCAACGCGTAGCGACGGTGGAGGTGTGGTGTGACGGGTTGGAGAAGTGAGAACCGGCCCGGGGGAGGAAGGAGGAAGGACTGTTTTGACCTTTTACCATGCGACGCCCCTCGTCGTCTGTGGTGTAACAGTGTGGCAGTCGAGGCTGGAGCTCGGCTTTTATTTCGATTGAAAGCATTTGGCTGATTGTCTCATCCAGGAGGAGATTCTCACAGCAGTAGAGAAAAGAGTGGCGCAGATAAGAGTCAGAGAATGAACACAAACCAGCAGCTGAGGACCATAGTTGTTGTTTATCGTCATTCTACTCTTAGTTTTTTCATTTCAGACCAGTACAGGGGTTCAGGTACTGCTTAGATTTCCTCGGTCCTGATGTTCGGTGTATATCCGAGGCACTGATCACATCTTGTTCCAGATTCCATCCATCCTTGAAAGGAGTTTAAGGACCCTCCAGAAGCTATAACGTACAGCTGCGATGGCCGGCGATGAGCGGTGTCACAATCCATTGAGTGTCTCGACAGCTCTGTGATGGATCTCGCTCTGGGAGGGAAGCCGAGCAGGTGTCTGATGTCTGATGTGTGCAGAGAAATGCCAAACATTCTCCAGTTTCAGCCTCGATTCACTCCACTCACATCCAGCAGGTGTAAGCAGAAGCTGCACTCATCCGTTCCTTTCTATCGGAGGAAAGATTGATTTTGTTATTTTTTATATTCATATAGGTTTAGCCTCTGCGGGCCACTTTGATCTAGTGCAGAAAGCCTGTGGGGGGGGGGGGGGGGAGTCGCTGAGTCCGTCTCTGACAGGAAGATGAAAGGCAGTAAGTGGGGGGGGGGGGGGGGGGGGGGTCTGGAGGAAGAGCCAGGTGAGATGAGAGAGCGGAGACTTTTCTGTCCACTCTGTCTGCCTTTGGTCTTTATAGCTGTTAGTAGAAGTTTCAGTGTTACATCTGTGTATCAGCACCCCCCCCCCCCCCCCCCCTCAGTCCAGCTCAGCCCATTGTTTTCATTATTGATCGTGTTGATTGCTTTTTCTTCTTCTATTGTTTTCAGTCCCGTTGAATGGATCACTGTGTGACTGCAGGGCAGGCTGTACACAGAGCAGAGATACGGGGACTGATAGTAACTGAATTAACCAAAACCCAAAATGTATTCAAATCAAAATGCTACAAAACACAGAAAAGCAGCCAATCTTTGAGAAAAGACAAAACTGAGACGTTGGAACCAGCTAATTTTTGTCATTTTTACTTCATAAATTAATTCAATTGGTTATCATCATTTTTTGCAACATATTTGTCCTACATACGCATCCTTTTATTTATTTACTGCGTATCTTCTTTCTCTTTTATCCCGATGCCAGAGTAGAGCATTGTTTCCCTCTATAAATGTTTTAAATGATTAGGAATGTACTGATTTCTGAGCCTGTTCTTCTGTTTTTTTTGTTTTTGTAAACTACTTCCGCAGGCCTGTGCAGTTAAACGTTACATCGTATGCTATCGTACCTTTCTCCCCTCTCCTCCTTTGAGTAAAATGAATCCTGTCCTGGTAAATAAAGCCACGTCTTTCATCCTCAGATCTCAGCTGTCTCTGTTAAAATGTCCCTCACTCATTCATTCACATAACATTCATATCTATCTTTGTGTTTCTCTGTTGTTTTCTCGCCATCGCTCTGCAGCCCCTGCTCGTCTCTTTTGGGGGTTTTACTTTCTGTCTCTGAAGCCCCGGAGATGAATTATTGAACAGACTGACCCGCGGCTGCACAGCTGCTGTTTGGCTGAAGTCTTTTCTCCGATTACATTTCATCTTTAAAGTGCTTCTGGTCTCGTATGCGTCGCCGTGTTTTTGGACAGTTTTCTGTCTCGGTGTGCACGTGTGAAGCGGTAGGAAGCTTGTGGCCGAGGTGCAGATTGTACTTTCACAAGCTCTTCTTTCTTATATACGATTCTCATAGCGAAGACATCAAGCATCCTTATCTGTGTGTGTGTGTGTGTGTGTGTGGGGGGGGGGGTGTTGACGGACGTGTTTGCTTCAGTTGGAAAAACCTTTACAAGAATAGCAAACTATTTTCAGTCCCATCGGGGGCATAATTGGATTTGAACAGCTTGTCATCAGACAGAACACAAAGCTGCACTAAAGGACTTCAAGTGTCCCTTTTCATTTCATTCTCCCTTCATGTGACGGTCCGCTGGATGAGGCACACACATGCTGCTGCATGGGTCTGCAGTTAAATGCAGGAAAGGTTACGTACGTACGGAATGAATGGAAAGCACCATGACGTCCTCTAACCCGGGCCTCCCTGTGTTCTGTCTTCAGGCTGTTCAACCTGAGCCTGAAGAAGCTGATCATGCTGAAGGAGCTGGACAAAGACCTCACCTCCGTGGTCATCGCCGTCAAACTGCAGGTACGAGAAATATCTACAGCCGGACATGGAAATGTAACAAAGCAGCAGTGGGGCGAAAAAGGTTCAATTGATTTGGTTTCATTCGCAAAACTATACTTCCGTACATGGAAATACAATCTAATACAACCTGAAATGATTCTATGAAGCACAAAGATATTCAAACCCCTATGAAATAGCTGAGTCAACAGTCTTTCAAGCTTGGCTTTAATCAGCAAAATTGTATTTTAGGACTTAAGGACTTTAATTTCTCTTTCTCTTCAAGCGAATCAAACCAGTTGACCAGTACATGTTGAAATGCTGCTGAATAAGTCACAGAATGAGCGTTTTCTTATTGTTTTTTTGGAAGTGTCTGTAGGAGTTGTTCATTGTTTTGTCGAGTCAGCTTGTTGGATCTGGACACACTTCCTCCTCTCTGTTTACAGCCAGAATACTTGTGCAACTTCTCCACAGATGTGTTCTCTAAATGACGTTTTCCGTCTCCGTCTTGTCCGTAATAGAAGTGAAACAACAAAACCCTTTCAGTTTTTGACACTTGATTTAAATGAGTGCTGTGGCTCCGCTCCCAGTTTCTGCTCCTTGGCTTGTTTTCCCTCATCACCATCATCCCCATCTTGTTTTCTCTCGAAGTAAACCGACAGATTCTCTGCTGTGTCTGGCACATAATACACTTTAAGTGGTTTTAATTCCTCCATGCTGCCACTTGCTCACTCTTCCCTCTCTGCTCCCTCCTATCTATCACTTTCTTCTTCTTCTTCTTTGTACCCTGCTCCCGTGACCTTCTCTCCTTTGTGTCTCCTCCTCAGGGCTCCAAGCGGATCCTGCGCTCCAACGAGATCCTGCTGTCCTCAGCGGGACTGACAGAGACCGACCTGCAGCTCACCTTCTCCCTGCAGGTAAAGACAAAAGGTTCAGAGAGTGAGGTCAGGTGTCTGTCAGTCAAACGTCAAACAAAAACTTTGTTCTAGTGCTTTTTTTACCCAACAGAAATTGACAAAACACAATACGTTTTTGACATCTTCCTTTTTGACAAAAGTGCATTCACTCAAATCCTTCACTTTAAAGGTGGAAATACACAACAGGTACATGATGTAAAAAACACAATGAGACTGGAAGAATGATTGACAGTTGAATACAAATCAACCCTTGTTTTTTCACACAGTGGGGAGGGCTTTCTTTTCTGAGTTCCTCTCCTCTCAGGTATTCCTTGGCACCACCTTCAACCGAAAACGAATCATTTGTTTGTTTGGAGCTTGTTGACTTGCCTTATAGACTATATTCAGGGCAATTAAAACCAGCCCTGTGAGGCTGTACTCAGGGTTAGCGACGTAATAGCATGCTGACAAACATGTGGATATTAAGCAGGAATAACATGTACAATGTCCATGATCTTAACATGTTAGCATAATGCTACTTAGCACTAAACATAAAGTACAACTGAGGCTGATGGGGACGTCTTTAGTTTAGTAACATTTCAATGTATCGCAAAATAACCCAAAAAAATGTAATTGTCAATTTTATCTAAAAAGTTTAACGCGTAATACACATTTAAACATCGACGCTCACACGGCGTTTCTCGACCTCTGTGCATTCAGGCCGAGCTCAGTTAATTTAATTCCCAGCAGGCTTTTCTTCTGCTCTAAATCGTCCTTTTCCAATTTCCATGTTTCTAAATGCTGCTAAAAGGTCAGGGAGTTTCTCTCTCTGGATCTCACCGAGTGTGGTGAGCCAAACATTATACATTTAACTTCCTGCAGCGCTGCGGAGTGGAAGCCCATTAAAAAGCGAGCGGCACAGTGATTTCATGGCCTTGAACATGGTTACAGGAGTCTGTTTAGTTCCATTTATAGTGCAGCCGGTGAGACACTCAATGAAGGGTTATGTCATCGTAACGATGGGACGAAGCGGTTTGACACATCAGGACGCCTGATAATCACGACCTCGGAAACAAATGTCACTGCACTGAACCCTTCCAGCCACGGTCCCACCTGTGTTTGCTCATGTGTGTGTTTATGTGCGTTTGTACCCGCAGTACCCGCACTTCCTGAAGCGGGACGCCAACAAGCTTCAGATCATGCTGCAGCGACGGAAGCGGTACAAGAACCGGACAATCCTGGGCTACAAGACCTTGGCCCTGGGCCTCATCAACATGGCCGAGGTATCACGACTCGACTCCTTACATTTCATTTCGTTAAAGTCTGTGTAGGAGAGGCTCCTCTTTACAACCGCTCGGCACATTTTTTGCGTACTTCCAGCGCCTCCGCGGCGAGTTCTGTCGAGTCAGCGAAGTCTCGTCCTCTTCACCCTCACGAACGTCCCAGCTGATCGGAGCTGTTGACCCAACAAACCACCGGTCAGAGGCTCATTTCCCGAAACATGCAGCCTCTGCTTTCTGCTTCACAATCTCAGCTGGACTTTGTTTCTCGAGGCGTCGTCACAAAGTGATTTCTAACCCGATATCAACACAATGAGATATCCTCTCATGCAGATCTGTTATTCTATATTCCTCCGGTATCTAATTTAGCTCTAACCTTCATTTAACTTTCGTTCAAACTCAATCCAAGCAAGTGCACTTCCAGATAAAAGTCAGACTTCGATCTTTGTCGCTCATAAATGTCGCCATGAATCAAACCCCCCCCAATAAAATGTTACGCCTCCGCCGAAAGCCCCTCGCAATGTGAAACCTTTATAAAAGGCTGTGATTTACGGGGTGTCGTGTCTGTACGTGTGTGTGATTGTCTGGTGGCGCGGAATTATTTACAGCTTGAAACACCTTGAACACACCGGCTCACCACGAAATAGACAGAAGAGGACATGCATACAGACTTGATGAAGTACGAGGTTTGGTTTGAGTCTTTTATTCAATGGAAATCAAACCAAATGCAACAGTGAAATAAGCTGCTAGACGACACAGATATGGAGATAGTCCTGGTGAACTTTAAGCCAAGGACTGAAATAATGTGTCGCTGCAGTCTTTGGCCCGCTGGCTGCCTGTAAAATGAAGTCAAATTTGTATTCATGAAGCTCCTTCCAGCAGACAGGTTGTGCTTCATAGACGGAAAAGGACACAGACGCAGACTCGTACGCATGAACGGTTCAAACTCATTTTCCTTCACAGGCAGAGTGAAAGTCTGACATCTGCCCAGAGCTCTGTGTGTCACAACAATCACACGCTATAGGGGACACTCAGTCCCATCACGAGTCACAAGGAAGTGTCCCTTTGATGCTGCTCCTTTTGATACGACATGTTGTTTCCACTGACTGAGGATGAACTGCTGAGCCAGGAACGTTTTCGCCTCTAAACTTCATGAAAACATGATAAAAGCAAAACAATTTAATGTTTAATTTACCCGCATTTCCTGTGATTATTATCATTTTTATCTGCGACATTCTGAAGCGTAACTACATTTATATTTGGACTGTGGAGGAGTGACACCGTACACGGCTCCGGTAGCAACCTGTCAATCACTAGATAGTCCCGCCCTAAAGCATACGGCGCAGCAGTGTTTCTTATTTTAAAGGACACGTCGTGTCGCTGGTTCTTACCTTTTTATGTGCACCATGAAGTCACCACTAAAGGACCATTTTACAAGAAATAAATGTCGGTGAGATCACATAAAAATGACAGGGTCTACATTTTTATAAATTAATTTATGGTGTGTGTGCTTTTACGAGGCTTTAATTTGACTAAAACCTTCAAGGATAACAGTGTTGTAACCGCCGTTTTACAACCAATAAAAGCCTTTAGCAGCCGGAACATTTCCTCTGCAACGCATTAACAACTGCTTACACAGTCATTGTTTTTAACCAATGCAATTATTGCATTTCCCCCCAACACGACTTCACCGTGCAACATCTTGCATGGTTTGAGTTTTTCCTTTTATCTTGCATCCTCCTATTATTTTGCTTCCTCAGTTCCACCCGCAGCTCATAACGCTGTGTGATAAAAGTATGTTTTTTGAGCATAATGCAGTCAATGAGTCAATGCAGCATTTTTCAGAAGCTCAACTGGCGTCTCCCAATGAATACGCACATACACACCTCCTCAGATTTCTGTAATCTTCTCCCCGACTGGAAACCTGTTAAGATGAACCGCTGCGCGAGGCTTTTAGAGCGCTGCAGACGTCTGACGCGGGTTAGCTGAACCTCAGCCAGCCGGATGGATGCACAGCAGTCATGTCTCTCTTTAACGTGAGGCTGAGGCTGCCTCCATAGCGAGCCACTCAGACTTCATTAACTCTCTGAGTGTGACCAGACTGCAAAGAGAGAGAGAGAGAGAGAGAGAGAGAGAGGCTGGATGTCACTCAGTCAGACACACACACACATACAGGAGACTCGATGCTGCCGTTTGCTGCAGAGGAAGTGTTTGTTATGCCTCGCGTGTTTGTGTTTTCTGTGGCGTCGTCGGTGACGGCTTCTGTTTTTTTGTCCCTCCTTTCTTCTTCAGCCTCCTTTTTTTTCTCCTCGCTCCATTATCCACCTCCTCTCAACATCTGCTTCGCGTCCGTCCTCGTTTCCTTCCCTCGCTGTTTAAATCACTCTCTTTAAATCATGTCTTGTGATTATCCCTGCTGTGTGTGTGTGTGTGTGTGTGTGTGTACAGGAGCACCACGAGTAAAATAAGAATATTTCTGGTGGAAGTTTATGCATCTGACTCTTGTTTGCATTTGCATGCTCATATTTCAGCATTCAGATGCTCCTCATTTATGTAAAAACTGGAGTTATTTTAAACCACAACGGGACACGTTCAGAGCTCAGGCTGCCTTTTGCATTCATTTGACTCTGAAATTAAAAAACAAATCTCCGAAAAACAACATTTTGCCAAAAACTTTGGGCGACGCACAAAGTGAAATCACTTTGTGCGTCCCCCAAAGCATCATGGGAAGAACACGCGGGTCATCTTGTGTGCATTTTGTAAAAGATGAAGGAATTCTTGATAAATAATGATAAAAAGCTCAGATTTACTGCAGCTCACTCCGACGTCTGTCTGTCTTCCTGACGTCCAGGTGATGCAGCACCCCAGCGAGGGGGCCCAGGTCCTGGGGCTCCACAGCCAGCTGAAGGACGCCTCGGTGCCCGTCGCCGAGATCCGAGTCTACTCCCTGTCCAGCCAGCCCATCGACCACGAGGGGCCCAAAGCAAAGATGTCTGGTGAGCACGTCCTCTCTCTCTCGCTCTCTCTCTCTCTCTCTCTCTCTCTCTCTCGCTCTCTCTCTCTCTCTCTCTCTCTGTGCCCTCTCCTCAAATGTCCTCCGTCTCTCCAGATCGCTCTCCGGACATCGACAACTACTCCGAAGAGGAAGAAGAGAGCTACTCGTCGGAGCAGGAAGGCAGCGACGACCCCATTCACGGACAGGTGTGTTTGGAGAAGTGTAAACAATGGCGTCACTGTTGTCCTCGATATGTCCTGAGAGGTACGGCCTGACGTAGATAGGATCTGTCCTCAACAGGCGTTTTGGGTTTAAATATTACGCTAATTCCCTAAGATGTCTTTAATATCAGCCTTTCAAGTTACATCTTAATACCCCGTCATGTAATAAAGACAGCTTGATAGCTGCTTTATAGCTGCTTTATAATTAGGATCTTTTTTTCACCAAGTCGACTGCTGAGATTTGAGACCACGATGTCAAAACCGCTCAAAAAGATGCTGATCGGTCACAGACGGGTTTTAAACACATTCAAACACACTCACCCATGTTTCTTGCCCTGTTTGACTTTGCTGTATGATCCCAGACCTCAGCAGTACAACGTTATCAAATAGAAAAATAAGGCTGCTGTTTTTCTTATCGTCAACACTAAGAATACCTCGGTCCTTATCTTCCCTACCTGCCTGTTTGCCTGCTTTCTACTCGTTTCTAAAAGGCTCAATACTCTTTTGAAACAGCTGGGCACTGAAGAGTCTCTCAAACGTGAGTCTGACAAGAGGAAATGGAGCATTTGTTTGGGACTATTTTAAGCTGTGGATTAATATGATAGATTTGCACTCAGGCTTATCAGGAGCACCCGGACAGTGAACTGGATTACAAAGAACACCGAGTGCAACAATGGAGGCTCACACACTGTACTTGTTAGTTCGATCAGTTCATTGTTGCTTTTGGCCTTTTAATGGGATTTGTAGACAGTCTTATGCTTTAAAACCAGAGTTGTAATAGCCCGGAGTTAACCTCTCTCTCGCTCTCGCTCTCGCTCTCGCTCTCGCTCTCGCTCTCGCTCTCTCTCGCTCTCTCTCTCTCAGTATCTATTTGACGAAGAAGACGAGGTGAGGAAGAAGAAACCAAGGCGCAAGCTCCCTTCCAATGCTGCCATCACCAGGGTAAGACACTCACCCCTCCCTCCCTCCCTTCCTCCCTCCCTTCCTCCCTCTATCTGTCTGTTTTTCTATCTGGTCGACTTGTTTTGCCTGCAAAGCAATTTGCGGCGAGCCCACTTCATGAAAAGAAGCCCTTTCAAAGTAAATTTGATGTGACTGGACTCCGCAACCCTCGCCCTCAACTGCCTCCTGCCTCACCTCATTCAACCTCTGCTCCTCCATCTCCCCCTCCCTCCCTTCTTTCCTCCCTCATTCCCTTATTCTCCTTTCATTGGTTTTTCTAAAAATCCATTTTCTCCCTCTCATTCTCGGTACGTGTAATTCAGGCCAATTTTCCGGGAGAAAAACATTGCACCAAGTGTCCACAAGCTCCCTCAATAACATTTACCTTCTGTGTGTGTGTGTGTGTGTGTGTGTGTGTGTGTGTGTGTGTGTGTGTGTGTGTGTGTGTGTGTGTGTGTGTGTGTGTGTGTGTGTGTGTGTGTGTGTGTGTGTGTGTGTGTGTGTGTGTGTGTGTGTGTGTGTGTGTGCAGCAGCAGCAACAGCAGCAGCAGGTGTTTGTGTCAGCAGGTTATTAATGGAGGTCTCTGTGAGATTGTCACTGCTGCTCCCCAACACCACCGCCTGTGGACAACACATCCACACACACATGCACACACAAAATAACCATAATTTCTGCGCTGCTTGAGTTGAATAACACACACATGTTGAACATAAGCACACACTCAAAAGACATTACAGCAGCCCCTCTGCCCCGTACTGCAGTTTGCAGACACACACACACATCTACATCCCCATGACGGTGTTGCTCCGTAACGGCCGGATGTGTAAATAAGCAACGAGGTCGCCATATCAGCTGCAACGGTCGATGCCGATGTTGTGCTCACAACTTGTTTCCCCCCGAGTGACCACAACAGCCTGTTATTGAAGGGTTCAAAAAGGTTCAAAAAAGAGAAGTGTGGGCTGAAAATAGTCAAAAAGAAAACTTCAAAGAAACCCCCGAGCAGTCTCTTTTAATAAGCTGTACATCTCTTTGTTAAATACATAAACAGCCTTTTGAACCCATTCAGGTAAACATCTGCGATGGGAGGCTTCACAGCCTCGATAAACACGCACGCTCGCGCCTATTCCAGTTAAATAACCCAGGATGCAATTCACAGAAACATCTGCATCGATAACACTTCTGCTGAGGGCGACATGCAGAAACATGACGTGGTGGTGTGTCCATTAAATCTCTCTCCCTCCCACACACACACACACACACACACACATACGAGCATCCCGTCTCCTCATGTTCTCCTCTCTCTCTCTCTCGCTCTACACAGCAACCCAACATCAAGCAGAAGTTTGTGGCCTTGCTGAAAAGGTTTAAAGTCACCGATGAGGTACGCGCTTCAGCCTTTTGCCCTCCTGATATCACACGTCCGCGTGTGTGTGCGTGTGTTCGTGTGTGTGTGTGTGTGTGTGTGTGTGTGTGTGTGTGTGTGTGTGTATTTGCTTCAGAGGTGAAGTCGACATGTATTTCAGTTTTGGCTTTGAGAGGTGTGTGGGAGAGATGTGGCAGAACAACTGAGGTTCAGCTGAAACACTAAACACAGAAATGTGTTGACTGTGCTTCATGACGCTGCTCACACTTCTGCATCTGAGTCTCTGTGTGTGTGTGAGTGTGTGTGTGTGTGTGTGTGTGTGTGTGTGTGTCTCTCGTCTCCTAACATTGTTTTGTGCTAGCATGGCTGCTTTTCTTCTGTTTGTCTCTTTTAACCTTTATTTTTGTGGATATATACGTGTTTTTTGTCCTTATTTGTCAGTTTCTTGCTGTCATTTATTCTCTCAAATAATGTCTTGTTTAATTTGTCCGGCACGTCTTTCCTTTGTTCTGCCTGTAGCTTCTTAAACGTCTGTTTGATTTCTATCATGCTGTTGTATAGGGTTACACAAACGATATAAAAAGAGCATTGGTACTGGATCTGTAATAGCTCTCTGTGATTGGTCTTCAGAGTTTATGCGTCCGGATGTTTGGTGTCACGGTTTGACGTGTCTTAGTCACTCGTGTCCCCGTGCGTTCTCGTCCAGGTCGGTTTTGGCCTGGAGCACGTGTCCAGGGAGCAGATCCAGGAGGTGGAGGAGGACCTGGACGAGCTCTACGACAGTCTGGAGATGTACAACCCCAGCGACAGCGGGCCGGAGATGGAGGAGACCGACAGCATCCTCAGCACACCCAAACCTAAGCTACGGTAGCGTCACTAAGTCACACACCTACAGAATACTCTCCATTGACATTTCAGAGCGCCCTCTGTTGGGGAAAACTGCCAACATCAGTCATGGATTGAAGTTTATTTGAGGCTTACATGAACCAGAATGGGGTCAGTTAACTTTGAATCCATGCAAATGTAACCAAAACCTAAAATATGTTGGATAAAAACACATTTAATGCCCAGTAATCACTGTTGTGTCACAGCTGGGGTTTTCATTACTTTAAGTCTGAGCCTCTGAATGAGTCAAAACTATAAAAACTCTTTGTTATGACCCCCAGAAAGGCTTATTCTTAGGATGTCAATAACAGAACCGAAGAGTAGCAGACAAACCATTTTTTAAATTACTCTTCAAACTTGTTTTTAGTCCTTTCTTTTTGAACTCTGCTCAAAATATAATAAAGCGCTCAAAATAGCACTATTTGATGGTGTCAGCACAATGTAGTGCTATGAAGCCTGCAAAGCAAAAGGAGCAATATAAATAAATGTGATACGAGTCAAAATGTCATCTATAAAAAAGCCCCCAAACAAAAGACAGTTTTCTTGTGTTTCAGGCCGTTCTTTGAAGGAATGTCTCAGTCCAGCTCCCAGACGGAGATCGGCAGCCTGAACAGCAAAGGCAGTTTGGGTCGAGACACCTTCAGCCCGGTGAGTAGCCGAGGAGCAGCGGCATCAGCAGCATCAGCAGGGACGTCACTCCTGTGACTGTTTGTTTGGTTTTCCTCCGTCTCGTCGGAGCTGACGAGAGTAAATGTGAGCGTCTGACTTCAGGCAACACTTTGTCTTCAGGTAACTCTGGAGCCGCTAAACGGAAAGGACCCGACAGAAAAACGAAATTGCATTTATGGTCAACCTTTTTTTTTTACATCGTGACAGTTGAGAGTTCATTTACACTTATCGTGAATGTTGTCATAACAAGCACACAGTGAGCTTTATTCACTAAGTCCTCTCCCAGTGATTCATTTCACACTCACTGTTTACACGCGGCACTAAATAGCACACAGTCACAGAATAGTCGCGTAACAATACACCACGAATTGAAGCGGCATAAGCTCCGAGGAACAGCGTGCCACTCCGCATCGACGAGGTAAACATCCCGACTCTGAAGCCAGTGAAAACGGCCCAGCAGGGAGGCAACTGTGCAAATATACAAAAATGTCAGAAACGTTTCCTGAATGGAGCAGAAACCCAGCAGCTCTTTGACGGCTGCCATCTGCTCAATAAAAAGTGTTTGAATGGATTTCACTGGATGTTTTCGGCTGCAGTTCCTCCTTTCATGGAAACACTGAAGTCAGCCTTTTGCTGTTGTGACACTTCCTTAAAAGTCTGCTTTTTATGTCTGTTAATGCTCCGCGTGCTAATGAAACTCTGCATAAAGAAGCAGAGAAAAACAAACGTCTTTCGGGCATCGCAGCTGCTGCGTTGGATTGTTATGTTGGGATGTTTATTCCTTCCTGTTGCTGCATAATGAACTATGTTGTTCCAGTTTTATTTACTGACTCCGGAGTGTCATTAAGCCTCGTAGACTGACTGCCGCTTCCTCGTCTCACCAGCAGGGGGAGCAGCCTCCTCTGGAGAAGATGAAACTGTCCCGCAGCCGCAACCTGGAGGAGGCCCTGTCTGAGACCGACACACTGGTACGGCTCTTATAGTGTGTGTGTGTGTGTGTGTGTGTGTGTGTGTGTGTGTGTGTGTGTGTGTGTGTGTGTGTGTGTGTGTGTGTGAGGGAGATGGAATTAATGGTGTGCCGGGATCTTTGTTGATATCAGCACGAGGGGGGATTAGCTACCATCTGTCCTGTAAGTGAGACAGATTGAGAGACTCGGAGAGAACAGAGGAAACGGGAGGAACAAAAAAAAAAGGGAGGACGTGTCGGAGAAGATGGCTTTAGGATTGCCTGTATCTCCTTTTTTATGACATTGGCGCTCTGTCATTGTTTGTGTGTGTGTGTGTGTGTGTGTGTGTGTGTGTGTGTGTCTGTAGGAGCTAACAGATCAGGAGCTGTTTGCTGAGGTGGGCCCCTGCATCACGGTGTCCGTGGCAGAGAAACCACGTACACCCATGAAGAGCAGCAAAAGTGAAATCCAGGCCATTCCTTCGCCAAGGTAACGAAACACCCCAAATCACAATAAAAAACAAAACACACCGACTGTTTTGTTCAAACTTAATATTGTCGTGTTTTAGTAGAGGTAGCGAATGAATCCAACACAGTGAGCATCTCAGAAGATGTAATTACTGCGTCGCCTCCTCTCTGCATCCAACACTGGATATTTAGGAGATACGTGATGTTCCTTTGCCCCCCCCCCCAGGTTGGACGGAGGCCACACGCCCAGACAGAAGCGCAACAGCACCCCCATGAAGGAGCGACAGCTGTCCAAACCTTTGAGCGAGCGCACCAACAGCTCAGACTCGGAGAGATCCCCGGAGCTGGGCCACAGCACGCCGGTGAGTGAGCGTCCTTTTAGGATCGCATCACAAGCTGCGGCTCCATTTCAGCCTCGCACGCTGACATAAATCCTCATGTTGCAGTGAAGGGATTCACACTTTAAATGAACAAATGAAGAAAAACAGCTGCCTTTGTTCTGTGGCCTCTTCTACTCGCTCCCTTCTGGTCTTTTCCCAAAGTAAAGAACACAAATGCATCCTGACAATCTATGACTCGCCTGGAGCTCAGAGATGAATTATGTATGCGCTGATGAGTCATCTGAAGAGTAAATGTGTTGCTGTAGGGGGGGTTATGTACTGAGCGTGTGTGTGTGTGTGTGTGTGTGTGTGTGTGTGTGTGTAGCTCCTGAGGAAGGTTGTGTACGACCAGCTGAACCAGATTTTGTTGTCGGAGTCTGCGCTGCCTGAGAGCCTCATCTTGGTCAACGTCAGCGACTGGCAGGGGCAGGTGAGTGTGTGTGTGTGTGTGTGTGTGAGAGAAGCATTTCTCCAACGACATCTGGTGGGCGTTTTTCTCTTTTCATCGTGCACGCTTCACTTTTCGTGTTGCAGTACGTCGCAGAGCAGCTGCAGGTGCAGAGACATCCGGTGGTCTGCACGTGTTCGTCGGCTGAAATCCAGGCGGTGCTGTCGGCTGTACTCACCCGCATCCAGAAGTTGTGAGTCTTTTGTGACTCTCTCACACACACACACACACACACACACACACACACACACACACACACACACACACAATCTGAGTTATAGCCTCCTTTGGTTTTCAGGATGACTCATTTGTTTTTTCTTCTTCTGTAAAGCCTTATTTCTCTCCCTCCTCCTCGTCGTTGCCCTTATCTATCACTTCGCTTTATGCCAAAACAATGCTTTTTATATCTCCCTTATATCTTCCCTTTTTCTCCTCCTATCCCTGTTTTGTCTCTCTCATCCCGTCACCCTCTCTCTCTCTCTCTCACGATGTTTAGTTTACTTGCAGTGGACTTCACCGAAGCATCTAAAGGGAAATAGGGGATACAAATACATTCATGTCAGAGGCTCCATTTGTTTTGGGTCGTATACAGAAAAGTGTGTTTTTCATGATCAGTCAGAAAACCTGGAACTCTTATCAAGAAAAAACACGAAACGCTTTACCAGCATCTCAAATGTAAGGATGTTTAGATGAAGCGATGCAGTATAAGTACCTCTGTTTTGACGTCTAGCTGTCAGTTGTGTCAGTTGTTACCCCCTGAGGGATTCTATGATGTCATACATGTGTGTATATATATGCATTTGATGGATGTGACAGTGTGGTGGATCTACCTTCAACGCAGCACTGATAACCCCCCCCCCCCCCCTCTCTCTCTCTGCCTGCAGCTGTAACTGTAACTCGTCCATGCCCAGAGCGGTGAAGGTGGCGGCGGTGGGCAGCCAGAGTTACCTCGGAGCCATCCTGCAGTTCTTTGTCACTCAGCTCGCCAACAAAACGTCCGACTGGCTCAACCACATGCGCTTCCTGGTTGTGCCTCTGGGTAAGAGGGTCTCTCCTGCAGAGTCATGCTGCAGCGAGGTTTTTATCACTTTGCGGGGGAATCCGTCTGGGGAGTGCCAAACCTACTGTTCTTTTTATTTTCCAGACATCCATTACACAGTCACTGGTATCTTGAGAGGTGCACTGTGGCGCTACAGTTACACCTCATAAAGAGCTGACTATGTCTCTTTTTTGTTGTTGCTCAACTCCTTCCTCTTTCCTTCCCTCCGTCCTCTTCATCAGGCTCCCACCCGGTGGCCAAGCACCTCGGCGCCCTCGATAACCGCTACAGCTCCTCCTTCCTGGACGGGGCGTGGAGAGACGTGTTCAGCCGCTCCGAGCCGCCGCAGACAGGTACCACCCCCCCTCCCCCGTCGCTTCAGATAAACACATGCAGCCTCAACGGCTGACACAAACGCACTCATTTGTTTCCCCTCCCCCGTCGCCTCCAGATCAGTTGGATGTCGCGGCAAGAATCTCCCAGTACATCAGCGGAGCCACGGTCACGCACCAGCTGCCCATCGCCGAGGCCATGCTCACCTGCAAACACAGGACGTGAGTACAGACGCCACTTAAACACACAAGTTACTCTGTGTGTGTTTACTCTGATCGCTGCTCTTTCTGTCCCGCTCAGGCGAGATGAAGACTCCTACCAGAAGTTCATTCCGTTCATAGGGGTATGATTTGACTCCTGTTGCAGTAGGCTACCAATAAAAGTCTAAAATGATAGATTATTGATGATCATTTCCATATTGTGCTTGTTTTTCCAGGTGGTGAAGGTTGGTCTTATCGACTCTGGTCCTTCTCCAACAGGTGAGTGTTTGCAAACAGTTTGGACGGTTGCCACAAACTCATTGTTGCTGCTGCCGATGCGATAATGTTCATTTTCGTTTTGTGTTTTATTTTAAGGAGACAGCGAAGAGGGCGTGGCGGTGAGCTTGGCTGTCCCCTCCACGTCTCCCCCCTCCCACGGCTCCCCCACGGGGATGATTAAAGAGGCAGCCACGCCTCCCTCCTCCCCCTCCATGGGCAGCGTCCTGACGGTACAAGGGTAAGACTCGCTTCCTCCCTTCGTTCTCTTCCTGTCTAAGATGTTGATGCTACTGAGCAGAGAGCCAGCCTGCCTACTCAAGACGGAAGAAGAAATGGAGACTGTGGTTTCTGTCCACAGGAGTCCCAGCATGTCTCACGGCGTGGACGCCATCGGCCTGCAGGTCGACTACTGGCTGGCCTCGCTGGCTGAGAAGCGGCGGGAGGGCGAGCGGCGCGACACGGGCGGCAAGAACACGCTGAAGAGCGCCTTCCGCTCGCTGCAGGTCAGCCGGCTACCAGGAGAGGGCAGCAGCGAGCCACAGGCCCAGGTCAGCACCATGGCCATGACCGTGGTCACCAAGGAGAAGAACAAGAAAGGTGAGGCTGAAAGAGTGGAAATCATCAGATGGGAGATGTTAGAGGAATGGTTTAGGTCCAAGCACGTGATCATGTGAACACACACAAAACAATCCCTCTCCCTGCCTCTCTTCAGTTCCCACCATCTTCCTGGGGAAGAAGCCAAAGGAGAAGGATGTAGACTCCAAGAGCCAGGTCATTGAGGGCATCAGCCGACTCATCTGCTCTGCCAAGCAGCAACAGACCATCCTGAAAGGTGACCTGGAGGATCAGGACGGTCCCGTACCTCCATGTCCTTAAAGCTTTGTTTTTGCGTGGCACTGTAGTGGTTTTTCTCTTCTTGTATTACTTTTATTTCATTAGTCTGTTGTCCAGCTGATGTTTTTAAGTGCGTTGCTTCCGTTTCCTTCCAGTGTCCATCGACGGCGTGGAGTGGAACGAGGTGAAGTTCTTCCAGCTGGCCGCCCAGTGGCCCACTCACGTCAAGTACCTGCCTGTCGGACTCTACGGCTACAGCAAGCCGCCCTCCTAGGGGTGAGCGCCAGCCGACTCCTCTGACCCCCGACTGGACCATCGACTCCCCCCCGATCCCGTTAAGACCTCCGCCTCACAGCACCTGCAGATGTGAGGGGAGACGTCGGGGGGGCTGGACTTTCTTTCTTTCTTTAGTTTCATTCAGGCTACAGTCGTCTTGTTTCTCTTTGGAGAGGAGGAGGAGGAGGAGGGTGGTGTTGTTACTAGTCACTTTAATGCCCCTTTTAGTGTGTGTGACGAGTGTGCATGCACACGTGAATGTACAGTGTGTGTGTGTGTGTGTGTGTGTTTACAAGGGGCCCACAGCACAAGTTTATTAGCTAACTGCCATTTACGTTTCCGTTCTAAGGAATGCAATAGCATGCAACGACTCACCGGTTTTCAAGCCCTTAAGTCTGACCCTCGACCCCTCCGAGGTCCCGCCCACCTCGAGACCTGACCCCCCCCCCCCCCCCCCCCCCCCCGCGCGTACGCTCCGGACTTACAGATACACCACTCGTGTGCCAGACAACGGTAACTCAAAATACAAATAAGTAACGCACACAGGGCTTCAGTGTCTGCATGAGCCGGTGAAACAGAGAAAAGTCACAATACGCAGTCAAATAAAAGCATGTGATGATTTTCTGCTCCACACATCAACAACACAGGTTGTTTTAGGTTTTATTTCTAGGGCTTCCATATGATTTAAAATATTTTCTCTGTCCCAAAACCAGTCATTTGGATGTCTAATGCCAAACGATTCTTTTCAAAACAAAAGAAAGAAAATATATTAAAGGGAAGTGTCGTTTTTTAAATTGTGCTCTTGTGAAGAATAGTAACGCCTTCCCGTTAACGCTGTTGTGTGACGCATAGTGTTCATTTCTGTGACGAGTTCCAGGATTGCAGTGCCGGGGCTACTGTGACATGCAGTGTTCTGTATCTTCTTATTTGCTATGCCTTACAAAGACACATCTGGGTGTTTGCAGAGAGTCCAGCTGGTAATAATATGAATAACCCAAGCAAATATGCAACCGCAAGCTTAAACCACGATATGCATATTTAGTCTACAACTTGGCAGCGTTGATGTGAATATGGTGGCTAGACTTTGCTGGATCTGCACTGCAAAGATGGGATTCAAACACCGAGCAATAAAGCACAATGTTGTTATCCAGTTCCCCCACTAATAACCCGTTCTTTATTGGCTACAGACCGGCATCTTTCTCTGCATTGAAAACAGCCGACCTCGTCAAAAAAATAATTGTTTTTTAAGCATTTTCATTCAGAAAATGAAGTGTTTTGGTTGACGTCAGTCAATTTGGCACAAGTCCGCTCCATGCTTTCTCTAGGGTGTCGTGAGGTGACTAGTGAGTGTACAGTAACTGGTAACAACAACTGTGTGTGTGTGTGTGTGTGTGTGTGTGTGTGTGTGTGTGTGTGTGTGTGTGTGTGTGTGTGTGTGTGTGTGTGTGTGTGTGTGTGTGTGTGTGTGTGTGTGTGTGTGTGTGTGTGTGTGTGTGTGTGTGTGTGGTGAAATCAATGTAATGTGGTCTCAGAAACTTTGAAAACAAAAAAAATCACTAAATAGGAGGAATACTTTTTCTACCATGCGAGAGAGGGCATGCAAATGGTGCGTGTGTGTGTGTGTGTGTGTGTGTGTGTGAGAGAGATGTGTTGACACTGTGTGTTGATGACGTGGTCGTTATCAATATCATTGATTATCAGATTACGGCTGCACAAGCTGCAGTGGTCGTCCCGTTTACTTTGTAGTCTGGCACAAGGCGAATGCAGATTTTCTTTCCACCGCTAAAACACTTCGACAACAAACAAAATTAACAAAATAAAAGTTTTATTGAAGCAAGTAGCTTGAAATTCTACTTTTAATGCAAATCCAATGAAATGATCTGCAGTGGTTCATAGCAGCTGTTCTGAAGCTGCCTTGTGTCGCCTACATCGTAACACATCTCCACCTCCAGTAAAGTATTAGAAAACAAGCTTTTATTTTTGAAATAGTGTTGTCTTTATTGGGCTTTTATTTTTATTTTTTCTGTCTAAACGGCAGTTGTGTTACGACTCGGCTCACTGTTCGCCTGTTACACTGAAGGTTTCACACTGAAGGGTTTGGTCCACAGCTCGTCCGTCACCGCTGAACAAGCGCTCGGTTTGATGTCGATTAGAAGTTCTTCCAAATGTCTGAATGTATTGAATTTAGTTTACATTTTGAGGCACAGTTAGACGTGTCGCTACGATATATAATCATTTTGTGTTGTTTGGCCTAAAGCAGACTTTAGGAAGGAGACGTTCCAAGGAACTTTACTAAAAAAGTACAATCATCTTGGTGCCACTTCAAAGTACTTAGAAAGGGTTCATAATTTGACACTAATGCCAAGTATTCCTTTGGTTAGTATATCAATATAAAACAAAATGGTTCTTAAAGCTGCACTTCTCTCAGGAGTTGGTGGAGACTCAAACTGAGCTACAATGAGTGAATATTGATCTGAAACACAAATCCTAATGAGCGATAGTTTTCCAAATTGTTTACCGATAATAAAAGGACAATATATGTCAATCCTGTTTGTTTCTGCTCCCCCAAGTGGCCAAAGAAAACAAATAATCCGGTTTCAGGTTGAAATTTAGCGGTCATTTTATGCATTGTGATCGCTTCCTGCTGATGTGTTTTAACCTTTCAATGAAGTCATTAGTGACAACTCGGAAAGCCTTTTTAAATAAGGCTTTATTGTAAAAGGTACCGTGTTTTTAAATTTGAAAAAATGGATGTATCTGCCGTTAGAGACTACTTCTAGTCAATAAAATAAAAAGCTCTTTGCCTTGTAGTAACGTTAAATTATTGCTATGATGTGAAAGAGGCATTACAAACAATATCACTGCCAAAAATATCAGAAGTGTAGATTATATTCAGATAGATGTGTGGGTTGAGGGGTTGCTGATACTACAAACTCAACAACAAAGTGATCCTTGTTCTGAAGTCATCATTTCAATGTGTTGGAGGAACTTCACCGTCACCACTTCACCTTTTATCAGCCGTCTTTCCCGTCTCTCTTCCAGTTTACACGTTTTCCTAAAGTCTCTGGTTGTGTGTTGAACTTGTTTCCGGAGTGTTTTCACCTGTACCTCTGTTCCCGTGCTTGTGACGGTGTGGCGATGGTTCCTCTGTCCTCGATTAGAGATCAGGAGCTGTTTGGTCCATCAATAATCTCCTTTCAGCGATCAGCAGTGTCTTTTCTCTCCACCTTCCTCAGATATACCTCTGACGAAGAGAGTCTTCTTCACCAGGCTTCCACGAGCTTAGCTTTCTAAAGTCACGTGAAGCGATGTTGTCCCCCTTCACTAACAGCTTGTACATGTTGCCTGTGATCGCTGTGATAGACCTCTGCTCCGCGCAGGGCGTCCTCAGCTTGTGGACTTTATGGAGAGTATTTTGCACACGCCATTGTTTCTTCAGCTTGTTTGCCTTTTGCCTATAACGATAACTATAACAAACTATAATGCGTGTACATATCAGATAGTACTTGTTATATTGTATTCTAGTTCTGGTTTTCTTAATTTGACGTGTTTTGTATAGTACTGCTTTTTCATGATTACGTTTGTCAATCAAACAGATGTGGGATGAAAAGTGTTCATTGTTTCATTTGTTTTTTTTTAAATAAAAATATTCCTGATTTGTAGCTCCGTCTCTTGTATTTTTTTTTATCAATAAACATGTTTTGTAGCTTATATAGCTTCTATATACTTACTATGAATGGTGGTATGATTGCAATTTAAAACACTAATTTAACGAGTGTTTTCCAAATAAAAATGACCAAAAAAAAGTCATGGAACAAACTGGTTATCAAGGAGAATACATAGTTTATTCCACCAAATAGTGATACCAAAATGTAGTGATACTTCGAGAGATTACATGAATACTAGTGCTTTTTAATTGAGAATCAACCAGTATGATAGGTCACCATTGTATGACGTAAAAATTGTAAATAAATAGTGCACATGGTGCTTGTTTAGCAGGTCACTGATGCCCTCTTTGGATGGGCCCTCCACTGACTTCAGAATACAAAGAGTGTGAGCACAGCAAGGATCTACACTTCAACCTACTTCCTGTTGTGTAAAAAACACCAGTTTAGTTATTTAGTTCGTTTTAATGTACTTGTTGACCATTAGTGACAACATTATTTTCAATTACAAATCAACCAGCTAACAATCCTTTTTAAAAATCCCGTTTAAAACTGGCGATAGGGCTGATAGAAGATACAAGTCAAGCAAAGGCTATACGCATGCGCAAGATAATTTCCCGCCCCGCTTGGAAAATGGCCAACCCGATTCATCTTGATATTTCGCTTCACCTTTGGTTGTTGGATTCTGGGAGAACAGCCATTTTTCGTCTCCCATTTCAAACAATTTGAATCACATATACGATAACATCACTTTTTTATGACTGAATAAACATTTCTGAGAGGATGACCGGTCAGTAACGCCATATTTAAGCTTATTTCTGCTGGCCTCAATTGTCAAGTGACAGTCTGGGCAAGTTAAGGTGAGGCAGACGGTAGTTACCGTAAGTACCGTTATAGGAGCACGCCAAGTCTGCTGTTAGCTAACTGTTTGTAATAGTATTAAACTAAACTGAATGATGTGGGAGCTATTTCGGTGTGCAGGTGAGGAGTGTGAAAGGTAACGGTAACCCAACTCGTTCACAGCTGCCTTCAAAGTAAAGTCAGAACTAACGTTGATTTCGGCTAACGGTTAGCCGTTAGCGTACCACTACTTAACTACTAACGCTAACTGGCGTTAGCATCCCTTGCTTTGCTAAACGACGGGTTTTTCAAACGTGCTTTCGTTTGATGGTGTCATTTCCTACGTCTCTGATAACCTGCTTTGTCGTGTTTTGCAGCCTATATCGTCCTACTTTTCGGACTACTGTAACCGGAAGTGGCCTTTTATTTTGAAAACTACATCCGGAAGCTGTTTTAGTTTTGCATGAAGGCTCGCTGACTTAACGCTGGTCTGTCTTCTGGAGCATCACAACATTGCCCTGCCGCTTTGTTCGAGGGACAGAAAAGCATCGCACTTGTCTTCGATGAAGGTAAATATACGGATAAATAATATTTAAATGAGCATGAAGACGCAGATGCATAGTTAAAATAGATAAGATCAGTGTTCTCTATTGTGGGTCACCTTGATTGATACGCTGCCAACCCAAATACTGCAGGCCTCGACCATCCACCGGCTCATTTGTTTATTTGTGGCCTAAAATAGTCTCATTAAATATGCCTGGATAAGTGATAATATGAATTTCTGGATGCTTTTATTTTGAACGTGTTTCGGCTTCCCTTCTCTGCATTAGCTGCATTTAAAGGGAAGTTTAAATAATAATGGTGCATTGCAGTCTGTGTGTGAGGAGGAGGAGGATGGGGGAGAGAGAGGAGGGAGGGAGCAGGAGAGAGAGAGAGAGAGAGAAAAAAAAAAAAAAAAAAAAAAGAACAGGTGCGCCTCCACCATCAAAGCAGGAGAAGAGAGAAAGTCACGATGTTGCACAATCGGCTCCTCTGTCCTGCTGCTGCAACGGTTTCCTTTACATCTACTCAGTGTTGAGGCAGGAAGTGACTATTTACTGAGCCGGGCTCTGTCTACTACTGTGAGATCTATGTTGACGTACTGATATGGAACCAAGCATCAGATACAGCTCGAATGTTGTCTTTTCCTAAAGATGACACCAGGAATGAAAGTTGTATTTATCTGTGAGCTCTGGCTGAAGATATTAACAGTGAAGATTAATTAATAAAGAAAATAATCATTCGTTTTTAGCACTAATCACCTGTCAGTATTGAGGTACTGAGTCAGTGTGTTCAGACTTAGTCCAGTCTCTTGTTATTAGCATGAACATTAATCGTTTATCATAAACACAAAACAACATTTTTTCATGAGAATGCTTTAAATTGTGTCATTAAAAAACGTTGACTGTGATTTAATTTGGTCGTCATCACCTCACTCTGAATCTTCCTTCCTCTGAGCAGCAGCTCTGTCCAGTGACAGCGTCTCATTTTAATTGGCTTTACTGGCTGCTGCTGCGTCAGGTTCAAGCTCGGAGGAATCGTCTTGTAGTAATCTGAATGTGTTTTACATGTACTATACACACACACACACACACACACACACACAGACACAGGTTATCTTTTCTTTTCTTTTTCCCCGAAGTGTGTTTGAAACCAGGCAATGTCCGCTATGGTGTACCCACGTGAAGAAGCCCTGGAGCGCCTGAGTCAGGATGAGATCGTCCTCAACACGAAGGCCGTGGTGCAGGGCCTGGAGACGCTGCGCGGGGAACACGCCCAGCTCCTCAACTCGCTGCTGGACTGCACACAGCCGCCCGCCGCACAGGAGAAATCGGGGCTGCTTCGCAAGAGCATGGAGGCCATCGAGCTGGGCCTGGGAGAGGCTCAGGTGAGAGTGTACGGGATGCTTTTAAGGAGACAAACATATCTTAACAATTTAATTTCAAGATAAATTTCCCCTTTTCGCCTCCCCCAGGTGATCATCGCCCTGTCGAGCCACCTGAGCGCCGTGGAGTCGGAGAAGCAGAAGCTGCGCGCTCAGGTGCGCCGGCTCTGCCAGGAGAACCAGTGGCTGCGGGACGAGCTGGCGGGAACGCAGCACAAGCTGCAGCGCAGCGAGCAGAGCGTCGCCCAGCTGGAGGAGGAGAAGAAGCACCTGGAGTTCATGAACCAGATCAAGAAGTTCGACGACGACGTCTCGCCCTCGGAGGAGAAGAACCAGAGCTCCGGGGGCGGCGGCGGCGGAGGAGGAGGAGACGCTTCAAAGGACAGTCTGGATGACTTGTTCCCCAACGATGATGACCAGGGACCAGGTATGACGTCAGCAGCAGTTAGACCACAAACAGGCCTGGTAATGGATCTGTGTCAACAAAGTGAAGTCAAATTGCAGATATAAAAAAGTCACTTCAGTGATGCTTTATACAGCATGTTCATCTCTCCTCCCCATTAGACAGTAAGTGCTCTTTCTTTCAATCATTTATATCCTCCTCCTCTGTCCCACAGCCCAGCCCAGCGGAGAGGTGGCCGCCCAGCAGGGGGGCTACGAGATCCCGGCCCGCCTCAGGACGCTCCACAACCTGGTGATCCAGTACGCCTCCCAGGGCCGCTACGAGGTGGCGGTGCCGCTGTGCAAACAGGCCCTGGAGGACCTGGAGAAGACGTCCGGACACGACCACCCGGACGTGGCCACCATGCTCAACATCCTGGCCCTGGTGTACAGGTGGGGAGCGGAGACGAGGGTTTCTAGATGAACATTTAAAATCAAATTTTACGGATTTTTAACGAAATGCTGCGGTTGCGTTTTTGTCCTCCAGGGATCAGAACAAGTACAAAGAAGCGGCTCACCTCCTGAATGACGCGCTGGCCATCAGAGAGAAGACTCTGGGGAAGGACCACCCAGCTGTGGCCGCGACCCTCAACAACCTGGCTGTCCTGTACGGCAAGAGGGGCAAGTACAAGGAGGCGGAGCCTCTCTGTAAGAGAGCGCTGGAGATAAGAGAGAAGGTAAAAACCCGCACCACCAAGCCTTCATTCATTCCAACCAAGTCTCCTATCTAAGTGAAGGATACATGATTCTACATCTGTCTCCAGGTGTTGGGGAAGTACCACCCGGATGTAGCCAAGCAGCTGAACAACTTGGCCCTGCTGTGTCAGAACCAGGGCAAGTACGACGAGGTGGAGTACTACTACAGACGGGCCCTGGAGATCTACGAGTCCAAGCTGGGAGCCGATGACCCCAACGTGGCCAAGACCAAAAACAACCTGGTGGGGGGGGGGGACGTCATTAAGACATAGTTGACAAATATAGTCTTCACTTGTTTCCTGCTCTTCTGTGAGCTCCTCTCATCCTGTGATTACATGTTGCTTCTCCTCAGGCCACGTGCTACCTGAAGCAGGGGAAGTTCAAGGATGCGGAGGCTCTGTACAAAGAGATCCTGACCAGGGCGCACGAGAAGGAGTTTGGATCCGTCAACAGTGAGTAGACTCAAGAAAAGTCTTTGTTACGGACTAGAAGAAAAAAAGATTTAAGTCATAAAAACAATGAGAGACATTTTAAATTCCTCCGACAACTGGCGTGTTTTTTTTGATTGGGCCACGCCCCCCGATCCCTCCGTCCTCTCAGCAGATCAGAGGATTATTTAGTGCTGTCTGAGCGTGCGGAGCGGCTCAATGTTGATGTTTCCCTCCCGCTGCTGCTAAGCCTATCAAACCCTGATGTGCTCACATGCCCGGCACGAGACGGAGGGCCTCGGCAGGAATGTGGCTTCACCCCGGTTTGACGAAAGCTTCAGGTTGCTCCAGGGATGCTAGTTAGCAAGTTCCAGTGCAGTCGTCCACTCTCACTGTTGTTCATCTGAAGCATTTCTATGATTTATTTTGTTGCAGATGACAACAAGCCAATCTGGATGCACGCAGAGGAGAGAGAGGAGAGCAAGGTCAGTCATTCAGGTTGAGCTCTGTTCATTGCTGCTGTTGGCGGCGCAGCTTGTTATGGAAATGAGTTGATGGAGAGCAGCTGTACAAATGACAACAAGGGCATTTTAATGGACTGTTTAATATGGTAATGGTTGATGCTCCCGCTCTGTCTCTCTTAAGGGTAAGCGCAGGGACTCTGGCCCGTGTGTGGAGTATGGAAGCTGGTACAAGGCCTGCAAAGTGGACAGGTGGGTCAGACGTGTGAATTCACTGGAATCAATGTTATATGAGAAATACCTTATTTTAACATCTGGTTACACACGTTTTAAATAGTAAATAAAAACATGTTTTTGTGTGTTTTTTTTTCTTTTTCTTGCAGCCCCACAGTGAACACGACCCTCAAGAGCCTGGGAGCTTTGTACCGTCGGCAGGGCAAACTAGAGGCCGCAGAAACACTGGAAGAGGTCGCCACCAAGTCCCGTAAACAGGTGCTGCAGAAAACACTCTGAATCACTGAGTTACTGCCGTTAGATTCGTCGTCTGGGCTCAACCGCTCGGTCAGTCTACAAGCCTGATTAGCTCAGCGGGCGTTAGCTGTGATTTTGTTAGCCCTGCGTGTGTGTGTGTGTGTGCGCACGCTATTGTGGAAAAGCAGTTCTTTTCCTTTTAATCACTCTTCTACAGTCTTTGTTTTTCTTTGTGTGTCCTCTCTCTCTTCTCTCTCGCTCGGTCTCTGACAATTTCTCTCCCTCTCTCCCTCTCTCCCTCTGTCTCTCTCTCCCCCTCCCTCTCCTCTCTCAGGGTATTGATGCCATCAACCAGAGTAAGGTGGTGGAGCTGCTGAAGGACGGGGGAGCCGGAGGGGGAGACAGACGACACAGCAGGGAGGGAAACAACGGGCCGGGGGGACAGCGGAGGGAGAGCGAGGGCGACGACTCCGCCGAGTGGAACGGGGTCAGTAAACGGACACCAGTTCATTACAGCACGCAGTATTAATCATAGTTCATCGTGTACAAGTACACGATGCAAGGTAAATACAGCTGTGCACACAAGGCAGTTAAAGTCCTTTTAATCTTTTAATCTCTCGTGCCTCGTAACAGGACATCTTTAGTGTTGAATGTCTCCAGTAAATGCTGACTTGTTGTGTTTCATTTTCCTCAGGACGGTAACGGGTCTCTGCGTCGCAGCGGCTCCTTCGGGAAGATTCGTGACGCCCTGAGGAGGAGCAGCGAGATGCTGGTGAAGAAGCTGCAGGGGAGCGGACCACAAGAGCCCCGCAACCCAGGGTTAGAGATGTGTGTGTGTGTGTGTGTGTGTGTGTGTGTGTGTGTGTGTGTGTGTGTGTGTGTGTGTGTGTGTGTGTGTGTGTGTGTGTGTGTGTGTGTGTGTGTGTGTGTGTAAGCTTTCATGGAGATATGATGGTTGTTAGTCTGGCTTTAGGGCTCATGAATGATTTTCCTATTCGTTTAATATTTGGCGTTCTTGCTTGATAAATGAGGATTCATTATTAACATTCTTGTCAATACACTTTTTTGTAGTAAGTGAATGAATTAACCGATAAAAATGTTTCGGTCAAAGTCATGTTTCTTATTTTGAAATAACTTATGGATGGCCCTTACAAGCTTCCTTACTTTTTCATCCTTAAAGTTCCAATGAAACATAAATATAATAATCGTAATATGAGGTCTGAATGAGGTTTAATTACGACCGGAATTTAAATGTCAGTTGGTCATGTGTTATTTGATAAATATATGTATACGCCTTGTGTTTAAGATTAGTCCAAATGTGTTTTTTTAATATATATTATGCTTTTAATGAGTTTTTAATGGCTCATTGTTTGAGTGTTTTCTTTTGCTCAGAATGAAGAGAGCAAGCTCCCTCAACTTCCTCAACAAGAGAACTGAGGAGACCACACAGGTATTAGTATTATTATGTATTTAATACTCCTCTACAGCAGAGCACATGATTTAACTAGGTCTGCAGTATGAATAACGTTTCCAAAACGTACATTCTTTAAACTGTTTAAAGATGAAATAACAACATGAGAATATCTGTTTGGTAATAATCCAGTAATCTGAAACAATATATTGTACAGTAGTTCTATAAAACAGTAGTTTTAACATGAATTGACCTGTTCTTAGGACGCAAACTCCGGCCTCTCGGATTGCAGGGGACTAAGCGCCAGCAACGTGGACCTATCCAGACGCAGCTCCCTGATTGGCTAGTCAGAGACAGGAGGCGGGACTCAGGCGACAGAAAGCGGCCCAGGCGAAGGAGAGGCTGTTTGCAGCTTGGTTTGATCCAACAAACACACTTAAAAGCTCAAAGCGAGATCGCCCGCTTGCACCTGCAGCATATTTTCTAAAGAAAGCATCGCCACGCTAAACGCCATCCCGTCAGACACCCCCGCTGTACAAACCGCTGCAAGCCATCACAAAAGAGAAAATTTAGATACACATTCACCAGCATGCTGCTTACTAGAACGTGGGATGTCTGCACCTGGACGCCTCGCGTTGTTTTGACTGGTAGCGCCGCGTCGTAGCCACATCGCGAGGAGTCCGTTCCTCAGCGCTCCGCCACGTGCAGACACTCGACCGTACGTAGGCTAAATGTACTCCGGTTTCCCTCCAGAGAGAAGCTTCGCACTCCGTGTGTTTCACCCGTAGCATGAAGTATTTTGCCGAGCGCCTGTAGAAATGGTACGATCCGCTTTGATTTTAACGGGCAGAAAAGAGAACACAAGCGATCTCTGGGGATCTTCAAGAAGACATTAGCACGAACCATTTAAACCTCACTTTATTGCCTTCTTTTTTTGATGTATATACAGTTTTAAATTATTCGATATTTCGTTCTTTGTATATAGAGCACTTTCTTCTTTTCTGTTTACACTATTGGGTTTAAGAAGGTCTCAGTGGAACATACTGCTTATCTGAAGGGGGGAGGACGGGACAAGAAGGAAAGGAAGAGAGGGAGTGAAAGAAGGAAAGGAGATATTGAAATGGGCACGTAGCGCATCGTGTCAGTAAAAAGGTCGAGCTTGCTGATACATTTAGTACCTCGGTCACTGAACTCTGCTGTCATTCGGACCAATGGTTCAGTCTAAAATGTTCTAAAGCACTTTGAATGCACCGGTGACACCAACATCAGGAGAATATCTTTCAAATGAAAAAAGGGCCAGAAAGTTTATTTGAAATTTACAAATGAACCGCAATCATTTTCAAACCCTACTAAATACTACCTACTGTATGTGGTACTACAGGAAGTTAAATCAAACACGGCAATCATTACCGTTTCCTCACTTCCAGGCTTACGGCCATAAGTCTGAATATGAAGGTAAAACGCTGTGAAAGAGATTTAAATACCGTTTGTTTACAATCATTAAATCAGGATATTCAGAGCATCATCAGCACTCATTAAGAATATGAGTCACGATATCTCATCGAGGCCGACGCAGCGCGTCAGCTTCAACGTGTTTACTTTCATCATTTTTCTCGTGTGAATTAGTTTTTTTCCTTCATTTACTGCTGAACGTGTAACATTTAGGATGAAACAATCCTCAGCGTGACGTTTGTAACGCTGAGCAGGACGGACTTCATCAGCTGTGATCAGACAACCGTAGACGTCCGACTGCTGACCGGCCGTCCTCACTCACTTTTCTTTCTTTTTGATGTGTTTTTTTTTTTTCTGAGCTTTTATGTTGAAAGTACCGATTATGTGAATGTTCAATGTGGATTTTGGGATCTGGTGACATTTACACTGGATTTTATTTTCTTTGTTGTTGTGCTGTTTGCAAACTCCACCAAAATATGACCCGGTACCAAGAGAACTGTCCACAGAATGTACACCAAGTCATAAAAGCAGCTCGGCGAGTCGTGACATCACTTCCTCGTCTGTCATCAAATTGTCAAGGAATGACTTTCGAATACAAGAAAGCTGAAAAAAGAGTTTTGTTCTTGTTTGTTAGTTTGATTTCAAAGAGAGGAAGACGCAGGTTTGTTGTGAAGGCGTTTTGTCCACGGCGGTGCGTGCACACCGTCGCCATTACGCCCCAAATGACCTGCAGTCGGCCTTCTGATGAAATCACCTTTCGGATGAGGTCATTGATGAGGTAACTGTTCTATCGGCTGCTGAATGTGCGAGGCGGAGCAGGTTTGGGATCCTAATGAGGAGGAGGAGTGAAGTGCGTTACTAAAGAAATAATGAGAAGTGTTTTTGGAAAGAAGTGCTTTAAGTGTCGTTCGCAGCAAATAATGTACAGAATTATCCATAAACAACACTTCTATGCGTTACCTGTATGTCACTTGTTCACATAAGAATGACGGGAATTCCTCTGATCGCACCACGTAGCTGTGTACAGAAGTCAGTGAGGCACTAACTTGTAGTCTAGAAACTCCTTTTGTTCCTGACTGAGTTCCTCTACACAGAACTGTAAGACCAATAATCAGCATCCTCTACTGTGTTCATCAGGAAGTTCTCAAGCATCTCTATTAATCTCAAACTCCATCAATATATGAACATTAATACATTTAAATGGCTGAGAGAAAAAATATAATGGAACTGCTGCTGATTTTGATCCAAAGACTAATCGGATCTTTCAGTTTCGCCGATGTCCAAATATTTATGGAGATCAGTGCAGTGACTCAGAGGTAGATGTTGTGGGGGGGGCGCTTAAGTCCAGCTCCTGTATTGCTGGCGGTTTGATGGATCTTATTGTGAAGGGGCCGACCTAATGTGTGTTTTATCAAAGGTTCAATAAATACAAACTCCACTTTTCAAACTAATTGTTGTCTCGTGCGTTTTCATCCGTGCTTGTCAGAAACTGGAGATGATATTGACCATTTCAAAGTGTGTGTGTGTGTGAGTTTTCACAGCTACGGCTGGTGGGGTGTGTTAACCATACGCTGCACCATCACAGCTTCCACAGAGGAGAGTGTGTGTCTCTCTCTATCTGTGACTTCCTGTCTCAATCGACAGCCGAGCCCCACAAAGAGGAAGCCAGACCCACCAGAGTGCACGTTGAGAGTCTGCAGCACCACCAGACACCGATCAGCTGTCACACCGTTGAGCTACAGTCCTGCCATTGAGGTCAAAGAGAGGAGCTTGAGAGAAACGCGATTAGAAAGTAAGGTGAGTATTTCCAGATGTTATTTCAGTGATTTTATTTTGGTCATAGGAAACTTAAAAAACAGTTTCGTTGTGTCTCTTTGTGTATCTGAATAAAGAGCTGATCGTGATACTGTGAATTAACTGATGTCCTGTCTCGTCTTCTCCATCAATCAGTGTTCATCTGTTTTTAGGGACACAAAGGCTTCTTGAAATGTAAATTTAACCTGAAGATTCATTATAGAAGATGAGTACCGGTACTCCAGTTGTTCAACTATTAGATAAAGAACGTGACTTTTGCTTCCTGAAAGTTAATCCGTCATTAAAGAAATTAAAGTTTTTCTCATCAAATGTACAGTAGCCTGTAATGTGCTCGTGTTGAGACTCCAGGAGGAGTTTCAGAAAATAACTTTTCATTGAATCTCAGAATTTTGTCTTTATTTTGAACTCTCCTAATTCTCCGAAACATTTCTTTGCTCCTGTAATCGTCCCGTGTTGCCGCAGGATCTTCCTCCATGTTCGCAGTGAGTCCCTCCAGCCCCAGCAGGTTCACGGCGCCGGGTCTGGTCCAGTTCCAGCTCGGCCTGTTCAGGGAGGTGGTTCGAGTCCCTGCTGGCAACCGCAGCTATCGCCATGCCAAGAGGCTGGCTGCTGAGATCATAGAGCGCAAGGTAATCCCAGCAGTCAGGAGAGCGAGGAGCCTCAAAGGGGCCTTTCATCAAACGTACTCATGAAAGATGCTAATGAGCATTATGGGAATTGTAGGATGAAGTGTGTTTTGGAACTTTCAATCATTTAGAAACAGCCTTTTCTCTGGAGTGTAACCTCCTCCTATGTGGCGGGTAAAAACCAATAAGACACAGTTTTTAAAAGTCGCTGTAAATGAAAAGTGAAACACTGTTTAGCTCGTGGTCAGAATGAGGTGGTTGAAAGCCTTCACCTGCAGGTAGAATCTGACTCTAAAGATGTAATGGCATCGATCGAGAGGTTCTTGGGGGGTTTGCACTCGACCCATAGCTGCTCCAGTGGAGATCTGCAGCAGCCTCAAAGAGCTTCAGTGAGCCGAAACATGCTGAAAGGCGTTCTTAGTAATAAGCTTGGAGCTCGCACTGAGTGATCTGTGACCGACTCAACACAGCCCCACTTGGAAAGTATTCAGCTGACGTTTGGAGCCTCAGAAGAGTCAGGAAGTGGACTTTGAAAGGTCACCTTCTGCATGAAGGAGGATTGTGTCGGTTGGTGTGGTTTAATCTGTAGTGCATCTTATGAATCCGATTTAACCAGCGTTCTGTGCTGATAAAGCAGGTAACATAGAACCAGTCTGTGTGACAACCAGACTCAGGATTCGGTCCGTTATGAATGAAATCTGTCGACAATGTTAAAACCGCAAACCCTCAATTTCACGACCTCCTGACGCTCAACTTTAATCCATTAATGATCTTTCATGAGAGTATAATTAAAATCTGCAGTCAGTCGGTTGGTGGTGCGTTGGAACCGTCGTTGAGGTCAAAGATGAGATGTTCATGAACTGCAGGTGTTCGGTCTCTGTCTCTGTCTCGGTGTCGGCCGGTCTTCACGCTGCCTCAGCTAGAGAGACTCTGTGGTCACAAAGAGCGCAGCAAACTTTCCAACCACAGCTTCCCCCCTGCTGTCTCTCTCTCTCTCTCTCTCACACACACACACACACACACACACACACACACACACACACACACACACACACACACAGAGTCTGCCTCGCTCACACCGACGCTCCTTTCAACTATGATCTCTTCTGTAGTTTCCAGGCAGCAGGTTAGCTGTGTGTGTGTGTGTGTGTGTGTGTGTGTGTGTGCGTGTGCGTGTGTGCGTCTGGACACGATCCTTTGCGATTGCTTAAATACACTCCAAGGGGTCTCAGACTAGTAGGAATTATTTAAAAATTGTGTGAGCGATTAATGTACCTTCTGGTAAATATTGAGCTGTAGTTTGTCGCATTATAATATTTATCTTATTTGTCCATCACTTTATTATGTCCGGGTAGAATTTAAATGTATAAGAAAAACGTAGATGATGGATTTAACCCTTGCATTGCCGCAGTAATGCTCTTTAAGAGACGACACAACAGCTCAGTAAATCACAGAGCTGATGATGCTGCTTGATTCCTCTGCCCCTCCTCACCAGATAACGCAAGAATAGCTCATGTTATCAATCTTCAGAATCATTTCTCAGCCATATTCTGGTGCAGTTTTACATCATCTCTGATCTCTGATCCACCGAGCACACGAGACCGCACAACTAGGTCATGGTGCGAGTTGCTAACAAGATTTACAGAAGTGTTTCCCTTCTAAAATGTCTCTGTCTCTCTGACCAGGCAACAGTAACGCACTCAGCAGTTACACACATTGACCCTCGTCTTCATCCTCTGAAGCGTACACACACTTCAAATGGCCGTTCAGAGTTGTGTATGTCAAACTGACAACTGCACAATTTAGATTCTCAAGACTGAATGTTTTTTGGTGGAACAAGTGATGAAAGAGCTGAATACGTGACCTAAGTATCAGCTTCATCCCTTCTAGCAGCACTTTAAAAAGGTTTAAATGTAGCTGGTTTCTTGGACGAAGTCTCAACCTGTGTGTGTGTGTGTGTTCGTTCAGGCTCCAGACTGCAGCATGGTCGGTGTTGGGGAGAAGATTCTGCTGTTCAGACATCAGTCGGCCTCAGAGCAGCTGCTGCAACGTCTGACGGAACAGGACGAGCTGCAGGACGGAGACTTCATCGAGGTCATCATCGCAGGTCAGCCAAAAGAGAAAGAGACGTATTGTGTTGCAGTTATTTATTGTTGTTCTTCTTGTCTGATGTTTTACAAGATAAGATGGAAAACAAGATGAGATTTGTTAATCAAATGCAGCACAAGTACAAGGCAGTGGTGTCAAGTACTCGTTTTATTTATTCCTCAGTAGCACTGACTGTACGCCATCTTTTTTTTATCCGACTCAGGATCAGCGTCAGTGACTGAGATGAGGATCCGTCCACACACCCTGGTGGTCCAATCGTACCGGACCCCCACTTTCTGCCACCACTGTGGGGAAATGCTGTGGGGCCTCGTTCGGCAGGGACTGAAATGTGACGGTAAAGACACTCTCTGTCCACAGTGTGAGGACAAGTTGTTTGTTGTTTTACTCGCCACCCTGTAAGTTGTCCGTCGCTCCTTTTCCTCAGGTTGTGGATTGGACTTTCATAAACGTTGCGCCTTCCTGTTGCCCAACGACTGCAGCCGAGCGCGGCGTCAGGTCAGCACGAGCCTCTCCCTGTTCCCCCCCCGACGACCCCGCACGCACTCCCTGTCCAAGCAGGCAGGAGGCAGCCTGGAAGAGGTACGTTCAGTCCAAGTGAGCTTAAAGGAGGGAACAACGAGCTCACATGTCCTTCTGCACCGAGTCACTGGAACCTGTTGAAGATGAACTTCCAGTCACACGTTTACGACTCTCCCCATCCGTCCTCCTGCAGATCAGCATGACCAAGCCCTCGTCCAGGCCCGTGTCGTGGGCAGAGCCCCCGGTCTGGCTGGGAATCGGCTACGGCGACACGAGCAGGGCTCAGGTGCCTCACACCTTCCACATCCACAGCTACACCAAACCCACCGTGTGCCAGTACTGCCACCGGCTGCTCAAAGGGCTCTTCAGACAGGGGCTGCAGTGCTCAGGTGAGGGGGGGCCGGGGGGCTTCCTTCTGCTCGGGATACAAAGGGTTTGAGTTCCACCAATTCAAGCAGACGTGTTTACTCCAATGGTTCTGGCTTCACGGTCAAATGTTTGCACTTTTTGGACAATACGTTTTGGAGCTTTCAACCACGTCCCACAGTCTTCCTCAGTGGATGCAGTCGGCCTGATATTTGAGCAGCCTCTATGAGCTCGTTAAAAATCGATGAGCATATTCTTACACGGAGGCTATTTTTAGAAGCTTTGATGAGACATTTGTGTGTTGGAGGTTCAGAAACATGAGCTCGGCCCAAAGAGACCAACGTGTGTCAGCTGTGTAAGCAGGAAGCGCCGTTTGAAATGAAAACTAATCTTTAAATCACATTGATGGATCCAGAAAGGCTGACGCTGTCATTTTGTGTTTTTTCATGATGTGACTGAGTGCATCGCTCTGCTTCTCTGGCTTTCTTCTCAGACTGCAGGTTTAACTGCCATCGGCGCTGTGAGCTGCTGGTCCCCAGAGACTGTCCAGGAGAGAGGAGAGGCCTCAACGGGGAAGGTGAGCCGTCGGTCCCTGGAGGTCCGCTTTACGTGCCTGGAACAGTAACTCCTGTGAGATCATGCTCTCCGTTCTCACAAGCCCGTGATGACTCGAGGGCTGATTCGCCCTCTCATCTCCAGGAGATTTGATAGATTCAGGACTCATTTTAGATTCACAGAAAGATGATCATGTGTGAGTCGGGTTTAGGTTTAACAGCATAGACCCGCCAGGGTGTGTGGACGGATCTTCATCTCAGTCACTGACGCTGATCCTGAGTCGGATAAAAAAGAAAATGGCGTACAGTCAGTGCTACTGAGGAATAAATAAATGAGTACTTGACACCACTGCCTTGTACTTGTGTTGCATGTTAGCATGCTGGCTTTAGCTGCCTCTGAGCAGCCTCACAGAGCGGCGAGCACGGCTGTAAACTCACAAAATATGGAGGAAAAAAAGAATTAATAATCAGCTCAAAGATGCGATTTCTTCCTGTTATTGATTTTACATCATCTTTGGTATCAAGTGAGAAAAATGAGCCTCTCAGCGATTTAAAAAAACTGCTTTTTTAAACTAGAAATTGATCAACAGAACATTAATCAACAGTAAATTAGAAGTCATTTATTGTGCTGGTTCCAGCTTGTTGTACGTTTTACTGCTTTTCTCTGTTTTGGTCGAACAAATCAGGAAATAAAGGAAACACACAATTCTTTTGTTTTTTTGTCTCAGTTAACATGAAAATGTAATATCTAAGATAATCATAAGTTGCAGCCCCTAATGTCTTTTGCACGTGATGTCATTTTCCCAGAATCCACAGCAGCGGGTCACAGCTGCCCGCCGGACCCAGAGGACAATGACTCGGAGCTCGCCAGCACGACAACAACACTAGAAACGTCCGACGACGACATGTCCACGGACGGGGACTGGACGCCTGAGACAAAGGAAGACCAGCAACCACGGGAGCCCATCAGGTCAGAGATGAGGTCGTTGATTTATTCTGATGATGTCATCCGGGTTTTGAAGGTGACTCCGGCATCCTGTTGGCACCGGCCGGTGTCCCTGATGAATGTGACTCCTGCTCCGACTGAAACTCATCTTTCCTGTTGTCCATCACTGAATACATCATACACATTGCAGGCAGGGAGCTTACTGTCTCCTAGAGGCATTTAGGAGACACTACAGGGCGACAGCTGCTCCATCAGTGCAACGATAAAGTGACTTTAAATCAGCTGTTGTCCCTGAATCAGCCTCTTCTGTTTCATGTCCCTCCTTCAGTCCGTGTTTCAGCAGCTACATCCCTCTGATGAGGCTCGTCCAGTCGGTGCATCACTCAAAGAAGAGAGCGGGAGGAGTCCTGAGAGAGGGATGGCTGCTGCATCACACCAACACTGACACACTGGTGAGACACACACACACACTCGGTGTGTTTATGGGTATTACAGATGCAACACTTGAATGTTTTCTGCCAAAACAGAAAAATACTGCAGTTAAAACATAAAATAGAAATACTTACACACGTCTTCTGTGTATTCTTTGCATTGTCTTTCCTCTTTGGCACATTTGGGAAGTAAAATACATGTTTATTCAAATATGTTGGTAAGTTTCCACATTGGATGAGGGAAGAAACGATTCAATCTTAAAGTCTGACACCGTAGACAACAAAGGTTGTAAGAATTTGACTGAGGGTTCAATTGTTTGTCTACTTGTTTCCGTCTCCGCGGACAGCGGGTTGAAAAGTCTGCCGTGAAGCGTCATTTGGGATTAACTGGTTCACTCACTCCCTACAAACGTACTGTTACTGTACATCGTGCGTTATTCCTGTCGCCTGTTTTCCCAGAGGAAACGTCATTACTGGATCTTGGACTGGAAGAGCATCACTCTGTACCAGAACGAGAGCAGCACCAAGTACTACAAGGTAGAACTGACCCGCACACACTTCTTATATCAAATCGTCTTCAGTGTGAACAGGTTGGTTTTGGCACCTTGTAAGTGCTTGAAAAGTAGAATAAATTCACTACAAAACACAGGCTGCTTACAGGTTCATGAGAGTACAACTCAAGCGCTCAACATAAAGACTCCTAACAATGGCAACACATGTTGGTGTTTCCCTCTGAATCTCTCGTCCTCTCTTCTCAGGAGATCGCTCTGTCCGAGGTGCTGCAGGTCCGAGGCGCCGCCCAGCTCGCCGTGCCCTCGCTGCCGGGAAACAGCGCCCACACCTTGGAGGTGGTCACGGCCTCGCTGGTGTACTGCGTGTTGGCCGGAGAGAGCGGGCCGTCCTGGGAGAGCGCCGTCCGCCAGGCTCTGATGCCCGTGCAGAGCAGCGGGGGAGGACGCGGCGAGGAGAGCCCGGGTGAGCCAGGAACACCATGAGTCATGAGTCAGACAACCTTCTGAACATATCATGTCACAAATATATGTTTATTAAAATGCTCTGATTACAGATAAAGATTTATGCAGTGACGGCGTGGTGAGAATCAACTCTATACTTATTGATTCATAATTAATCCCAGTGAACGTCTTCTTCATACCTCAGTGTGTGTGTGTGTGTGTGTGTGTGTGTGTGTGTGTGTGTGTTGCAGGACATCAGCTCGGTGTATCAGATCTCCACAGACGAGGTGCTGGGCTCAGGACAGTTTGGAGTGGTGTACAAAGGTGTTCAATTATTACAGTGTTGAGATGTTCAGCAGAGAACCAGTTTATCTGCTTTGGGAGGTTTGCAGCCGAGGCAAAGATGAAAATGTTGACCTTTTACTTCATGGCTCCCTAGTTCACTGATAAGTTCTTTAAAAGCAATCACCGGTATCTTGTGTTTATTAAAGGGAAAACTGGAGAAAGTAAGAATTTTGTGAGCAGTTGTTGATTCTGGAATTACCAGAACTGATTTAATGCAGAATGAAGAAACATGAATAAATTAATACGAGTTGTTCCTCATTCCTCAGGTACTCACAGGAAGTCGGGTCGGCCAGTCGCCATCAAAGTCATCGACAAGACGCGCTTCCCCAACAAACTAGAGAGACAGCTGAGGAACGAAGTGGCCGTCTTGCAGGTACTTATGCAGGTTTCATCTCCCTATTTATTCAAATATTATTATCTTCAACATCTAATATATATGTACGCGTGTTCTGTGTTGCCCAGAATCTGTCCCACTTCGGGGTGGTTCTGTTGGAGGGGATGTTCGAGACGGTGGAGTACGTCTTCGTCGTGATGGAGAAGCTCCACGGAGACATGCTGGAGATGATCCTGTCCAGTGAGCGAGGCCGGCTCCCTGAACGCAACACCCGCTTCCTGGTGGCTCAGGTACGACCGCTTCAGCAACCATTTGAAGCCTTTTTTTTGTTGGATTTGTATGTTTTCATCCAATAACCAGACATAAGATGTGCACTGGTGCACATCTCTCAGCATCCCTGAACATACAAGTGTTTGTGCTTGACCTCCTGCATTAGTACATTGCACTATAACTAGTCCTCATGTCTGTGCTGCAGATCCTCGAGGCTCTGCGGTATCTGCACTTCAAACACATCGCTCACTGTGACCTGAAACCTGAGAACGTGCTGCTGGCCTCCGCGGACCCCTTTCCTCAGGTGGGCTTTCCTTACAGTTTCACGCTTACACGTTTGAGGACGAGTCGCTCTAACAGCAGCGTTGCCCACCGCCCCGTGTTGAAGGTGAAGCTGTGCGACTTCGGCTTCGCCCGCATCATCGGCGAGAAGTCCTTCCGCCGCTCGGTCGTGGGCACGCCGGCCTACCTGGCGCCCGAGGTGATCAGCAACAGCGGCTACAACCGCTCCCTGGACATGTGGTCCGTGGGCGTCATCATGTACGTGAGCCTGAGCGGCACGTTCCCCTTCAACGAGGACGAGGACATCCGACAGCAGATCACCAACGCCGGCTTCATGTACCCGAGGCAACCGTGGTCCTCCATCTCTCTGGAGGGTATGGATGCTTGCTTTGTTTGGACTCTTCTTTTAGAGACTATCATTCTTTTCCCACGGTTTGATGTTTTTGACTTTCTGACCACAGAATGCATCGAGGAGTTAAAGATCTTATGGAAACATTGGAGAGTCGTGTTTGCTTTTCTCATTTATATTAGTTTCATTTAGCTTTAATCTTGTTCCACACACGTCTGAGTAAATCCTCGTGTCTTTTTTGGTCTCCAGCTGTGAGTCTCATCAATAACCTGCTGCAGGTGTCGGTCAGACTGAGGTTCAGCGTGGGCAAAACCCTGGGACACCCCTGGCTGCAGGTGAGGTGTACTACACTTGTTGTCTGATAGGAGCAGGATTATAATTGTAATATTGTGTGGTGTCAGGGACGGCATGCATTAACCCGTTCATGAAAGCCCCTCTCGTGGATAAAGACTAATGTGGAGGTAGAGTAATCTGGGAACCAGCTGACACCGTCTCATCGTCCCTCCTGCAGGACTTCCAGCTGTGGTGTGACCTCAGGGAGTTCGAGCAGAGGAGGGGCTGCAGGTATCTGACGCACCGCGGGGACGAGGAGCGCTGGATCCGCTACGCCCAGGACAGAGGCCTGGAGTTCCCACAGCACCTCTGCTGGGACCCTGACCTCGACCCGGAGGGTTAAAAGGTTGGGACGGTTTTGTCGTTGCTCATGTTTATTACACATGCACAACACTCTGAATTCCTGCTTCCATTCAAAAAAACAACACGACGTCTGTTTAGTAATATACTTTTCCTTTTTTATTCCAAGTTGAGGTTTTATTAAATAGAACTGTGTGGCAGTGAGTGACTGTGATGATGGACAGAATGAGAAAATGGAGCACATGAAATTAAAATATCGTACATAACGGAGGAGTCGACTCGCACTGACGATGGGACCAAAACCCTATTTGTGTCGTCGCTGACTTAGGCCTGCTGTGGTCCCACGTACAGTATCGATTCTTCTTCTTTAGTCCACAACTTTCCTGATGCCCTTTGTTGTCTCTCGCTGCTCGACACCTCTCGCCGTCTATTTACCCACAGTGCTTTGCTCTCTCTCTGCATTTTAATGTTAAAGTGCTCGCATTCACTCCCCGGTTGTTCCTGAGCTTAAGGCTTTAAGATGTGCAGGTTTCACAGTGCTGTGCTGTTTCTTTTTAAGAGTGGGTCTCTTTATTATTAGACTGGCTTTGTGACATCATAGCACCTGACCTGCTTTAACGGGATACGCTTTGTGTGTGATTAAGGAAGAGTCAGGGACTCACAAAGACAGTGTTCATAACCTTCAACATAGCATGCATCTGCACAATTACACGACCAAACCAACTGACCAACCAGCGTTTTGTTTAAATCACGTTTTCTTCTTTAATTACCCTTCTACAAAAAAAAATGTCATCAGAGAGAGAGGGGGGGAGAGCAGGAGGCTGAGCTCAAAATAACTTAATTTTCTAACGGACTCTCTCCCTCACTACCTCCTTCTCCTAGAGGCAGGTGTGATATATATGTATAGTGCAAACCCTGCCACGTCCCTGGTTTTTAAAGGCATTCTAACAGAAATGAGGGACAAGCTGGCCGGTCCAAACAGCTTGATTTGAGCAAAGCCTTCTACTCTCATCCTCTCTGGACAGTGTTTTTTGGGGTGTGGGTGGGAGGGGGAGTGGGTGAAGGGACAGAAAGTGAAGATTTGAAAGAGGAAAAAAGTGATAGCATAGAAGGGGTTTAGTCGCTCTCTCCACATAGGAGAAATAGGAGCTGGGGCGAAGAGAAGCGGGCTTTTTGTTTATAAGTCGCTCTCCCCGTAGAGGGCGCTGGAGAAGGAGATGTAGTCCAGGGCGCCGGTGGCGCCGTCTGCTCCGATGTACCTGGTCATGCGGGTGATGCAGTACTCGGCCTGGTCGGGTGGCAGCTCCCTGCGCAGCTCGTCCACTGTGATGTAGTTCTGGAGGGGAGAGAGAGGCAGGGGGTGGTTTAGAGAGGCACAGAGACCGCCGTGACTAAATGAGCACGTCGAGCTAACGGGACGCCGTGGTGGTCTTGCTCACCTTGTCGGAGGCCAGAATCTTGAAGGAGGCCATGACCTGTTCTGCAGTGTCGGTCTCGGCGGTCTCGCGAGTCATGAAGTCGATGAAGGCCTGGAAGGTCACCACGCCCGTGTTGTTGGGGTCCACCAGGGTCATGATGCGAGCGAACTCCACCTCACCCTGTCAGAGAGTTCAGTTTCATCAGTGACTTCAGCTCCGGCTGCTTGAGCATCCACTCAAATCATCGTGTACATGGAGAGGACAAGCTACAATGAAACTAGTCACGTTTCACCATTTGTCCTGAACTTGTGCCCGTTGTACTCACCAGATCGTAACCCATCGAGATGAGGCAGGCACGGAAGTCGTCTGGATCCATCATGCCGTTTCTCTTCTGCAAGCAGAAACACAGTTGTGTTCGAAAAAGGACAAAGCTCCAAGAATCATCGTTACAACGCCCGTGTTTTACTCTCTGAACGGTGCTGGAACGTACAAAAATAACATCTCGGATTGATTTGTAATGTTTCAAAAAATAAAAATAGATCTTTTAGGTGCTGTTCGCATGCTTCTGTGAGTCAGTGAACGCCTCACCCTGTCGAAGTGGTTGAAGGAGGCCCTGAACTCGTTGAGCTGTTCCTGGCTGATGCCCTTGGCGTCGCGGGTCAGGATCTGGTTCTCCACCTCGTTGATGGTTCTGGCGATGGTGGTGAGCAGCTGCTCCCAGCCCACACGCACGTGCTGCGAGAATATAACAGGAAATACACGTCAAGCTCAGAGGCGAAGAGGACGAGGGGGCCGGCCCATCCCTGGAGCCCACTGTACCTCCATGGTGTAGTTGGTGTGCCTGTTGTCGAAGATGAGGGACTCCTGGCTGAGCTGGTGGTCTCCCTCCAGCTTGTCGATGTTGGATTTGTAGTTGATGATGTTCTGCTCGTACTGCTTCAGGCTGTTCATCTGGTCCTCCAGGGAGTTGGCGATGTCCACGCACACGTGGCTGACCTCCTGCAGGGGAGAACATTTCAATCTGTAAAGTCCAGCAGCATGTTTGACAGGTGTTTCAACAGCGTGCCGCGTTTCAGTAAAGGCGTACCTCCATCTTGGTTTGAATCCAGGGTCCGATGACGTTGGCCTGGGCGGCGAACTGGCGCCTCAGTCTCTCGTTGGCTTGCTGTCTGGCCACCTCCTCCTGGAGCATTTGGTCTCTGACGGGAACGAGGTGCTTCACCTGCAGGCGAACAGAATCAAACACGGTCACGAGGAGCTTCGGCCAGTGTTCTTTTGATTTGTGTTGGATTTGAACTCACAGTGTCCCACTTAGTGCTGATGTCCTGGGAGGAGAGGTTGGTGTACGGGTTGATGCCGGACAGCTTGATGCCGTAGGTCTGGGCGATCTTCAGGATCTCGTTGTGGATGCCCATGGTGGCCATGCGCTCCTTGTCTGCCTCGGGCAGCGTGGCCTTGAACTGGTCGTGAGCGGTGATCAGGCTCTAGAGGCACATCGGGTCGGTGTTACACTCGACCGGTTTTGGTGACAAACGCATAACACAGAGCGGCCGCGTCTCCGTGCATCCACGGCGCTGGCTTGTACCTGGATCTCCTCGATGCTGTGGACAATGAACATGTCCTGCAGGTCCTCCATGGCTCCGTCCATCCAGTTGTTGAAGGGCGCCGCCCTCTTGGCAAACTCCAGGTAAAGCTGGTCGATGGTCTCCCACAGCTTCTCCACACGCTGCAGACACAGACAGTTAAAGGAGGTGCGGACAGCGCAGGAAGAACCACTGCATCCTTGACTGCCGTGCTGTTTGTTTTGTGAGTGTTTCAGGCTGTACCTCCAGTGCGTCCCTCCTCTTCTGGGTGAGGGTGCCCAGGTTGTCCCACTGGTCACAGATGCCCTGGCAGCGGGTGTTGACTGTGGCAGCATCGTGGTAGTCCAGCTCACTGGAGGAGAGCGACGCGGCACGATTAATCACCTCTTTAAGTACATGATATCTGCCTATATATCATATATATGTGTGAAATGATGCGTGGCACGCATACATATTCAGCGTGATGGTGCTGAACACTGTATATAGCATCAAAGAGATCGTATCTAAACTATCAGCGGAGGGAAAAAAAGCCCAGAAGGAGTGGTGAGGAATGAGGAAATGTTGCGATCAGAGGTTTCTGCTCTACCATGAACATCCTTTCGTTTTTCACTGTATTCACATCCTCTGCTCTCCACATATCTCTCCCATCACGACCACTGAGCTCACCTTATTCCTGTTTCTCTCAGTGCCACACACACACACCTCTATTCACTGATCTAACACTTGTACGTCGCTCTTTCACCCTCCCGGCTTCTTACTTCAGCTCCTGGGCGATGGCGGCGATCTGCTCCACTCTGTCCTGGTGGGCGGCGAGGTCGCTCTCGAAAGCCTCGTGCTTCCTCATCAGGGCTCTGATCTCCATCAGAGAGGCCGACTCGTAGTCCTTCTTTGACAGCAGCTCCTCCTGACCTGAAACACACAGGCCTGCATTTCAACACCCGGCCTTCAAGTGTAAACAGACTTTGCATCTTTTGTCACGCTTCGCCCCCTCACATCACCTTCCAGGACAGAATCTAGTATCCTGAATTGCCTTCATAGTACGATTATCAAAAGAATCAGCGTATAGCATGTCGAACAGTTTGACACAGTGGCTGAGTAGAGTATTACATGACAGCTAAAATGAAAGAATTCAACACATGTACGTAGGAACACGCTCCCGGTTTCCTGTCGATTACGTTCATCACAACTTTCTGTCATCCCTACCTCCGGTCCAGGACTCGTGCATAGAGCACTTCTGCTTGAACTTCTCAGCCAAGTGATCGAGCCTCTCCAAGCGGCGGATCTCGATCAGCAGCCACTCCTCGTAGCCCTTCTCCACCTGCTCCAGACCCTTCCAGGCATTGGCAATATCCTGGCGGAGAGAGAGGCTTCATCATCAGTCGTCTTTTTAAACGCAAGGATTTCTAAACTTTCTTTTGAGGGAATGGAGTGTTCATGATGTGAATAAAGAAATGCATGCCTTGAGTAGACGAATATCTGTGTATGTTTCTGAGTGCAGCTTATAGTTGCATCGAGGCCAACTTAAACGTGAGCTCTTCTAGTTTTCCTTTCCTTCTTGGAACTCCAACAATCGCACACTTGAGACAAAGACGCGTCCTGCTCACCGACACCATCTTGCCCTCGGACGGCATGAAAGCGGGCCTGTTGCTCAGCCTCAGCTTGGTCTGCAGGGTGTTGAAGTTGATCTCCAGTTGGCACTTCTCCTGCACACGGGGCGGTTTGTGGATGCGGCGGTAGTCCCGGAAGTCCTCCAGCTTCTGCTGCATGGCGCGCATGGTCTGCTCCGCCGTGCGGTTCTCCAGCCAGGGGGTGGTGCGGCGGATCCACTCCAGCAGCTGCAGTAGGAAGGGACGGGTGGAGATCATTCCTCTCTGTATCATTACGTTTTATAACCTGTATATATATTGTTCTACTGTCCTATAACTGTAGTACCTTGTCCTAATACGAGGAGAAAAACTTTGCCTTGCTTTTCTCTTCACAAATCAATATCTAATTATGTCACATTGATCATAACAGTTTATATATATTGATGAACTGCATTTCTGTATATTGCTCTTGGCTGCTCATATCAGCGCACTGCTGATTTGCCTGCAGGGTTGTTTTTTTTCGAGACGTGTCGCGTGAAGTCAGCGCACGGATCAGAACGCATTGATTCTAAACCGGCGTTGCAGAGGAGGATGTGCAGGACAGACTGAGCGCGGGAGGAAACCGTTTCTCACCTCGCTGGCCAGCTTCTCGTACTCCTCCATCAGCTTCTCGTTCTCCTGGTTCACGGCCAGAACCTTGCAGATACGGTTGGCAGCTGTCTCGGCCTGAGGGGGGGGGAAGAGAGTAACACATGATGTACATTTACAGCATCACATCTCCACTGTTTTCAACAAAGCAACGCTCCGAACAGCCTTTTTAAAATGCTAAAATGATATATTACTACAACATGAAAACAAAATACCATCTGACCTGCTCAGCGCCAGCAAAAGCGTGGTAGAAGCAGGACACATAGGTCATGATGGCCTTCTCATCGGGTTTGGGCGTGTTCACAATATCTGAGAGGAAGAAATAACAACGTTAAAATATTTTTTGAAGCCATCCCTGGTGAGGAAAAAGTTCCACAGTCTCACCTTCAGCGTCAAGCATCTTGGGGATGTCCAGGAACTTCTCAGCCACCTCGAACGCAGTGTTCAGGTTACCAATAGGGTCGTCCTGCGGGCACACACCATTACTGTCAGACACGCATGTAGCTGCACCGCACCACCAAGTAGGCAAGAATCATAACGGCCGCTGTCACGATCCACACAGAGAGGAAGGAAATAGGATTTACACGCAAACAATGTTTAAATGTTTACGTCTTTGGCAAGCTAACAAGTGTGTGGGTCTTGTTTCCTGTCAAATCACTTTGGAGAGAGGATGTGTGCACTTTGCTATTTGACCACAGTGAGAAAAGAAACCGCTCCGGAGGAAACCAACGACTGTTCTTCTATTTTTGTAAATGTTCAAATTCTATTATTTAAATTTTCAGTATTCCAGTTGTACAATAAACTGGTATTCTATGACTTGTCCCTGGTTAACATATAAGATTGTGAATTTGGTGACGAAGGATATCAAAAATGTTTTCACATCTACAAGAGATTTGACATTGCAACACTGTGTTTGCACTGGATGCTGAACTGCATGTCTCGCAGACACGCTGATCGTAGCACAGAACATTTTCACAGTGTGTCACTTGGAATGCAAAGAAACTGAGCGCTGAAATAAAAGATAAGAGATTTCTGAAGACGTGAGAAGAAAGACTGATTGTCAATCCTCGTAATTCAGTATGAAGAAAGAAAACAAAGCAAATCAGAAGAAAGGACAATAAAGAGGAAGGGAGGACAGGGCACCTTTCTCAGTTTGGAGTAGTCAATGAGGTCGGGTCTGTGTCTGTGGATGAGGGCGCACAGAGCCAGGCCGTCCTTCCAACTGAGCCACGAGAAGAGGTGGACGAGCACATGAATGAAGAGTGGGAGAAGGAAGTTTCAGAGAAGAACTCGTGAGACGAAGGAGGAAAATGATTCGGGATAAGGAAGGGGGTTAGATGTGTGGAGGAGGATGTTACAGGGAAAGAGTACAAAGACATGGTGAAACATTACATCCAGGAAAGATGGCTGCACTTCCCTGCTGATGCCACAGTTCGGCGTGGTAGACCCACCTGATGTGGAAGTTCTGCACGTTGACGTTCCTGTAGGGGGCAGTCTTCCTCTGGCACCACAGCAGCAGACCCTCCTTAGCAGAGGTCTCTGGAGGAGGCGAGCATGAGAGCACAGATAGTATTTTATTACAGCATTATTATGTGAAAGTAAGGAGGGAGCAGGGTCTTTTCAGACAGGCGAACTGAAAAGTGGATAAATAATGGAAAGAAAGCTTCACGGTCTGGTGTGTAAAGAGGATCATTTAGTCTGTCGCTGGTATAGTTGAAAGTTAATGGGAAACAAACTTGGCTTTCTTAAAGTCGGGCTAGTGCAGATCTCGTTTCCCGCACTAGAGGAGAGAAGACGCGTTATGAGAGGTGAGCGGGAGGTTGATGGCGAAGGCAGTCGAGCATACATGACAGCAGAAGATATTGAGGAGCAGGAGCAATAAAAAGGGAGTTAAAGAAGATGGAGGCGAGGGTCAGAGGTGTGTGAGGAAGGTCTCAGGCTTTATAAACAATCACGCACTGGGAGCTGAAACCTGCCCGACAACATGAGCGTGGTTTAAAAGGGACATGAGGTGCAGATGAAGTTCAGGGAAATGTAAGATCGACTGAATCATGTAATCTGATTTACTGCACACCGTCAAATCACAGTTCAGTAAATATACAAGAAACAGCTAGTTTGGATCTGTACACACACACACACACACCTTCCACAGAGATGTCCTGGATGGCAAAACGCAGGATGATGGTCCAGATCATACCAAGGGTCATCTTCCCGTTACCGTCAACAATTTCTGTAAACACACGCACACACACACACATTATTAATCGTGGCAAGAGAGAAAATATCAAAGACTAAGAGCAGGCATCTCAGTCACAGCGGTTCTGTGTCTGCTATTGAAAGAAGGCTTTTGGAGGATGGTGCCGTTGAGACAAATTGAATTTCACGCGGCCCGAAGGCTCAGAAGGAATCTTGACTGCAAATTAGAGTGAAGAAAATGTAAATGAAATGAAGTCACAGGGAAATTCACGAACTGTTTTTAAGAGGATGAACTCAGCCGGGTAAAAACTCACGCAGATTTAGAGGAAAAACAGACAAAATCTGAGCTTTTAAATTGGATTCAAATGTAATTTATTTCTGTTTTCATCTCTTCAGTTCTCACTCTATCGTATCTCTCTCATTTATAGTTTACCTAAATGTTTATAAATGACAAGATGAATCCATTTTTATTTGATAATTTGAAGTATCTAACTAAAAACTGGCGAGTCAGCAGAATGGCAGAAAAAGTGCCAGAGGATAGCTTCAATATGTAGAGTAAGTTACGGTATTAATTAATAAAGGAAAACATTTGCGTGTTGCAGCTCCTTCCTCATGTTGGTTGGTCTGTAGTTTGCTGTAGTCGGCCTCGTCTCACCTGAACTCTCATGATGCTGATGATGCTGTGAGCTTCACCAGCCAGCTGGTGCTCACAAATACCTCCAAGAAATGCAAATATGGTGTGACCTTGGCATATTAATTAAAAGAGACAAAGGTAGGGAGCAGAGGGAGGGAAGAAATAATAAAAGGGAGCGTTTGTTATTCAAAGCAGGACTCTCACCCTCAGCACCGATAGACACCAGCTTGACCCCCTTGCTGCAGATGAAGTCCAGAGCTTTGTTCACGTTGGCGATCTTGTGGAAACGCATCTTGCCTTTGTCGGGTTTGGGCAGCCTCTCACCTGAAAGGAAGAAGAGAAGAATCCATTACAGCTGAAACTATTATTTGTTGAAGTCGAATATGTTCTGGCGCCGGCTTCAAATGTAAAGATTCGCTGATTTTATACATTTATTGTAAAAATGTCAATGGGACATTTTAACTACCCGGTTAAAGTAACTATTCAGTACAAGTACAGTATAATACAGTATATCATCCACAGAGTGTGTGTGTGTGTGTGTGTGTGTGCGCGCGTGCGTGCGTGCGTGCGTGCGTGTGTGTGTGTATATATATATATATATGTGTGTGTGTGTGCTGATGAGACCCACCTGATATGACCTCCAGCAGCAGCATGAGTTTGAGGCCATTTCTAAAATCTTCTTCGATGTTCTCAATCTGTGTCCCGGCCTTCCTCAAGTGGGAGTTACACCAAGCTGTGAAGGTCTGTGAGAGAGAGAGAGAGAGAGAGAGAGAGAGAGAGAGAGAGAGAGAGAGAGAGAGAGAGAGAGAGGATAGAGAGAGAGAGAGAGAGAGAGAGAGAGAGAGAGAGAGAGAGAGAGAGAGAGAGAGAGAGAGGATGGAGAGAGAGAGAGAGGAGAGAGAGAGAGAGAGAGAGAGAGAGAGCGAGAGAGCGAGAAGAGAGAGAGAGAGAGAGAGAGAGAGAGAGAGAGAGGGCGAGAGCGAGAGAGAGAGCGAGGGAGAGGATGGAGAGAGAGAGAGAGAGAGAGAGAGAGAGAGAGAGAGAGAGAGAGAGAGAGAGAGAGAGAGAGCGAGAGAGAGAGAGAGAGAGAGAGAGCGAGGGAGAGGATGGAGAGAGAGAGAGAGAGAGAGAGAGAGAGAGAGGAGAGAGAGAGAGAGAGAGAGAGAGGGCGAGAGAGAGAGAGAGAGAGAGAGAGGATGGAGAGAGAGAGAGAGAGAGGATGGAGAGAGAGAGAGAGGATGGAGAGAGAGAGAGCGAGAGGATGGAGAGAGAGCAGAGAGAGAGGATGGAGAGAGAGAGAGCGAGAGGATGGAGAGAGAGAGAGAGAGCGAGAGAGGATGGAGAGCGAGAGAGGAGAGAGAGAGAGAGAGAGGATGAGCGAGAGAGGAGAGAGAGAGAGGGGATGGAGAGAGAGGATGGAGAGAGCGAGACATTCATGTCAGTTTGACTGTTGACTCAACAGTCCTGAACGAGATGAAACTGACTTCTGCTTTATTTTATTATTCAGTCTATTTGAATGTTTGTCTTTTTTGGAAAATCATCCACTGAATTGGAGTGAATATTACAGTCTTTGCTTTATTCTGCATGAAAAGCTTTTTCCTTCAGTTCGTTAATGTGAGAGAGCAGTGCCATTACACACGACCATCCACTGTGTTCTCTCTCATTAAATGATGCACAAATGACCACACACACACACACACACACACACACACACACACACACACACACACACACACACACACACACACACACACACACACACACACACACACACACACACACACACACACACACGGTCGGACCGGTTATAACGCGGTACTCGGCCTGTTTATGCAGGAGACACCAGATTACCGGCTTTGGCGCGTCTTGTTTTTAAATGCTCACATTCCGTGACATGTGACCATTTACACTGAAGAAGCATTGTTTGCATTGGGTTTGCCATTGTACCTGTTACCTTCCTCGCCTAGCGCGATGGCTGTATTGGTGTAAAAAACTCTAAGCCAGGAAGTCAGCTGCCATAAAGTCCGATATTCGGTCCATAACTGTGTTGAACATTTTGGCAAGAGCAGATGCTGCGTCTTTCAAAAGCCAGATCTGGCATTTGAGAAACCAAACTGTTCATTTCGGGGACGCTGCTGCGCGCAGTGGGCAGAATGCAGACGGTGACGTAAACGGCTCTCAGCCGCTGAGTGCTTGCTTTTGGTCTCGTCTGGAAAATTGCCTCGTCGTGTGCACGTCTGGGACAATTCAACGGGCGCCATCGGGCCAATCAATCTCTGAACGGCATTTTGAGAAGCTTTCATGGCGTTTAGCTTGGAATGTGGGATGTGTGTGTGCGGGGCTGCTGCTGTGGAGCCACAACTTTGCCAGGGTTTGGAGGACGAGTGGGTGCAGAAGCAGAATAAGTACATGAGCTGAATAACTAACTACAGATGATAGTGTGGGCGGCGTGAGGAGAGAGCGAGAGACTAGTGGAGGTGAGAGTGTACATTCCCATGACAGCGGAGAACATTTAACACTTTATAAACCAACATGTATACGTCCTGGTACAGCATATGCCTCCATGTCTATCGCGTGCACTCAAGTGTGACTGTAGATCTGCATGGACAGAGAAGCAAAGCACCAGACAGACAGGAAGAGATGGAGACAGGAAGAGAGGGAGACAGGAAGAGAGGGACGGAAAAGACACCGGCGTCTTTGACGGAGAGAAACCACACGAGTGACTCTCAGACTCTGACTGTCACTCAAGAGCTGAAATAATTAGTTGATTGACAGAACATGAATAGACCCCGAGCAACACCGCGCTCCAGTTTATTCTGCTGATTTTCTGCGTCTCTCGACAGTTAACTGAATCGTCGTTGAGGTTTGGACGGTTGTTTGGGCAAAAGAAGCAAGTTGTCACATTGAGCTCTAGTTTTAGACCAAAAGATAAATGAGGAATTTAGAATTTTTGAATGTGTTTTATATTGTAAAATCTACACGGTACACTGGAACACAAAAACACAAATACATGTGTTGAGCGTACTATAAATTCTCAGAAATAAATTACAATGGGAGGAACTTGTACTCTGCTAGTATTTGCAGTTAATTTGTTATGAGAAATATTGTACTTTTAATTACAATACATTGATTTCACACCTGCAGCTACTTTGCAAATAAGTATTTCATATAAATACAAATGCATGATCATCTCAGAAAATAAGACGTGATATTAGATTAAACTACCAGTGTGTGTTTGTGTATAAATACATCTACACATCTAAATACTTCTTTCACTACTGGCAGTGGTTGATGGAAACTTTGCAACTTGTCCCGTCTGCAAAACATTATTCCAATCAAACCGAATTTCGGAATTTGAAGGCTAAAGAAAGACACTCGTAGCAGAGCGAGGCAGCGAAGGGGAGACGTGAGAGGAGCGACAGGAATGCCCAGGCCGGGTGTAACTTGATGTAAGGGTCTGGAGAGGAGGAGAGGCCGCCTGTCCAACCAGCCGGGGTCCCAGCAGGTGCTCGCCTCCTTTGCCACGCATGACCAAATTTAGACAGGCTCCTAATCCGGCACACACGGGCCACTAGGCCAAGTCGGTGAGGAGACCACTAGGCCAAGTCGGTGAGGAGACGAGGTGTATGAAGAAGGAAGGATGTAAGGAGCCAAAGGAGCAGGCTGGAAGTGGGGGGGGGGGGGCTAAATGAAGTAGAAGAAGGGGGAGGAGGAGAAAAGACTGAAAAGTGAAGGGGGGGTGGAGGAGGGGGGGGGGAGGCTAAATCGGGTTGCTATGGGACACCACCAGACAGCTGAGAAGGCAGGATTCCTGAGGTGAACTGTAAGAGTCCAAGACGGAGAGAGAGAGAAGTGGAGGAGGAGAAGAGGAGGAAAAGAGGAGGAAGGAATGGATTGAAGAGTACGACGATGTATAAAATAATAACGAGACGGTGTGGGTAAGACGAGAGGGGTGAAACTAAACGGGTGGTAATTGAAATCAGGGCTTCATTTGACCTAATAAAGCTGTCGATGCAAACATAACCCAGGATACATTAAAGCCGACGTGCTAAACGGACCACGCGGGATAAAAAAAACAATTATCTGCCACACCAGCATAGCAAAGCTATTATTGCTAGGCCTCTGCGTCTAAAGCTCTGTTATCCCGTCCCACGCTGGGTTTTAATGCCTGTGGTGGTCTACAGAGTCCACCGGCATGAAGTCACCCTCCATCCCCCCCCCCCCCCCCCCCCCGTCCCCTCTTCTCTCTCCATCCACACCTGTCGGTCTGGCCTGGCTCAGCGAGACCTTTTTACAGGTCCTTTTTGTAAAATGAGGTCACGGTGGCCCAGCTGAATGCCTGTCATAAATACAAACCCCCCCCCCAAGGGGGAATCAGGGCTGCTGACCCTCAATACAGCTGACACACACACACACACACACACACACACACACACACACACACACACACACACGCCTCTTCCCGTCTGAAAGGGCTCAGAGCTCTCAATGTCAGCTGGCTCGGCTGTCCGTCACAGAGCTGATGCAACTGCCGGGTGGAGATACCGCTGAGTCGTGAGCAAGATGCATTTTACACAACAGACCTGCTCGATATCTGCACTTCATATTCAATCTCAGCAGAGCTCGGCTGTAGTAGAAACTAATAACATCTTCTGGTAAAAATGAGGCGTTATTACTCGACCTATGTGCTGAAAAAAACAACTTTCTATTCTTCTCAATTGCTGCTTCCGAATCAGGATTATGTGAACTGATGATCTGGGAATAAAGAATAGAAAAAGTCACTTTTACAGCTTGTGCTGCAGAACATGAAGCCATAAAGCATAAACTAGTCGTTGCTCCGTCGTCGTTGAACGGCTGCTTTTGTTGTAACTGTGACGTAACTCTCACCACGGTGTGTAGACACAAAATGGCCTCCTGCAGTCGACCACCTCCCTGTTTTGCTGCTAAGTTACAGGTATTACACACACACACACACACACACACACACAAGCTGTGGCTGACCTGATGATTAGCCCAGAGTGAGTGTTACTCCGGTGCTCTTTACACCTACACAGCTCAGTTTCTCCGGCCGTGGTTACACTTGATTTTGTCAACGCGCCTTCTGGTGATCGGATGCTCCGGATCAGAACTCCGCTGTGTCCACTGATGCGCTCACACACACACACTTGACACTTCCATACGACCCGAGTGATCGGACAGCGCTCGGATATATTAAAGGAGCAGCTGTAAAACGCTGATAAACATTTTCTTATGCATTTGTCCACAGTAGAAGTGTGAGATCTCACCTCAGCGCACAGACCTAACAGTCAATGGCATGAAGTCTCATGGAAAAGACGACGTGTAACCACGGCCTCAAAAAGAAAACACACCTAATTACATTTCTGCTAATTAGGTGGATAATTGATTGCAAGATGGTCTCAATGCATCACTGGTGTCCAGTCTTTTGACACGGAGGAGTGTGCATGATTTAATTACACACGTCTTCGGTAGCTGACTTTCCTAATTAGCACCTTCAAAGCATGGACCGGCGGTCTAATTAGGGGAAATCTGCTGGCGTGGTGTTGGTGTGGATTGAAAACGTGCATTCTAATTCCATCTGTCTTTCAGGGAACGCTGCCTGCACGTCTACAGCCACCCCGTTACTTCTGCACTGCTTTGTGATTTGGTGCATTGTGTTTTACCTCTTGGCACAAAGCTGTGGCGATTTGTTCCGAGTCAAACAATAACGTTTTAAAAGGCTTCATTCAGAAGCACATGGAGCTCAAAAATGCACTTTGGAGAGTCTGTGGTCGTCAAGTTAAGCATCCTGGAGATTCATCCCAGGACGGCCCATCACCTCCTTCCTTCAAATCCAGTGAGTTTAAATTAAAGTCCTGACGCAGCACTAAACGTGCACACAGAGGTTTTCTGTTGCATTCCCTTCTACTCATTCTTCTGGTGTGTTTTTACCTCTTCGTGTTTGAGCGAGCGCTGTAATTATTTCTGACTGATATTGCAACTGCGGTGTGATGTGCGGCATTAGAGGGAGCGACGATGAAAAACACTGAAACGATTATGGTGTGATCTCTGCAGGGATCTGCAGCGAACGTCTTTCATGAAGTCTGTAGAACATGACTTGACAATAATTCATTTAAAGGAACATTTTTCACACACATTTTGTCTTTAATTAAGTATTGCGCCCTGTGCGATTTCAGACTTGCAGTGGCCCACATTTACACAGCACAAACTCATTTTAACCATTTTAATTTAGCAATCTAAATACATTTAATGTTAATATTCATAACAAGTCAAAACAACGCGTTGTATCTACGTCTGCATTGTTGGAAGCTGCTTGAGAAAGACGAAAAATATCAGAAGTAAAATGTTCATTTCAGAGCTTAAAGCAGTAGAAAATCTGAAAAGAACCTCCTGCTTTGGAATGTGTCCCTGTGGATGAGCTGCTCTACAGAGAGCTGTGTTTAAAGGGTTTAAGTTGACATGAACGTGCATTATCTCAGTGCAACACACAGGTATTTATATCTCACTGCCAGTGTAAAAGTAGTTTGCCCACAAGGTTGACTCCATTCACACCCGTCCACTCCGGCTACCTTTGTCCCGCACCGGTTCACCACACTAACAAATCACAGACTCGCATGCACACAATAATAGCAGCACGCCAAAGAACAAATAGCCTCCTTGGACCAGATCCATCAATTGTTAAAATCACAATGAAAAACAAAACGCTGTGTTTTTAGATTCAGCCTGTACTGCAGCAGGAACACAGAACCTTTAAACACATTCTACACACACAGATCTCCAAAACCTCAAAACCAGAAGCCACATTGTCATAACATTGTGCACCGCGCTCACGTCTGTCAAGAAAGGATACATTTCATCATTACTCTGTTGCACCATCACGTGTGTTTTATGTTCATGTTCTCGGTTCTTTCAGGAACAAATCGGGATTGATGGACTGAAGCCGCGCCGCTGCTGAGCTCTACTGCGTCTCACATCAGTCAGAATTCAACCATATATGTCAAAAACATACATATCCAACGTCGGTGCAGCGGCGGCTTCCTCAAAAAGAGGGCGTCAACACTGTTCAAAACCCACTTTCAAGAATTGCAGACATGAATTCCTCCGCCGAGTTTCAACAGCCGATAACGTGACAGGAGCATCGTGATGGGAGAGGAGTTACAGCACCCAACAGGTGGAGGAGCCCCCCCCCCCCCCCCCCTATGTGGCCTTTAAATACCCCTCAAAACAGACCTGGAGCCCTGAACTTGGGTCCCACAAGGATAATTTAGGACTGTGACAAAAGAGCCAAAAGGTCGACGCCCACACAAACCCGAAACGTCTAAACAACTATTACGCACACAGCAATGGAGCGGCAACTTCCTCTACTGTAATAGTTATGGTGCTATGCAATATATTTCCTCTAATCTTTGTTTTTCACTGGAAAATACTGGATGAAACTATTCAAATCTAACAATCTAAGAGGGAAAATAAGTTTTTGCTTGGAGAACTCGCATGGATATAGAGTTTTGACAAGGGGTTTGTGAGTACAGACACGACTGTGCTTTAACGGGTCCCGAGGTACCGAGGAACCGTTGGAAACCACTTGCTTTGATTCATTTGTGTTTTCAAGAAACCGGCATGACGATTTGTCTCAAAAGACCATTTTGTAGCGTCTTAGAATGAAACCCACAAACGTGATGCGCAAGATGTCTGTCGGTGGGGAAACATAATTGGCAGGTGAAAGTGTAAAATGAAGATTGTGGCGCAGAACGTTGAGAACAATGGCGGACAGGTGGAACCACATGCAAAGGTCATCAGCTTCATTAAAAAATAAGACAATGTCTGTAAGTAAGAGGAACCAAGCAAAGTGAAAGTGAAGAGGAACTTCTCCTTCCTCCTAAATATCAACAGGTCAATTCAGATAACATAGAAAGAGCTTTCTCTTAATCTCTCTTAATCGTTACTATCGTGTGAACAGCTGTTACATTGTCAGCAGGTTGAACTGTAAGTATGTAAATCCCCCGACATTAATTCTTCAGCCATGCTTTCCACCTCTTCGCCATAAAAGGATCAACGAGCTAATATCCCAGAGACCCTGCTGACAACAGGCTCCCGACGCCAGGCTCCAGTCCAAACCTGTGGACTTATGTCCGTGTTCAGAGGATGAAAGGCCTAGCGCACCTCTTCTAGTCAAAGCGCGTGTGTGTGTGTGTGTGTGCATCCCTGTGCCAGATGCCAGAGATACTGTGGGCACGAGGGATTCCAGCTGGTGAGAGAACAGGTGGAGCAGGTGACGAAAGACAAAAGCCCTCCGCCCACCGACACAGTGGGAACAATACTCGCGTCTTTAAATATTCAAGGTTGAGTTTCGTACAAACAGAATGTTTAAATCTACATCCACAATGCCATGCGTACACATCAGAGACCCCCGTGCTACCACAAACGTCACCTGTGGCATTTTAAATGGGAACAACTCCATGAAGACATCCGACTTCTGGATTCACGGCACGACAAGTCGAGCACGAGTCACGCAGACGGGAGCGTCGCTGTGCTCTGTGCCGCACGGATACACAGCGACCGCAGCAGACAATCCCGCAGCGCAGCATCTACAACCCAGGCACGCAATGCGTGTTCTGTCCGCGGCGGAACAACTCACAGGAGCGACCGGTTAACGCGATCCAGTCAATCACGGGTTTGTGACACAGCCATCCGTCTGCGGCGTCACATTAATTGCTTTGGGCTCGGCGGCGGGGGAACACGGTGCCGCTCCATTGTGCCGCCTCGCATTGTGTTCTGCTGCCACGTGGCTGCAGGTTTGCCGTGCCGCCAGATTGACGATGTCAGCGAGGAAACTCGACAATGAGCTCCTCCGGCACCGTCTCAGTGTGTGTGTGTGTGTGTGTGTGCGTGTGTTCACTTCAGAAATGCTGACAGCAATCGAAGAGCAGGAACACGGTGGTGCATCTGTCAAATGTTGGGGGGGTTGGCAATAATTGAGAGCGAACGACTCATATTTGGGGCCTCCTTATCTTTCATTGTTCACTGTGCTGCCATCACTGTCATATGAATTGACTGCGTGATCGATGGTGGGGAATGAAAGGTGAGTGTACAGGTCGATGGTTGACGGCAGCAGCAGGCCGAGTCTTTTCTCATTTAATGAGATCTGGACTGCGGAGACCGACGCGAGAGACAAAAATCGGCGTTAAGTGGTTGCGGAGGATTTATGACACTGCGGCTGGTGTGAGGAGGAGGACGAGGAGAAGGGGGAGGGGGGGGGGGGGGTTGTGTCTAATTCCAGAAGACGAGTTCTTTCTCTGAAATAAGACGTAAAACTGTCCAAGCAGATCTGTTGGAACAGCCCGGGACTGTTGGAACAGCCTTCCGTTGTTCATCGGCTGCACCAAATCCAAAATGCTCTCGTCGACGAGCAAGTGAAGAGCATGGAGCTCCATCTCAAGGCTAGACGATGGCATTCGTCTCGCCAGCAGCTTTCTCAGCCAACATGAAAGCACACGGCGATATCTCCATGACCTCAGTCCTATTATAAGAGCGCCATCATCTCAGCAGACATTAAACTGACGACTGGAACTTCTGCTCCCACCTGCCTATAAATATCCATCGCATGACACGACATACTCTTCTTTTTGAAATACAAAGACGGGTCAGTGTTCAGTTTGTCTCATTACTGAAAGGAAACAGACTTTTTCGACATGAATGCAACGTTTAAGTCCGACACCATGAGGACCCGAGGAGACATTTCTGCAGTATCCTCTCGTGTCATTTGTTACCGAGCAGGTCACAGAGATGGCAGCTTGTGGCTTTCTGCTTCCTCATAAACAAGACTCCACGTTCCACACCAGCGAGGAGCCTGAAGAGTAACAACTAGAACTGGGACGGTTCAAACTTAAATGAATTTGTTGACGGCACAGATTGTGTCATTTGTTTTAAAAGTTTTTAGTTTGTCTGCAGATGTAACTGTAATGGAACTAACGTCACTGTCAACCCATGCAATTTTCTCCCAACTAATCCGACCTTTTATTCTATTTACAGACCCACAGGACTGCTCTGATCAGATCAAGATGGCCGCCCTCACAGCAGAACCATCAATCATCATTTCTACTTTGTGGACTCAGACTCCGCCGTTGGATCGAGTGTCTGCTCTCGTCATTAAAACACTCGGCGAAGAACTTTTTCCGTCTTCAAAACTGGGTCCCAATCCTCATAAGAACTCGCACACAAAAACTCTTTTGCGCCAATAAAATACAGTGAATGAGGAAGATTTCACGCACGCACACACACACACACACACACACACACACACACACACACACACACACACACACACACACACACACACACACACACACACACACACACACACACACACACACACACACACACACACACACACACACACACACACACACACACCTCAGCCCTTCCTACGGCCTCCCAGGGCTCCTGCACTAAAGCAGTTTATAGAAGCCTCCCTACATGGACACGGCTTCTGGAATAGCAACTGCTATTTGATCTGACTGCAAGTTCCCTCACCTCTCCACTTACATCTCACCCTGGTACACCTCCTCTCTACATGTTGCACACAACACAGATGCAGGCCACCAATCAATGATATTCTGTTTTTGAAACATTCACCTGGAATAAACTTTGGGAGGACCACTTAGTCATATCTTACTCATTTCACTTGAGAAAGCAGATGAGTTGCATATATTCTCGAGGCAGGAGCCATTGACAAACTGTCTTCTAACTCTTTGTGTCCTTCCAGCCCCGTCTTGTCTTGTCTTGTTTACAAATGTTCAACATATTAAATAATGAAATCAGAAAATCCCACGTTCCCTTCAAAGAAGTCTCCGTCTGGTCCAGGCGAGTGAAAATATGCCGAGAGGTCCAGAGACTCGACAGCGTAACTGTCGGGGATCACATGATCCTGACGGAGTGACTCATGGGACGGAATGCCATGTTGCATCTTGGGATGAGGTACTGTGGCCTGAGCAGTGGGCACAAATCAGTGGAAAGATGTCTCTGAGCTGCCTGATAGAAATCTGTGTACTTCCATCCTCTAAAGAAGACCTGGATGAAAACATCCCGTCCCAGAGAAGAGAGCAGCGTCTATGCACACCTATGAAACAGCTTGTTCCCACTGTGAGGAGAACACAAATGATCAACGGCAACGTGATTGTCATGCACGAAGAAGCATTTTCCTCACACGACATTTACAGCAAAATGTCCACAGGCTACAATTACACATATCCATCATTTAGTGAGGAACGTCTGCAAAGCCGTCAATGTGAACCAGCACTGCCCCCCCCCCCCCCCCCCCCGTGCTCCCTGAAACAGAGCCAGTGTTGTAGTATTGTCTCAGGAAACATCAGGTACAGGTTGAGGATCGATGACCCCGTCTGGCTCCTGCACGACTGGCCGAGCTGTTAAAAGTGCAAAATGAGATTAGACGAGAATAGATTTGATTACGCGGCACCTTGAGCGCTCTCCTCGCCCGCACAGAGGGACATTACATTAGGGTTGAGTGGATAAATATCGCATTACTGAATGTAACTTCATAACACTTGGAGCTGACGATGATCAGTCTTTTGGCCACTTCATTCTTTTCATGCCCTGTGGAACGCAGCAGCGAGGGATCGAGTCGAGCAGATTCTCTTACCGTTAATCAGGGGAATAGATGTGGGAATAAACCTGATAAGACTGTCGTTTGCATAATTATTCAATTTACATGATACTTGCTCATGAGGCTGGCTGACAATTCAATATTTCAGCATTTGATTGCACAGCGGCAAGATTCTAATTTGTATTCTAACGATTAATATGAAGAGTATAAAAATGTGTTTTCGTTGATGGGATGAACTTATTTTCTGTCTTCAGTAAATATCACACATTAATGTTGTCAGCCATCATTACAAATGAACGGGAAAAAAACACAATTTTTACACTTCAAGACAAACTTTGTACGTATGTTCGAGGACGTGTCTCTACATGAATCAGTCACCATGAGGCGAATAGGTCAGCTGTGCCCATAAGCTCCTTGATAACACTATGTAATGGGTATTTATAGGTTATTGCTAGCATAAGCTCGTTGATAACCCTATGTAATGGGTATTTATAGGTTATTGCTAGCATAAGCTCGTTGATAACCCTATGTAATGGGTATTTATAGGTTATTGCTAGCATAAGCTCGTTGATAACCCTATGTAATGGGTATTTATAGGTTATTGCTAGCATAAGCTCGGCTAGGCGGCCAGTCATTCACTTAGTAAGCAGCTGAACTCTTTAACGATGTGAAACAGAAGAGGACTTCAGTCACAGTGGTGAACTTTTTGGTGAATTCAGGGTTTACGGTGCTGTGCATCCATCAGCTGGAACATTCCTAATGAACAGAGCACATGTAGAGTATTACAGCTGGTCTTGTGAGAGCAGTGCTGTGGAGTGAGGGTTCATCTTTAACAGCGACTGATCCCCCCCCTCCCTTTTAAAGAGCACTACTTTGTGGAGACGGGCTCGAGTAAGACCGCTCTGAGCCGTCAGCCCAGCATCAATGGGCGAGGCAGAGTTCAGGAAAGCGTTGGGAGTTCATGGAAACATCTTCGGTCCCGAAACTCGCCTGTAGGCTGATTCAAACGGACAACCCAGCCCTTCTTATTGCTCGGAGTACGGCTGCTTTGAGGACAGAATATCGGGAAAGACGAGAGGCGGCCCAATCGCCTCACTCTGTCCTTTCGTATCTCATTCCATCTGACCCCGTATGCTAGATGCAATATCTAACGCCGTACATTTCTTTCTCAACCCAACTCCTATTCAAGACATCAATCATTTAGCTCGCGATCTCACAAGAGCTGCTTCACGATGTAAATATAAACCAATGTGTCAAGATGTACAACTCAGAGACACGTAAACGTCCCAAGCACACACTATTTCTAAAGTCCGGTGTCAGATTCGGCATCACCGTGCGTTGACAAACGCGTAACCGCCACATCAAGGGGTGAGCAGCTTTTATCCGCTGAACTTTTTTAAAAGGATGGGAGGAGGGAACAGGTGGCGCTAAGATTTCCTTTCATATTCATTACATCGCGAAATGATGCACCGGCTATATTCATGGCCTGATATCACCTCCTCAAGCTTGATTGTGCATGCCGAGGAGAGCAACGGGGTACGATGACCTACTCCCCCGGGAGGTTGAGGGGCGAAGACTAAAGCGAGCGGCGTGCTTGGCTGCGCGAGGTCTCTCAAGGCCTCTTATATCGTCTTACATTCTAAAAGACCAATAAATATTGGAAAAACATGAGAAAGTGTGCCGTAGAAGCAGATACGAAAGGGATATATCAAGTACGGCCTCAGGAGGAAGTGTTCGCCCCGACGGGAGAAAAGAGCAGGCAGGGAGGGAGGGAGGGAGGGAGGGAGGGAGGGAAGTTGGAGCCGAGCAAGTTGGAGTATTTTTAGGAAGATGTTTATTTGAAGGTCTGTGAAACCAACCCGGGGTGTATATCTACCAGCCTTGCGATCTCACTCTCTCTCTCTCTCTGTTACCATCTGTTGAGGTCTCTCAGCCTGTCACGGTGCTCTGGCTCTATAGGTGGTCGAGGGAGGGGGGGGGGGGGGCATTTTGCACAGATGGAACAATTCTGCAGGTTCGGGCAAAGTATCATCTGAACATGCCTGTTAAAAAAGAAAAGAAAAGCGGCTGTTGCACTGTTCTTATGCTCCAAAGCACCACAATAGCCCAGAGTAGGTGTTATTAGGTTAGATTAACTGAGATTAGGTTAGAGTAGAGTATTCCTATGTGGAAATTAGTTTATCAAAAGTAGAATACAGCAAAGAAACAGGGACATAAATTGGTATAGCTGTATTACAGCATGCTTTTGAACTTTACATAAAATATGTCTGATTATTTTTACTGCTTTGACCCACCGACAGACTGCCCGTTTTGATAAGGAGCATCATTTGTTTAGTTTCTTTACTCGCTCAAATGATCTACAAATTGTATATTAATGTCTGTATCGTCGGACTGCTGTCCAACAGTAAGAGGAACAACATTGGTGCAGTCATACAAAAGCATGTAGCTCGGCGTCTTTTCACAAGACTGCCGACTGTTCCGGAGACATTTCTGAAACACTCAAAAATTGAACATTAATATACATTGGTTTCACAATAACAAAGAATATTCCAAACTGTGGCTTTTGTTTAGCCAATAAAAGATGGCAACATAACAGGAAGTGGCTATTTCTACTCGTCAAGTGATCAAAATTAATCTTAATTCATAATATTGTATATATGTATATATACAAACATTGAAAAAGCTGTTTTGAGTTAAATATAGTATTTAAATATTGATATTTAAATAGTTTTATTGCACAAGATGAGTTGCCTGTGTTTGGTTGGCTATTTTCATTGTGCCACAAACTGAATACTTTATTGTTCCAGCTTTATTGTTCCAGATCTTTATTGTTCCAGATCTTTATTGTTCCAGATCTTTATTGTTCCAGATCTTTATTGTTCCAGATCTTTATTGTTCCAGCTTTATTGTTCCAGCTCTTTGCTCTGTGATTGGAATGTAATGTTAACTATCGAATAATCTGCGTTAGGTCTACCTGTAAAGATGAACAAACAGTGTAAACTGTGCCTTCGGTGATTAATGTGAACTCAGAAACAGACGACAGAAATATAAGAGGTGGGAATGAAATGTGTACAAGTAGTGCAGAGTTGCAGCAATATGTTAATCCTAATATCAGAACGTTTGATTGAAGATGAACACTTATTATATCTGAACAACAAGAGACGACGGTGAAGGCGTCGATGATGAAATGATGATCTACCGAACGGCTATTTCGAGCCTGAGCTCCGATATTTTCTGCGGTGGAGGAATGCAACTCGGATCACTTCTCAGAAAAATGGCGACCACAGGCCAAGCAAACATTTGTACTGAGCTCGCTACTTTTGAACAAACCAAGGAAGGGCGGTAATACCTTTAGGTTTGTTGGACCGCGGCGGCGGGTGGACAGCTTGTGTGGGAGGTGAACGTTTACACACGTGTTGACCTTTGCGGATGTCGTTTCTGTCCCGGTTTTGCGGCGGGAGACGTCACTTGACTTTTAGCTCAGACAGCTAATTAAACGCACCTGTCGAGCTTGTCCTCCGCGCGACAAGGCCAGGTGGTCAGTATCTTAGTATGGCTGACAATATCCGGTTAAATGATTATATTATTCCAGGAATAATTTGGGGGTTTGTTTTTAGGTTTACTTGTATTAAGAAACGAATTAAATAGTCAAGTAATTCAATTAAGAAGCAGTAACGTGAGAAAATGCAGGTGTTTGTTCATTTAACTTACATATAATTAGACCTACTAAGAAATCGCTGGAAAACTGACTTAAATCAAGATGACTGAATGGAAGTTTCTCCATCCCATCACCCATTTAGTGTCGTGATTTAAGCGCAAAACCATGACAAACTGATGTGTATTTTATAATTCAAATGCAGACGAAATCCTGGAGAGGGTGGTATTATATTTAGACAGTCTTCGCAAGGCAAGGGGTAAATTCACTGAAAGACAACACTGAGAAAGTTACGAGGCCTAAAATATCTGCCCACACAGCTTCCAGCAGGACTGAAGTGCCAGGCGCGAGGGCTGGGTCACACACGTACCCAGTTTCACGTTGCGCTGTTTTAGACTTCAGACTATTCGTGGGGAGGCCGGTGATTCCCGAAACCAACCATTTGTCACGTTAAAATGTACAAAAAAAAATCACGCGTTAATAGTGCGAGGGCATGGGTCAATTTGTGCGTAATTACGCACGGCGGCACAAGCGCATACGCCTCTGCTCAGAGCCTCCTAATCCAAACCTACCTTTCTCTGCTGCTTCTCCCACGCAGGGTCCAGCAGCAGGTCCCTGTCCCAGTCGTCCTCTTGGGTCATGTACCGCTCTTCCTCGTTGATCGTGTAGGAGTTGGTGTATGTAATATGGGTTTCAACAGTCGTCATGATGCAGCCTCTGTCAGGACTTCACGTCCCCCTCAGCTTACAGAAAGAAAAAAAATTAATCAGCAATAGACGCCGCCGTGAGGACAAGAACCACCTTGAGACGTGGGGTCTCGCGTTCGGGGGGGAGAGATCGTTCGGGGCTGCTGAGACCAGACTCCACTGGTGCGAGGTGCCTGTGCGGAGGTGGTGCTCCCACTACAAAAAAAACCCTGCTGGTCCGGTGCTCCTTTCCTGGTCAAAAGTGTCACACGTGACCGCACCCCAATAAGTATGGGAACTGACAGCATTGGGTATCAGGTTCTGACCCTAAAAAGGTTGAAAAGGCGGGGTGGTCTCCTGCGGGCAGGGTGAACTGGCTCGTGAGCGGTTGGGAGGGTTGTCAATTACGCCCCCCCTCGCGCCAGAGAGGTTTTTATGGCCTGTGCAATGCACCTGTTGCTGTTAGTGACCCTCAATGGCAAACCCGGGTCTCTGTAGTTTCAGCCTATCTCTCCCTGAACACGGCTTTCTAGCAACATAATAGTCAAACACTGAAACAAAGCATCTTATTCCACAGGCTGCAGGTAAAAGCAGTTTATAATAAACTATACTACAATGTCTCCGGCCGATAATTAAATACAAATGTCAGAGTTCAAGTACATAAATTACATTAGAACAAAAGAGATCCAGGCACTTTTATGAGAAAAAAAAGAATTTATTCATGATTTGCATGCAGACTGAAAAAAATTCCTTAAAACATTCTAAGAAATACAGATCAAAAAGGCATATATATGCATGTCACAACCGTACAATATAATTTGTGTTTATATCAGGATTTGTCATTCACAGTAAACATCGAACGTCCATTCACTAAAATCCCTCCAACTAAAATACCAATTTTGTCTTTGTGCCGGAACGGATTTCCTTGATACGAGCAGATTCATATTGCTATCCTCTCGAGGGTGACACGTGATTCCGTCACCCTCGATGGGTCTTTGGAAACTAGAATGATGTATATCATAATTAATCAGGCATATAAAAGTAACCACACTCGGCTTGGTCCATTAACCTACTTGAAGCAACTTAGCTACTGTGACTATTTGTGGTTACCGTCATGTACGTTACTGTGCCACTACTGAGCCGAGGGAAGTGGATGGGCTGACCCCTGTAAACATAACTCTGGGAGTTTTGATAATAATATGGACCACAAAAAAAAAGGAAACACAAGACGTGGCCTCCGGTGGCGATAAAAACAGCCACGTAAAGTGGTGGACAAAATAACATGAACACCTTAGAACGTGGTGCAAGCCAATACTCCTCCATGCACCACAGCCTGCAGCATCGAGAGCAGACAATTCTAACACCGATCAACAGAAATGAAACACATTGAGCTTCTTGATAAATGCAGGGATTATTCTATTGAACTGCATTCAATTCTACAGGTGCTGATGTTGCGTCAATCCCCCGTAGAGGAGGTAATGGCTGAGGTAGGACTCTACCGGATGAGCAGCACTAGAGGCCGATACCTGTGATTCACATCTGTGCTAGAAGAGCTAGAATAGCCATGATCACATTGGATAAAAGCTACTGAATCAATGTGTTCTATGGGCTTCGTGCTCAAACCGAACTGCAGTGTGTTTCCGGACGCACACGCTCGCACATCCCAGCTGATACCTGCTGCAGGAGAACAGACGTGACCTGTGGGATCCCATCACAACAACACAGTACAGAGATGTGATGCATGAAGCGCAACCTGTGGTTCTGCAGCTGTCCAAACCGCAGAAGGCATGTGGGGGAGTGGGGGAGAAAGTGGAAGTACAGGGAGGCGGCTGCAGCGAGCTGTGGCTGTCAGTACAGTGTGACTGCAGAGCGGGGGGGGGGGGGGGGGGGTTAAGAGATGCGTGGCTGCATTCGCCCAAGCACTGGAAGCCCCGGACTCGCAAGCACCCGGAGAAGCCTTTAGTGAGGCGTTGGGAGGATGGAGGTGGCCGGAGGAAAAGCACTGGAGCGCCCTGATCATGGAGGCCGGGGTGGAGAGCAGTCGAACCTTTAACTACTCCTCGTTCTAAAGCTGAACGCTTTCAGGGTCTTTCTAACGACACTGGGCCCGGAGTTGCATTGATTTTCCAGACTAGAATAATAAAATTACCTGGTTTTTTTTTTTTTTTTACATCTTGGGGTCATAAATGTTGCTACATTTCTACATTTAAACAAAAAGGTGAAGTGTATCCAAGAAATGGATACCTCAAGGTCAAAACTGCATTATCAGGAAACACTATGGTCAATGTAGAATAGTCAGACCAGAGTCAGACCAGAGTCCATCTATCGTGGCAATCGAGAACAGGGTCCTCCAAGATCAGGAAAGGTGAGGTTAGAGAGCAGCTTTGGGCAGAGGATCCTTCCACTACCGACTCACCTTGTAATCAACTCATCTATTCATCCCTCTCCTTTGTCTGTCCGGCGGACAGAAGGCAACGGCCTCTTGACTTCATCCTGCAGTTGTCAGAGAAAATGCCGGACAACTCATTTGGCGGCCTGAAAACCTGCGAGAGTGTGTGTGTGCGTGTGTGTGTGCGAGGGTTAAGCTCTCCATCTCGGCACATGGACAATCTTAAACAGGTAAAAAACACAACATAAAAACACACACAAGTCACTCAGAGCACGTACCCAGCCAGTCCAGCTGATCCCAGTATTAAGAGGAACAGAGCTGCCGTACCAGAAAAGTCCTATAGGAACCCTGAGATAGAGAATCTACAGGTCAGACTGGCCTCATACCTAGGCCTATCTTATAGGACGTTTCTGGTTGGCACACAGGCTGTGAGGGACCCAAAGGGAGGAAAATTTCACTTAAGATGTAATGGCGCTAAGTTCTTTTGGCTAACAGGAGTTAAGATCCCTTCCCCAGCCATGTGGAGCATAACCCGGCATTCAACAATTAGAGCAAAGCGACTTGTCCCAACATTGAAGTCTCTCTGTGTCATGTTACTGAGTCCGGCGGCGGGCCACCACACATACACGGTCCATCGGCGCGGCCAGGCCTCTACGGTAACAAAGGAGGATGGGGGAGGTTGGGTCAGGTGGGTGGTTCTGGGTAGTTGAGTCCGAGCCAGAGCCACGAACCCAGATCCAAGGGGTGGGGCGACGGCGGTGGCGGCGGCGGAAAAAAAAAAAAAAAGCGCTGTGTGTTTGTGTGTGAACGGCGGAGAGGAGAGGCGCATAGGGACAATAGGGTGGGGTTGAGGAGGAGGGGGGGTGAGGAGGGAGGGGAGGGGGTGAGGGCGGCGAATACGGCGGTGGAGAGAGTTGACTAGCGGGCAGGGGAGGGGTAAGGGTTTGACCGCATGTGCCAAGCTTCACCAATCAATGAAGCACCCCTCCCAAAAAAAAGTTCTCCACACATCCATGCTCTTTCTGTTAAACACTCTCTCTCTCTCACACACACACACACACACACACACACCCACACACACTTTATTCACTAGCTCAGACACCGGCGGGACAGTCTTGTACGCTGATGCGAGACAGGACTTGTGGAAGGGGTCCTAAACCCCTCACCCACCCCACCCCCCCCCCCACCCCCCCGGCACCGATGGCACTGCCATTGCATCAGAGGAGGAGTTACGGAGTGGGGGAGGGGAGAGGGGGAGGTGGTGATGGCGGAGGAGAGGAAGGTGTGGAGGTGGGAGTGTTGTTGTCAAGGCACAGTCAAAAGGAAGGGGCGGCAGGTGGGGAGAGGAGAGGTCAGTGCTTTTGTTTCGTTTTCGTTTACCTTGGGTGGTGAGGAGAGAGAGTTGGCGTCGCGCTTAAAAGTCGTCCCCATGGCTCACGCCGCCACGCTCACGCACGGCTGCACGCTGGCCGTCCCAGGTGGCCCGGTGACCTAATTCAGTTGAGATAGTTAGTTCAGAGCTGGACTGTCGCCGGGGGTGTTTAGTTTTTTCTTTTTTCTTTTGTGCGGCAGTTACAGATTATCACACATGCAGGTCTGAGTGGACACAGAGACACACGGAAGGGGGGAGAATTCGGTGCAGCAGGGAGAGACCAGACCAGACGCACACCCGTCAACCCCAGAAACAAGACTGCTCCACAGATCAAAATGCACCCAGGCCATTCGATCTGTGTGCCTCTCCCCAGCTCTCAACATGATGCCAGTTTCTATCATGTCCTTTCTTGATGCAAAAACAAAAAATATATATTAAAACAAAAAAAAAAGGGACCATTCCCAGCTTTTTCTTTTGCCAGAATTAAATCCTGATGTGCGTTTGGTCAAGTGCAAACCTCTTCAGAGAAATTTTGGTTTGCACCCAGTTTGAGAGGCTGGAGAGAGAAAAGAGCACCAACCGGCACTTACCCTGACCAAAGAAAGCAAAGCTGGGCCAGCATCTACACCTGCGTGGTCATTTTAACACGAGAGAAACAGATAGTGGAGAAGAACAACAAGAAGAAGGGGCAATGTCCAAACCCTTTGCTTTCTTTTACCACAGTAGTGAGCCAAACGTTCTTTATTATAATAATTATTATAGTATACATATTCTCAATAAAAAGCATGCCGATTTTTTATTCTGTTTGTCTTTTCCTAATAAAAAAAAAATGAAAGGCAAAATTGAAGTACTTCTCTAAAAAATACGGTCTCAAACATGGCAAACAAGACATTTCGCAAACCACATAATTCTACAAAGGATGCAACTGTTTGTATAGACAACACAGAAAGATTACACTGTGAGATGCAAAAGTCACTTAACCACTAAAAACCACAGCGGGAGAAAGGATGGGGGGGGGGGGAGGCAGTAAGGTGAATTCAGAGGATGTCGGTGTGTGCATCAGACCGATGTCAAGCAGTAGCCGCAAAACAAAAGCGACAGTTTTAAGTGATTATTTGAGAACCGAATGGGCGGAGTTTGCCACTCGGGACGAGCTCGTGAATGTCAAAAGGTACCCGTCCTTACAGGTCATCCCGATGCCGACAACGCCACCAACCGGACCCAACAACCGGATTTAAAACTAGACACTTGAATCTTTTTGCAATTACAATCTGACGCAGGTCTGGTATTAAAACAGAAAAAAAAGAAGTCAGATAGTTGGGCATCTGGAAGACACTTCCCCATCTCTCAATTCATTGGTGCTATCACGGTTCCTGCTTAAAACCAGCAGCTAATTATGAACCCGTGAGGCTCAGTTTGTGGCTTTTCTTCTATAAAAAAAATAACTACCATCCAGTTCCCCGCCCCCCCCTTGAAACGATTAAAAAGCACTTAAAATGGGAGATCCCTCCACGTAATGCACTTCACTCAAAGCTTATAGGCACATAATTGAGCTTGTCACATGTCATGATTCCTAATAGGATGCAGTGTACAGATCCTTTGTAAACAGCTCATTCAGTAGTTACACATGGGGGGGGGGGGGGGGGGGGGTCTTTTTCTTTCTCCATTTACATGTCATTACACCCCAGGGTCGACTTGTATTACACGTAAACTACACGAAAACAAACAAAAAACGCAAAACACTTGTTTTAAAGGCCTCTGGAAATGTAGGAGGACTTAATACAGAATATCTACAAAAGTCATTGTCACTGAAAATCCGCGCCCCCCCCCCCCCTAAAGACCCTGTACCTTTACGAGGAGCAGGAACTGCTGACTGGGTGAAAAATGTTTCATAGAACAGAAATGTACTGTCAGAGGTAGGCAGCTGTAGTTACAGAGAGAGAAAGAGAGGTGAAGCCGTGCCTTCCAGTGGTGTAGTTAGAGTACAGGTGGGGGGGGGGGGGGTCAAGGAGAGATCCAAACATACATTACAGTACGTCTTATGTGTGCTTTACGTGGGGTTTTTTGTTCTCTTTTCTGCAAGGCGCAGTCTAAGATGCTGCGTTTGTGCGCTGCAAGGTCAGGAGCCCTTTTCACACAACCCACATCACATTCAGGACACCCCCCCCCCCCCCCCCCAAATAAAACAAAAACACGTCAACCGTGGTTCTATTGGACACGATGCAATGCAGCCTGGACACAATGTGTGTGTTTATCTGGCTTCCCATCCGATTACGTTACAAATGAAAACGCTCCCAACATAAGGCAGAAAAGGTTTCAAATGAGCTGCCCCAACTGATCATCTAGGCCCACGGAGGATGGCTGATAAAAACCAATGTCTTATCGTAGAGTTGGCCGTAGAAAAATCACAACTGGGTTGCGGAAATAAAAAGGCATATGAAACGACCGACTGGGTCAGTCTAATACTGGCACACGTGTGAGACTGGCACGATAAAGAAAAACAGAAGTAAAACTGAGAAGCACAAAGAATGGCCGAAGAACAGGTGAGAGCCTCGCTGTCATGGCTGCACTGGGTGTATGCAAACAGGACCAAGGTTAGCCGACCGAGTCCCTCGTAAAGCAGGTTAATCAACCAAAGGAGCCCCCAAGTTTCAAACCCCCCCCCCCACACACACACACACACTTAGATCCCGCAGACGCACTCACTCACTCACTCACACACACACACAGCTGCTGTAAGGTGGTCAAGTTTGGGGGTGGAAGCGGAGATGTGGGATGGGGGCGAAGAGGGAGAGGGTGTGGGGGTGGAAGGGGCAGAGAGTTGTGTGCGACTATCGGAAGGGGGGCTCAGGCGTGTGAAGGGAGAGTTCGGGGCGGCGGAGGATGGCCTCCTTGCGCGTGGGCGGCGGCAACGGCGGCTCATACACCCTTGGCGCAGCCATGGCGGCTGCCACTGCCGCGGCGGAGGGAACCACTGGCCTGAGGGCGTCCAGCGCGGCGACCGACTGGGCGGACATCGCGGAAACGGTGGGGACCGCCGACACTCCCGGCATGCCTTGGATGGCCGTCATGGCGCTCGGCGGCGGGTAGGCGTACTGGAACTGGGGGTACTGCTGCAGCTGCTGGTAGTACTCCGCGTAGTACCTAAGAGAAGGAGGGAGGGGTTAAGGTAGGGGGGAGAGGAGGGTTCAGGTCGGAGGAGGGGACAGGATGTGGGATGACACAGTGGGAGTAACGGGAGAGCGGTGAAGCGAAAGAGAAGGACGCAATGAAGCATTAATCAACCGTGAGAAATGATTGTAAAAGACTGTAAATAACCTTGATTCCTAGAGGTAAACGTCTGAAAAGTACAATCGTAGAGACACAAACTAGACTCTCTCTGGGAATGTTTCATGGTGGCCGCATAGCTGCTGGTTAAAGAGGTTTGAAGATCATGTCCTACCTGGCCATGGGGTCCTCTGCAGCCTCCGCTGCCTCTTGGCCGGCTGGCGTTGGGAGCAGGGGCCGGCGCGGCTTGGCTCTCTGGTACATGAACGGCTTCATCACCGGGTCTGGTAGCAGAGGCATCGACCTCCGCAGGGGACTGCGGTCCCTCTCGCCGGACTTTGCGGCGGCCGCCGCGGCGGCGGCGACGGCAGCCTGCTGCTGCTGGTCGGCCATAACCTGCTGGCCCTGGGCAAAGTAATGTGCCTGTCTGGCCGCCTCAAAGATGGCTGTGGGGTCCGCTGCTCCCATGGCGCTTATGTGAGCGTAGGCCTGCGCGCCGCCGCCATAGATAGCTGGAGATACGGCGTAGGCGGGGTTGACTGCCGCCGCTGCTGTTTGCATTTCTAGTCCATGAGCAGCGGTCAGGTAGACGTGGGAGTTGGCCATGGTTGGGGTGTAAACTTGAGGGGAGTAGGCGGCGGCGTTGGCCGCCATCTGGCCGTAGATGTTGGGCGCCATCGAGCTGTACATTTGGGTGGCGCCTGATTGTAGAGCTGCCTGGTTGGCCACCGATCCATAAAGCTGACTGGCAACGTTGGCACCGTACACCTGGCTGGCAAGAGCACCATAAACAGCCGGATTCACGGGGTTTCCATCGGTGCGCGTGCCTGTGGTGATCCCAGTGAGAGCCGCATATGTGGGATCGAAGGTGGAGGTGTTGTAGACCGAATTGTGCACGCTTTGTTGGACCTGTAGCGGGAGGCCGGCGGCTGCGGCGGCGGCAGCCGCCAGGACCGCCGCCTGACTCTGGTACTGCTCCAGAGAGGGCTTCCCCACGGGGCATTCTCCGGCATAGTGGCCCTGCTTCCCACAGTTGACACAGGGGATCTTTCCTGTAGGCGCCTGCTTGCTGGGCTGGACCTTGGACAGCTCTACGGACAGGGGGCGGCCCTTAAACGAGGTGCCGTGCAGGGCCTCGATGGCCTGGAGCGCGTCTTCCTTGTTTTCCATGTGGACAAAGGCATAGCCTGTGGAAGAGGAATGCCTGGCTGTCATTGAGCGCAGGGACAACAGTTAGGATCACAGTGGCATTGCCACAGGCACTTACTTATTACTGCTACCAAGAAGAATGCATTGCACCAAAGGGAAACGAGGACGTGGGCGCGTCTTGTTCTTTTGCACACAGAGAACTTTGGACTTATGGATCATAATAACACATCACATGGTCTCAAACGTGTGCAGTAGAGCACAAAATCTCTTCAACTGGCATAAGAACTGTCAGGTGTAATCGCTTACCCGCTCTATGGCACGACTTCAAAACACTAGCTCCACAATTTCACACAATACGCGAGAGAGAGAGATGTTACCGGGAGCTTTTAAAACATGTATATATAAAAAACAGGCCTTCGCTCACCTTTCACTTTATCACACTCGAGGACTTTCCCGAACGTCTGGAACAGCTGCTGGAGGTCCTCGGTGGTGCACATCCCACTCAGGTTACCCACGAACACCTTGGTGGAGTGCAACGGCCTCCCCCGCGACTCCTCCACCACCAGATTGCGCCCGCGAAACTCCCGGCCGTTGAGCTCCCGGATGGCTTGCTCGGCGGCGTTCTCGCCCTGCAGGTGGACGAAGGCGAACTGCCGCAGCACGCTGCAGCTGACCACCTGGCCGTAGGGCTCGAAGATGGCCGACAGCTCCTCCTGGGTGGTGTCCAACGCCAGGTTGCCCACGAAGAGCTTCACCGTGTTGCTCTTGTCCATGGCGCTGCAGAGGGGAACAGAGGAGGGATGTACTTGGTTAGAGATAAGAGAGGACGGAGGAGGGCGTTAACGACACAGTGCGACAAGTGGGAACAAAGTGTGGCGAGGAGAAGGAAGTAGCGGAGTGTGATTATCTGAACACAGGGCTGGGCTGCAGTGCGCAGGGACATCGCTGACCCAGCTATTTAGTTTCTTTTTCAGGGCTGAAAAAGATCTGTGAGGGAGGGGGTTGCTGCTGACTTTGAATAAACTAAAATACTTAACACCTGCTGCCTTTCTCCAACGGGAAACTTCTGCTTACTATCCAGAGATTAGGCAAATAAAAGACCGAGCACACCAATAAGTGAATTCATACGTGCACTCTCGACAGAGAAACCTCGGCGCGTGATTGAGCCGCCAGATTAACATTCAAATATCTGACCCCACAATTGCATGTGTGTGTTCAGATAAAAGATTATGCAAAACAGAGCAGGGTTTCCCCCCCCCGCACAGGAGCCGCATTATGTCAGCCAGTAATAAGCGAAATATGTCCAATAGTCGTCGTGGAGCAGAGGCAGACCTCATTAAATATCTCAGTCTTACTTTAGAGGAGGCTGTAATTACACGTACGCTGTGAGTCAGGCTCTTACACAGGAGACAGCCGGGGTTTCACACCATTACCTTCAAAGTAAGAGCGCTGCGGATCAACACATGTGGCATTTTCAGTGATCTTTAAGACTCGGGGGATACAGAAAGGCCCCATTGTGTCACCTTTTTCCCCCTCCCTTCGTCACTCTTCTAAATCAGTGTTTTTCTACAGGTTGGTCGACACCTTTTTTCCTTCCTCTTGAGCAACCTTCACGACTGATCGTAAATCAAAAGGGCAACGTGGAACATGACATTTCTATTTTTTTTTTTTTTGGTTTAGGCTCCAGTCAGACTGAACTGCACCTCTTGCGCTGCTCACACAAAAAAGAAAATGTATTAAAGGAGATGCACGCTTCGGTGTTTCTGTGCTGTGGGGCCTCCACGTGAGTGCAACCTTCGGTTACATATGGCTGCTGCATGAACACCGAGTCCATGCGCGGCATAACTACAGGGAGAGGAGGGGGGAGGAGGGGGGAGCTGGTTTTCTGATGACGCAGCGCGACGCTGAGTCAACACATTTTCACAAGCTCGCGTCTTTAAAATAAAAAAAAAAAGCGAAATAAAACTCGATAAAACGCAAGTTAAGTTCTTTAGACGCGTTGGCCAGATTAGTATTGTACGTGTAAGAAGTGTGAATGAGGCGGGATGCTTGGTTATCTTGCTCGTGTGCAAAGCAAACAAACCCTAAAAGCGAAAAATAAATATATTTTTTACAACATGTATTTAACGCAACAATGTAAACCACAAAACAGCAGATTACAACAGCGGGAACCCGAACGCAGATCGATACAATGTAACAACAGACATGTTGTTCTTCGCTCCCCCCGCACAGGAATGAATAGTGGAACACCGAGTGATTTCCGTGCAACAACACGGTTTAACGGACTCCCACGCGACAACACGCACGTGGAAAACGCTCGAGCCTAAAGACGAATTTAGATTTAATCGCCTCCGATGAGAATAATACGGCAGAAAACGGCGAGTCAAATAAAAGGAACTACCATCTTACCTAGGCGGTGCTGCGTTTCAAAATGGTAGCGCCTGCTTCCGTTTGCACGTCGGGCATGCTGCTGCAGGAGGGGGAGGGCTGCTGCTGCTGCACCCAGAGGATGCTGAGTCCTCACAAATATAGGACAACACACACAATAGTGCACGTACACGAGGCCAAGTATGAGCCTGTTTTACGTCATCAGTGCCACCAGAAGAAGAATAATGAAAGGCTGCTTTAAAGCCGTAGGGTTCTGCTCCGAAGGGGGAAGACAGGAAACAAGCGAGTGAGTTCAATTAGAGGGCGCATTGTGTTCTTTGAAAGAAATATGACACATTTGCTCAGCCACAGAGGACAGATCAAGTGCAACATTAATGCTAATGCAGGCCGTGTGTGTGTGTGTGTGTGTGTGACAATGATTCACGCAGATTGTCAAACATTCAAGCAGAAAATATAATCAGCAAAACATTTTATATTTATCAAGCAAAAACATTTTCTTTTACATTTTCTGGTTCCAGCTTCTCACTGATTTACATCACTGATTTGATGAATTGTCAGAGACCAAAATGTCTATTTAAACACAAACATATCGATTGAAAAACAAATCTACAATATAAAACAAACGCTGGTTGCAGTCCTACATTCAAGTGGCGTTCACAGCCCTCGGACACAAATGGAAAAAGGGACACCGACTGAACATTTGAGGAGAAAAATTCAATAAGCGTATGCAGGCTTCACCGGGACAAGACAGATGCTCAATTTGGACAATCGATGCTAAACTTGCAACACCGATACGGAGCACACCACTCCATCACAATATTGGAGATGTGCGTTAACAGAAATCAATAAGTGTGACGAGGTAGAAGTTTTGTACATCATTCGATTATACTTCAATCAACACGTATATATATATTTTTTTAGCAGGATGGATGAAGGAGCTGAGCACACAATCCTTCAAGGAACCCCACTGAAACTTTGAACCCGCCTTTCCCTCTGGAATTTGACTCTCTCCTCCGAGCTCTTTCAAAATCTCTCTTAACCAAGTCACCCGCACAACCTGATGGATTTTAAATGAACACACTAATGGAGGCGCTGCAGATAAACAGTGGAACAGAACGTGTACTGTGCAGTCGGACTATTGCAGCTGGTTATTCATTTAGACGGCGATGAGACAGATCGTGTCGGAGGCGGCTGTTTATACAAACACACAACAGTATTAACGGACATCTAGCTAATCAAAGGTGGCTTTCACAAAGCCTCCGATTTAAACTGCTACAGTGCTTTTAAAATCCTCAGAGGACAGTAAACTGTGACTGCAAGAGGATTTGATTTCAAGACAATGAGGCCGTTTTTCTTTGGTCATCCGTCCAGCTGTGTGTAAACGTATTCCTCAGAGCGCCGACCCTTTTCTGTTCAAACGGATAAGGCTCTGTGTTTTGCGTCCGGGGTTCAGAGGTGTGCCGCCGGCGTCTCCGTGCCGGCCTTGCTCCGACCTTTCCCCGCTATCGGCCGGTCTCTCTCCTCCCACAGCGTGACCCCGTCACAGGCGCAAATCTGTTTGGGGTTCTGGAAAAGACCAGCGGATCGGGCGATGATCCCACAGGCCAGTCTGTAGAGGAAAAGACGCAGTGTTATCATTATCAAATCTGAACCTTGGAGCTGGTAGTTGAACAAAACAATCCCAACTCAAGGTCCATTTACAAACCAGTGCCGTTGACCCACCTTTCCCCAGAGTTCCCAGTCCGTTTGGAGAGCGGCCGATCTCCTCGGCCCAGGTCGTCCTCGCCGGCATCCACCACCAACGACCGGCCGATCACGTCCCAAACCTGCAGCGTGAGCATCAAGGAGTCAATGGAGATATATATATATATATATATATATATATATATATATATATATATATATATATATATATATATATATATATATATGTATATATATGTATATATGTGTATGTGTGTGTGTGTGTTACCTTTAGCTGACTGTCCTCTTGTCGAAATGAAGCTCGGCCATCTGGTCCAGCAACAATATTTCCCAGATCACCCACATGCTGCGCGACAACAACACACAGAGCGCCCACATAAATAACACAGAACCACAGAGAGCCTACACGAGAGCGAGCGGCATTTGAAAGTTAGGGAACACCGCCTTAAGACGCGTGGCCCCGACTGTCACACACTTAATTGAAAATGTGGCCCCTGAAGCGGAACTGCTTCAAAGCGGCTCCTGCGGGACACGTTTTGGCAATCGGAGACGGGAATCACGCTGAAATATTTATTCAATCTTGAGCAGAGATTGTGTCATAATTTATGAGGAGAGGATCCATTATTTACTAACTCCTTCTACGGCTAAACATGGCACGAGTGAACTCCGGCACGGAGCAAGTACAGTCTCTAAAAACGATGAACGACGAACGATTATGCAGGAAGTTAAGGAGCAGATGTACCCTTTCAGAGTCCCCTGGACCGCCGTGTTGTCTTCCGAAGGGGTTGTAGTGCTCTCCACAACTGTGGAAAGATGAAAGAAGAAGAATTTGAAACTGTGCGGTTGCTGTCCACCATTAACGAGGCCAAGACACTGTACAACGTCCTACCTGAGGCAGTCCCGCGTCAGGTCCCCCAGGGTGTGGACGTGGAGGCCGTGGGGTCCGGGCTCCAACCCGTCAATGGTCCCGTCAATCAAGCAGCGCTGCTCGGACAGCTGCAGGAAACGCACCACCCCCTGGATCCTCCCCACACCGGCCAGCATGGCCACAGCTGAACCCAGGTCTGTCATGGAAATACATACATATACGAGAATACATTTTAATGACTTAAAGCTACGGCCTCACTCCGGTCCCGTTGTTTTCTCACCGTTCTCCGATCCTCCGATGCCTTTCAGCACCGCCCTGCGTCCCGTGCTCTCTATCAGAGCCTGCACCTCTGCACTGGTCAGCGCCGACTCCACCAGCACCTGCTCCTTACCCACATCCACACTGACGGACGACACTCCTGCAGACACGTTCGAACCATCAAGCGACAGATACACAAATGCAGGAAATTAAAAATGAACGGTGTAAACAAGTGACGAACAACCGCTTCAATCTTTTAAACGTGAGGATTTTCAGCTTTTTTGCATCACTCTGTTACTCTGTTATTCTAATAAACTGTGCTAAGATGAAGAGCATTCATTGATCATTAACCTGTCATATGTGTAGCATTGCATGCTGCCTGCAGACATGTTTTGGCATGATCAGCTGCGCACTTACTTAAAAGTTTCTAGGTTACAGACGTTTAGCATTCAATCTAGATTAATTCGTTTGACGTGTAACAGCAGTTGTCTCTATTTAGTTGTAATAAACTCCTTTCACAGTGCTGGTAAACAAACCGTTCAGTGCTCTCTTACCTGGTTTGCCTTCCAGCGCAGCTCTGACTTTAACTGCGCAGCTCTCACACGTCATCTGCACCGCAAACTCCAGCTGTGGAGCAGTAAAAAAAACATGAAACACCTGTAGATAACGCGATGTAAGGTTAAGTACATTATCATATCGGCAGTAGTAGCACGTGAGCTTAACACGCGATGTAACTGCGCAGCGACACAGGAGCGCACGAGCTGTCACATCACGCAAGCTGCACAATAAGGCATGTTTTTGACATTGTTTTAATAATATCGTGACTCAGCAAAACACGACACGCGTTACTGTCGAACCTTGGTTGGCCCCGCAGAGTCCATTTCGTCACCGCGCGGCGCCGCCTGGGCGATGAAAACTGAACTAAACAGACAACTTCCCACTTTTCTGGAAACGGAAGCGAGCCAGCTGCGCCTGATAGCGGGCGCCGCCATGTTGGTGAGGTCACGGTGACGTCGGCGCTCGATACCGCCGCCACGTGGCCGACTACCCGTTAATTCAGTCATTATGGAGACGAATGAAGCCTTTTTACTCGGTTGAAATGAATAAATAGATAAATAGACAAATAGATCAACAGATAAATAGATGAATAAATAAATAAATATTATTACAAAACAAAAATGCAAATCTACTAGTGTTATATTTATATATAATAATTGTAATTGTAATTATAATTATGTAGTTTCTCTAAATGCACATGTAGTAATTATTGATGTAATATTGATTTTTTTACACATATTTTTTATGTATTTAGGTTTGATTTGAACTACTGAACTACACTTAAATACAGTAGTTCAGTAAATGTACTTGCTAGCAGCTGTACTTAATCATGCTAATATTATAGTAGGCCAGTAGTAGTAGTATGCAGAAAACTGAATGTATATACATATTTAGTTTTTTTTTTCAAAAATCAAATGTTGCCACGAAGCAGTCCTCTGAGACGAATTCATATCATCTTATGGTATATATATAGCACCCACGTTTAAAATATCTCACTTTTTTCCCCACAGTGAATTGAAACCAACGTTTGACTTCAGGTTGGGAAAACACGTTCATTATAAACGGGCCAAATCATGCAATCCAATATAACGACGTGATCAGATCAGGGTCAGAGGAAGAGGAAGAGGAGGGGGTTAACTGGACACAGGCGATTGCAGCGTTTGGATGAACCAACGGTTTGACGCAGTAATAGTGATTGCTTGCTGCAGCGTGTGGCGGCCTCCAGTTCAATTTCATAATGTGTGTAGATTATTGTTGCAGATTAAAGCGTTCGGTGTGGGACAAACCACCACTAAGCTGATGACTGCTTCTCAGAGGAGACCAGTGTGTGTGTGTGTGTGTGTGTTATCCATACATTCCTATCACATCTCCTTTCATCTTCTTTGATAGTGGAGATAAGCCACATGGAGGAAGCAGATGACCGTGATGTGGCACAGATAAAAAGATAATCTGGGTCGTGAGTCGAAAATAAAAGCTTCTAAAATCAAACCTAAATTTGGGATGATGCGTTTCGAGAGCGACACACATATTCGCCGCCGTGCACGTGCGCTCGTGCATGCCGGGTGTCGATCCAGAAACGTGGAAGCAACACCGAGAGGCCGTTGTTTTACATAGAAGGAAGCCAGAGTGGCAGCTCGGTTAGAACACAGCTCCTTCTGTATGTGTGGTGGCTCATTGGCTTTAACCTCTGACCCCCGCGTCAGTAATATGACCACAGGCTGTAAGAGGGCTGAGCCACTGTGCACCAGGCTCAAAACACTGCCTTGTGTGCATGTGTGCTGAGAAGTCTTTTTCTCTCTGTCTCAGAGAGGACAGAAAGGAGGAGAAAGCAGGGATGGATGGAAGGGCAGAGGAGGAAGAGGCATGAAGAAGCAGAAGAAAGTGGTTGACAAAGAGAAGTGTGTGTGTGCAGCCGTGCTGACAGGAAGTGTTGACAGCCCTGTTTGGAACAGTAGAGGTATTATCTGTGAACTAAACGAGGCACAATCCCCGCCCCTCGTTTACCTCTCCACCCTGTTAGCACTGACCTGAAGTCTGTTTTGTTCTTCTTATTAAAAAAAACGTCAAGAAGTTGAAGCAGCTCTTGTTTCAGCGACGAAATGCAAGGAAGTCAAATTATATTTTTAGAGCGAGGACGAAACAATGATCTTCACACATGAAGCCAAAAGGACTGGAATGCAGTGTACTAAAGCTCATCAAATGCTCATGCCTCCAGTATTCAAGCAGCTATAGCACCATAAAAACAATGTTTAATTTAACCCTTGCTGGAACCACAGATTTTGGATAAGCAGGTCAGAGAAATAGGCCAGGTGCTGCTGTGAGGACTTAGTAATCAATTCTAGAGTGCTGCAGGAACGAGTCCTAAAACCCGGACATGAGTTTGCATTTTATTTGCACTTCTGGTTCCCTCGTCGCGAAGTCAGTGGGTTCTTTTCAAATGGGTTTTTTGGCTAGATGCCTGAAAACAGGTCTGTGATCAACACAAGCTTAAGAGATTTAAACGTTTCCTTCCACGACATAAAATATGCCCGTAAAAACTCCTCTTGTGAATTTTGAAGACGGTTTAACGTTAGCTTTTTTAAGGCGGTTGCAGTCGCGCTTCGAAACTCGTGAAAGTGGCGTTCGCAGGCGACGATTATCTGAAGAAAACGTGTAAAGTATCAGAGGCGTTTGTTGGCCGCAGAGCTTATTTTCTGCAAGAATACAACATCTAATGGGAAAATCCCATTGGGTTTTAGTCGAGAGTGCAGCACTCTTTGAACCTTCAGATTAAAAATTCATTCAGTCGTTCAAAGTTGTTGCCGTATACATTTCCAAATGTCCAAGTGGAGCTTGTAGTTTCATTGTTTTGTGAAGTACTAGAACTCTCTCCGAGGTCATGAGTGAACTTTGACACTCAGCTTCCTTAAGTGACCATGAAGGTGTTCAGAAAACGCATTCAACACATTAACCTTTCACAACTTTTGATGGAAAATGACAATTAAAAATCATGTATATACTGTTGTTGTCAATGAGGGATTTGCATTACAGAGTTTTGCACGGTAACTGTAATTTACACCGCAATATAGATCAAACAACAGCACAAAAACACTTTAAATGATTTAAGAATCAGTTAAAATCACAGACTTCCGCTAACACATCAAACACAAACATTTGTTCCCGATCGACAAACGGGCGACGTGTCGTTTGTTGAACCGATTGTGCAGAAAATCAAGATTTTGCAAATTTTTCTTGTTCAGGTTAAAACTTCATATCTCTCCCGTGAAATGGAGTTCTGTTGTGGCTGTGCTTTAAAGAGGTTTTACAAGCCCTAATTAGCAGTGTTCAGTAACTTTGTCAGCCCACACAAGAGCATCCGATCCATCAAAGAATGTCAAAACATGACAACACTAGCAGAAAAAAAGTTTATTTTGCAAGAATATCCAAAAGAAAGTTCAATAAAAATGATCATAAAACACTTAATGAAAATAATGAAGCTCATCTTCCAGATAGCTCATATGTAACCATAAACATCCGGATAAGACACATAACTGAAAGTCCAAAACAAACATAGTTCATCATGTTTCCACATCTTCCATCATGTCATTTTTTGCCGGATTGCTGTGTGGATGAAGTCAATAAAAGTAATCATAGAGAGCTGGGGTCGTGGATCTTAACATATTTTGTGTTTTCAAGCGCATGCAATGACTTATTAAGAGCTGTCTTTAAAACGACATTACAAACATCTCTCCCTAAAATCAATCTCAGGCCATGACAACAACAAACCAACCGATCCATCCAGGCGATCACGAAGAAAAAGCCCCTCAAACAAATATTGTGCACTCAGCACAGTGGGGTAAGGCGTTATTGCTGACCCACAAACAAGCTAACAACAATAAATTACAATGCCACTGGGGTGTTCAACAAGCTGTGCACAAACTCCACAGCTCATGGAGGATCGATAGGAAGAAGGGACAGCATTGCCTAATCAAAGTCTCCTGTTCCTCCCTGAGTCCCGATCATCGCTCAAACAATCTGCCACGATCCAGAAAGTATCTCCCGATCTACAGAGGGGAACTGATATAACTTCAAAAAGTTGGATTTAATAGGAGGTAAAAGCAAGAAAGCACAACAAGGTCACCAGCAATAAGTTGTCTTACAAGTCGTGGCTCATTATGAGTCTCTACTGGAGCTGTGGAAGAAAACTGTGACAATGAAACCACACAAAGTACAATAAGTCGCAGTAGCTCGCTTTAGGAAAGATATACAGAAAGGCATTCAAAGGGGTCGATATAAATGTAGATGAGTGGCTAATAATATTGCAGCAGAGATAAAATACATTACATTTAAATGGGAATGCATGTATGCATGGACACTGTTTTGGCCCCAATGTCATTAAACTGTGTGTGAGCATCAAAGAATATACCATTGCCAAACATAATGGACCTTTTTGAAGTATTTTTGCCTTTGATTAGATAGTGTGCAGTATAGGGCTGACTGGGAATAAAGGGAGAGCGATAGGGAAACATCCTCAGCCCGGCTTGGAGCAGGAAAGCTGTGATAGTGTTTTAAACATCTATAAGACACCAGGGTACCCGTGGAAGAGTCCATTAAAGGGGCACTCGAGGAAATTAGCATCGCATTACCATAAAGTTGGAGGACTTATGAAAGTTAGCATGAGAGGTAGAGCTTTCCTGGCTTGTATCGGCCAAGCTATAAAAAGAAACACTGGAACCTACATTTCCCACATCATCAACGTTCCTCTGACCCTCCCCGATAACAGATTTCTACCGGTAAATCTGCGGCGTCCAACGCAAAAACGCGTCCAACGCGCCATCGCAAAAATCGACGCGTCCGGTGTGAACGCACCTTTACAGCTTTGTCATGAAACGGAGTGACCGTTACGGATTTCTTCACAGTTTTGTGAAGGCAGACTAAAGATGTTGAGATCAGGAAGGGCTTACCTTTGTTGTGCTGAATAGCATGTTACGAACCAATTTGGAGGGCATTTTGGTTTTCACAAGCTCCCAAGTACTCCCAAGGATAAGCCAACGGCTCCTCGCCGTGTTTCATCACTTTCAGAGGATACAAATACCGACACCTTTGGCGCAGGGGGCAGGGAACGGAGATAAATGCCTGCATACATAACAATGAGCATCCTCAGGAATAACAATAACATTCTCTGTAGGAAAAGGCTGAGAATAATGCCTAAAGGGGGGGGGGGGGGGGGGCTCTTTCCTGGTTTTGCCTCGGGCCCACTAATCATTAAAGGAGCCCCTGGTCTGCTGTAAATTTACATCAGCCAGCTATTAAGTTCCAGTTCACATTCAAATTAACTTTTTTTGCATGACAGACGCTTTTCACATGAAGCTCAACACAGTTAAAGAACACAAGCAGTAGAGAAGAAGTATTACAATTATATGATAGGCACAGTATGTATCCTTAGGATTGCCCATGCATGTTAATGTGCACGTGTGTGTGTGAGAGAGGGGACCTATGTGCGTGCTGAGTGCATGCCTGAGCGCATGCCAACCCCCCAGCCCAGCAGTACTCATCCCCGTATCACAGGCACAAACGCGCGCGCATTGGCTGCGAGAGAGAGAGAGAGAGGAGCGAGAGAGAAGGAGAGAGAGAGAGAGAGACCGACTCCCGTTTTGTTGCACGAGGAAAGGAGTCGCGAGGAGCCTCTGATGACAGACAGACAGCAGATCTGCTGACTGCGACACCTGAACAATCACCAAACAGATGAAGGAGAGCCAACTGTAGGCAAGGAGGAGGAGGAGGACCGGAGGCTTTCCTACAACAAATAATAAGAATAAAGAAGAAGAGGAGGAGAGGAAAGCGGGGGCAGGCAGCAGTCAGCCGGCTGGCCGGGACACGGAGCCCGAGCAGGGGGAAGAAATCCACCGCCACGACCGTCACATCACATCACAGCTCCGGGATGACAAAGGTGGGTGACCGTGTGTTCCCATTCTGTAACATCAGCATCCCTGTCCTACATGGCGCCTTTAATCCCCGCAGTAGACGAGTAGTGGACGTGTCTGGTGTCCCGTTTATATTTAAAAAAAGGAAACCGGGGCCGGTGTGGCAGCTTCATTCAGACTCGTTTACGTGTGTTTCTGTTTGTGCCAGCGCTCCGCTCCGTTCTCCGCTCTCTGCCTCCTCGCGCCCCGGTGCGGACTGTTACGCGCCAACAGCCGCGCCGTTTTGTAATAAAAAGCGGATTCGTGGCTAAGCGGATGACACTTTGTCTTCAGGGGAATGCATTCGCGGCACCGACATGTGTGCCATTTGGAGATGCGCCGCCGGCGGAGTGATCTCACGCAGCACGCCCCCCCCCCCAACACACACACACAAAGAAAAATCTATTCTGGTCTGGCCCACATTACGCGGTGTGAGACCTCTTGAGGAGATTTTATTGTTTTGTTTATGTCCTGTTACAAGCTTCGGGGGTGTGTGTGTGTGTGTGTTGAGGAGGATGGTGATGGAAGATGGAGGGGGGGGGGGGGGGTATCGTGATTGTCTCCTTGAGCGCCCGAGGCTTGTCTGAAATGATTGATTTCGCCTGTTCACTCGTTTATTTAGCCGGCACATTAATTAAATGTATCAAATAGTATCAAAGCAAATGTTATCAGCGTGAACTCCTTTTTTTTGTGCACCCTGGAGGAACAATTAATGACGAACTATTTATATCTGGAGCTTTGCTGCATGAGGTGGCCCCAATTGTTGCATGTGCACTCAATATTTTCCATAACGCAGATTTGATCCATTAGTTGATTGGTTTAGTGTTGGATGCAAGTTGGCTGAAGTTTGTTTTTTTTCCCATCTGCCCTGTTTGATGTTACAACATCAATTCGATTTGTGGTCAAATACGTCATGCATGTTTGTATTCAAAGCAGCTGGCAGGCTGCATGTGGCAGCATTGGTAATGAAGAGCTACAACACCATGCAGGGAGAAGAGAAGCTTGTTTGGTAAAATATTCAGGATACGCACAGATTTGACAATGGACAAGAAATTTATCGAGCACAAAAATCACAAGTGCATCTAAAGAGTCCTTTATTAAACAGAACAAAAAAGAAAATCAGTATTTCTGCAGCTTCTCAAATGCGAAAGACTTTCTTCTCTGTTTTGTGCCACTATAAATGAAATATATATCAGATTTTCTTTCTACTGTCAGTCGGACAAAACAAGCAGGGAGATGGGGAAGCTGTGATGGCACTTTTCTCTCGTGGACAAATCGGCAGGAGGCACACACACACACACACACACACACATTCATACATTCTTTGCAGGCGATGGGCACACTGATATATCTCCCCAATTATTCTTTGGTTTTACCAAATAAGCCGGACTACAGACAAATGTGCTCTGTTCCCGCTCCTGTCCTGTCTGTCTGTCCGTCTACCTCGCCTTGTGTCTGTCCCTCCTCCTCCTCTGTGTCTTCAGTAAGTAGGTTAGGAGAAGGACGGGAGGTGACTTAATAAACCCTTTTTTTTGCGGCAGGTCATTTACAAGCACGGACCTGAAAAGGTTCCTTTTTTTCTTTCCTCCCCAGCATGTCCGCAAGAAAGGCACAAGACCGAGTGATGAATGTGTGCTCTGTTTGGAGAATAGCATCGCAGGGAATGGAGTGGTCTCACCGACGTCACGATCTCCTTAGTTACGAGGTCGGTCGGCCATGTTGGAGTACATACAGATCCTACATGGCGGCGCGTAAACAAGGAAGTGCGGCGAAAATACAATACTTTGAATCACTGGATAGTGCATCAAAGGTTCGCTACCTGGCCAAATTGAAGGTTATTGGTAACTTGGATCCCTATACGATGAGTGCAGATGGTTTCAGTTCCGATCCTACTTATCTTCCATCGGTAAACTACGCCAACATCTACACGTATCTCGTGAACACCCCCAGTCCTTACACAAAAGACGAGTTGGAGTGCTACAAAGGGCTCGACGCTTATAATCAGTTTGTCAGTGGATGGGTCCGAGACGTCAAAGCAACGGTCGTCGAGAATTCTCATCTCGTCATTGGAAGGGTAAATATATACAGATCTGGTCCGATATTTAGCAATATTCAATGTTTACTCAGCGCAAACAGACACGTGTGTTTGTTTACATTGTACGTGCATGTCATTGTGTGCGTGTGTGTAGGAATTCACTTTCAACTAACTCCTAACTTCATCCCCCCCCACACATATATATATATATATATACACATATATATATACATGATCCGACGTTAAACTCATATCAAGCAAAGCTGAGGCTGCATCTCTGTGTTTCGCCTGTTGTACACGCTCGACACGTCTCTGGCACCGACTGATGTCACGGGCCGATGAAGCTTCGGTAACCTTCTCATGTCCAAGTTTAATTTATATTTCCTTTATTAAATACTGTTCACAAACGAATTTGCAAATAAAATCACTGACCACTTATAAAGTGATCCGCACATACTCGAGTGTACGCCAAATTCCATTCCTTTATATCTCGAGAGATGCGTGACAGACATTTCTCGCGACGTCGCTTGGATAGTTCCTTCGTGTCATTTCCTTGATGTGTAATGACCGCTGGCAAACGAAAGAATGATTTCTTGTCTATCAGCTCTGCTGCCACAACCAAAGACAGCACAAAAGTTCACCACCGATAGGTTATGCGACTCAGCCGTGCATGCCAGTGGCTTTGTGTGTACTCCAACATGGCCGACAGCTAAACTGTGACGTCACACGAGACCACTCCATAACAATGGAGAGAAAGGGAGGGGGGGTTAGAACAGTGACACACCTCTGATAAACACACACTACACACACGCGCACACGAAGTGTCTGGAAAGAAAGCCAATATGATAAAGTGCTGACTAAGACTCAGCGCATCGGTGTGTTAAACCTCATCAGAAGAGTCTTCTGAGACCACGGGCGCCCTTTAAAGGCCGGAGCTGTGAAAGGAGTTTATTTGTACAATGTGGACTGTGATCTACAGCTCGGTGGCTGCTTTGCTGCACAGCGCAAAAGAGCAGATCTTTTTTTTACAGGATAAAGTCGTAATTTTCAGTTGAATCAGATCCAGAGTCATTTAATTCACCTTGAAGCGTTATTTAAACTTTATTTAACGCAGTGAGCCCACTAAGATGTCGCTATTACGAGGTCTTGAGAAGAAAAGCCCTCCTGATGGTGGTTTGGGGAGAATAAGGGGAGCAGAAAAAAAAGAAACGCAACAGCAGCAGTAAAGCTTTAAAGGAACGGTAAAGCAGCGAGGGTCTCAGGGTCTCGTGAGAATGTGCACACATGAAAAAAACAACAACAAACACCAGCAAGCAGAACATCTCACAGAGGGGGAGCGCAGAGAAGAGAAACGTCGTCTTTCTTCTCGGCACAGACGGGTAGCGTAGTGGAGGTTCAGGACTGGTGTTTAAGATGGACCCGAGTGATTAGAGAGCTTAAAAATGTACTTGTGGGCATCTCAGCTCGCCGCAGAGAACTGAGGGAACGTGTGTGTGTGTGTGTGTTAGTGTTTCCATTTATCTTGCAACGTGTGGATGTGAGCCCAAGCAAGATTAATGGTGCATGTTAACAAACCTCTTGGTTTGACCCTGGCTGGCCCTGGCAAAAAACACACATCCACACACACCATTTCGCCACTTCATCCCCCTGTTGGGTTAATGCCGGCCCTCTTTGCAGAAGCACACACACACACACACACACAAACAAAACATTGAACACCGGCCAACTTTCAGCCACTTTGATGCATTAGTGCAAAGGTGCTTTTTTTTTTTTTGCCTCGTGGCTTGGGACCAAATCGATTTTGATGTGCAGGCGCGCCCGTGCGTGCACACACGAAAATGCTACCGTATTTCAGATTCGAGGTGAGATTAGAGGGAGTGTGTGAAGTTCAAAATGACCTCTCACCCCCCACTCGCTGTCGCTTATTATTGAGTCACATGGCCCCTAGAGAGAGTCAACCCCCCCAGCTGAATGAGAGGAAGACACGTTCTCAAATGTTCACGTGGAGGCTTCAAAAATCTTTCTCAAATGATGAGAAATTGAGTCTGAAGTGCTCTTTATCCCAGGTCAAAATATTTAAAAAGGCTTTTATCGTGGCACCTGTCAGCCGCGGTTCTGACTGCGGCCGCCGGCGCCAGATGGAGACAGATGGACGAGGGTTTTGTCGGGGTCTGGGCCCGGCTCCAGGGAGCTGCCCTTGGCGTGAAGGTTTTCGTCTACTTGTAGATGTCCGACAGCCAGATGCCGGAAGATTATGGGAGCAAAACCCTGTATCTGGACGGCCCTGCTGTTCGGCACACAACACGGAATGCGTTATTTATTATTATGACTTAGAGCATCTCAGTTTGGTTGTTGCTGAAACTTCTCTGTGTGAGTCGTCCCTGGGGAACGGACAAAATTCAGAACTTGACCGGGATTATTTTAGGACTGTGATTATCTGACCTTCAGTGTTTTGAGAAACCAAAGCCTACATACATGTAGTAAATCTGAAATCTTGCTTTCTTTGTCTTATTTTTGACTGGGGTTCAGTTCAAGCATCTTTTTAGGACAATATTTACTGTAAAAAAAAAAAGTGAAATCACAGAAACCTTTTTTCAACCTGGAGTACTTTCAGCTGATTTTTCTTTCAGGCTGCATACTGCGCTGCCCCAAAAACATCCAGCACTAAGGTAGGCAGCCTGTATGTAGCCTGAAAGGTAAGACTCAGGGCAAATAAATACACCCAAATACACTCAAGCAGTTATATAGAAAAACACTAATGAAGACTGTGGTTTAACTTTTTTTTTCTTGAAATTTGGAATCTCCTGGCGAGGTCCATTCAGTAGATGTTCTGGAGCTTTCAATCACACCACGTAATCTTCAGTAGCAGATTCAAAGTGCTCACTGAGAATGGACATTTGAACTGGGCGGGCTAGGAAGAGCATGTGATATGATCGAAAGCTCCGGAAGAGCTACTAAATGGACCTTGTATCGTGAGATTGATTGAGTACCAATGTTGCCATTTGTGCCATCCAAATCTATGATCATAACACTTATTCTGATTTAGATAATCCCATTATTTTGACATAACTGTTGACATAATACGATTATTGTTTTAAATGGGATCAGAGTGAATTACTGGCGTGAAGTTATACCAGATTTCATGTTCATTGTTTTTTCGGTTTTTCTGACTTTCTCCCGCCTGAACCCTGAAGTGAAACAAGGACACGTACAGTTGGCGGATCCCGGTGTGGATCACAGTTGATTGGAAAGGTCAGGGTGTTGTATGTACGTTCGGCGTTGCCCTCTTATACTGCTGCTGTTCCCATGAAGCTTGAGGAAACACAAACCCTTCTGAGAAGAGAAAGACGTATAGGTTCATAACGGCATAGAAAGCCACATCACACAAAGCTTCATCCAGGAGAAGAAATGAGACCGGGCCGGTGAGCACACACTGTGTCGGCTCGCAACTCCAAGGCTCTGCGTCAGCGAGCCACTCGATACGTTATCTATAGAATCCGTCGCGCAAAATAACCCAGACACCAGATACTCCGAAGTGAATATCACTTTTCAGCGCCTGTGTCCAGCGAAGGGCTTCATCAGGAAGATTTGAGGTCGACAAAATGCACGACACCGCTGCCTTTGAAAAAGAAGTGCAGTGTATGATAAGGAACTGTAGCTTTATGGCTGTCTTCAAATTGAGCTTCCTCTTTTATTGCAACACGTCATATCACTTCTTATTCGATAGCCGACAAGGTGAACGCTGAATCGCTTGGACGGGGATTAATATGGGTGACCTTCAAGGGCTGAACAGTGCTGACAAATGAATTGCTGTTTTTTTATTGGACATTGTAATCTTTTGATTCATTTTCCCATAAATACAGACACGTCCATTTTTACGCCTCATTTCTCATGGTTTCAGAAAGCTGATTTATTTGAAAGGGAATAAGGTTTGCTCAGAGGATTTTACCTCAAAACCTTTGTGTTGTTTATTTTACTTTAAATCAATACACCAGAATAGCTTATGTTAAGATACCTGAATCCTTTTCTTTTTTACACTCCGTTGAAGACTGACTATGATAAAAGGGCTGCACAAACACAATTGACTCAGGCTGGTGAATTACATTCTTCTCCCGTTTCCTTTTTTGATTTATCTTCCTCGGTTTGCCCCGCACGCTTTTTCATCCTGAAACGATACGTTTGGTCTAATAAACGAGAGGAACTTAATGAGTGTGCTGAGCTGCCCAGGCAGGCGAGTAAAAAGCCTCCATTAAGTGCTAAAGGTGTTTCCTCTGGAGTCGTACAAACGCTGCCAGCTATGTTAGAGAAGGATTTAAACCCGCCGGGACAGACAGGAATGTTTTGAACCCGCATACTGTGTGTGTACCTGTGTGTACGTTTATGAGGCTATGCATGTGCACATGCGCTTTATTTATTCACACCTGTGTCTGTGTGTTTGGCAGAGGGGAGGTGCACAGGGCGCCCTCCCCCGGGGGTTCCAGTCTGGCCCCTTAATTAATCCTTTTTTCTGGCCGGAGGGTCTCTGTTATCGGGCCATTACAGCGAGCCTGGCTGCGTCCTATAACAGCACGAGACACAGGTACACACACTGAAACACACGGTTGCACTTGGGAGGGCACTCATTGGAGCTAATGCATAACTTATGTCACCTAAAAACCATATCCTTAAAGAATGATTCACTGCCTCACACCACTTCAGGAAAAGAAACAAGATGATCAAACTAGCATTGTTTAGTTTAGTTTGAATAGGAGATTTGTCTCATATTCAGCCTGATTGATTATCTGACCACTCATGATTTTTGCCCCAGCAGACTTTGTTAAAAAATAGAAATGATGGATAAAACTGTAAAAATATACAAAACTTCGGCCAAATTAACCAGAATTTTCCTGTAACCTGTAAGTACACGTCTAACCCCATTACTCTGTGATTTGGTCACATTGTGCAAACTTTAGGGGGGAAATCAAATCGTTTTTTTGTCGTCAAAGTTATATTTGGTAATCTCACAAATGTCAATTTTCCACCCAACATGATCAAATAAATCCAGAATAGATTGTGCTATTTACATTTTTTTAGCTGGTGACCACCGAATCTGTGGGCTGAAATGATTTCTGTCACTGCTACTCTAGCTAGCTAACGTTCGACCATTAAGCTAACGTTATGCAGTTTCTAAGTAAGCTAACGTATGGGTTTGCTGTTTAAGTTTATGTATCAATTTTCAAATGAGGTAATGTTAGAGTTTCCTAATTTGACATATTTAAGAATAAATTTGCTGTTTAGGATGTATGAATTTGTCGATTAGGCTAACATGGGAGTTGGTTGAAAACGCTGTCCGGCTAACTTGTTTTTGTTTCACGCTAATGAGATAGTTAGTCAGATAAGCTAATGTTTGCAGCTCACGTTACAGCAGAGAAACACTGTTTTTTTGGGTGCGCGTAAAAAGAAACCGCCATCTTCTCTAACGTACGGAGAACGACATGTGCGCCACTTTACCATGGGAAGAAATGTAAAGCCTGCCATGCCAAGTAGGGATGAGCTGGCAATTAATTGAAGTACAAGATGACAGGAAAGCAAAGCAATTTAAATATTTTTGCAATTACTTTTCCCCGTGGTCATGGTCTGAGCAACATGGTTTTATTTGAACCTCACTGAGTTACATTACACAACTTCCACATTTGTGCAGTCGCTGAGGGAGGCGAGCGAATTACTTCAACTTAAATGTAGAAGACGTAACCATGGTAATGAACAGATAGACACGAGAGCACCCGTCACAGCAGTAGGCGTATTTGTTCTGAAACAGACAAGAGAAAGTAAACCATGTGGACTGGCATATTTGTTTAACATCTGGTGTGTATGCAACTTTCAACGACCTATTTTCTCGCAGTTCAACACATTTTCTCTCTCTTCCCTCTATCTGTGTTCGTCTGTGAATATCTCTGTTTTTCCACCTGCTTTTTGTGCCTCCATCCCTGTCCTATTCCCTGTCTTCAGTGATGCAGTGATACAATAACACATACACTATCACCTCCAGCATGATCCAAAAACTGTAAATAGAAGCAAAGACTATTTTTTTTATCTTGCCGTCCTTTCCTTTGTTATGATCTGCCCATTCTCGCCTCTCTCTCCGCTCTAGCCAAAGGTTTTGCCGCAGGCAGCGTGCCATCTGCTTTTGACATTTTCAGAATGGGGAGAAGTTGTGAGAACAGCGTGTTTATTTTTCCACTGTGGTGAATTATTCAGACCCCGGCTCTCGGTTAAGAGCGGTCGGCTATCGGGAGGCTTCGCCCCGACACAAAGCAGGACTGACACTCTGTGAAGAATCCGGGATTTGGAATCCATCGTTCCCCATTCCGATCTGATACCAGAATGAGAAGCTCCTATAGTCCAGTCTCGTGGTAACCTTTCATCTGTCTGCTACGCTAAACACCAGTACAGCCACATGGGTGTAAGTGACATATTCACATGAAGACATCTTGCCTGTCGTATTTACAGCAAAGGGTCACTTTGTCAGTGGCGAGCGGCCAATACAGGGTGCACATGCGATGCTCCACCAGCCACAAAGTTTAATTTAGAGTCAGAAAGCTCATCCAATTATTTGAGTATTATCCAAGTGAAATGTTTTGTCTTTGGTGAATTTTCACCATCAAAAACCTCAATTTGCCAAGTCTGATCAGAACTGGACATCCTGCCTGTTCCTCTCACCAATCACTCCGGAAGTTATCCCCAAACACCGACCACAATATCATGGCTTTTTAATTTCCCAATCATCACCCTGCAGACTCACCCAGAATTAACAAAGGTCGTCTCTTCTATCGGTATGATAAGCGGTGTGATTCACTTGCCTCGACGATAATCAACAAACCAGACAACCAATTAAGCCCATTTGGCCCAATCATAATTGGGTACGAACGAGGACGCCGCCTTCTCGAGCACCATCTAATTGCTTGCAGGATTTCCACAATCCGAGCGATGTTACATTGATCGAGTGTGAATTGATCTTGCTTATTGCCGCTCGCGTGGGGGCTTATCGGCTCATTAGCCTATGTTGTGGTTGCAAATGTTCCCGGTTTATTGGTTTCATTCACCTTGTGGTTGTCCCAGTGTGAATATCCTAACTGCATGAATGTGATCATCTAAAATAAGAATGCATTTACAGTTGTACATGTATTTAACGTCTTAACCTTTACTGCTGCTATCAAGCGTACACTGCAATGAGATCCAGGGGCATAGTGAGGAAATAGTGTCATTAAGTACCCAAGGCCCCAACATCTGGAGAGCCGTCCAGATGCTGGGGGAGGACCTCAGGTGACGCAAACATGTCATTTAAGAAAAAAGTGTTTTGAGTAATTTTACTGATGCTGCTGAACCTTCAGCAGCATCAGAGGGGTTTATTCACAGCAGCTTCTAATCCTGTGTTCGAACTGTCTGAAGTTTTATTCTGCTACTTCAGAGGGGGTTCGCACTTATGTGCTAACTATCTGTAATAAAGAAATCCTTTCTCAGTGAAGGGCCCAGAGAAAGATGGCTTTCCACTTTTGGTTATAATGAAGACCTTAAAAAACGTAATAGCGAGAGCTTCACACAGAGAAGAGGGCTGAAATGAGCAGAGATTTCAGATTGCGCACGAATGACACGACAATTCGTAGGTAATTTTGCGTGCAATAAGAATGCCTTTCTTGCTTTTTGTGTGTCATTTGTACGCACTGTATGTCTATGTATGTGCACATGGGCAGGCCAGCTGTGGTAGGTTTTATTTGACCACATTAATGATGGGGTGATTAGTGCACCGATCAAGCACCAGCCTCGTCCCCCCGGCTCACGTGCCTCTGCAGCCACTGTGTGGGTCTTTTAATACCAATCACCGCAGACCACCCTGTCCGTCTGTCCACCTCGGGAGCATTTGCATCTCGCTGATGAAAGCCGACACGCGTTTTCATACGAGCTTGTTCGTATTCCACTGTGGTGCTGAGGAGCTTTTAATGTTTCCTCTGTCTCCAATCGTGACAGCATCTCTGCTTAATTGCTGCGCGCAGGCAGCTCGTTTCGTTTTCTGCTCCGTTGCTGGCTCTCCGGGTTGAGTTACTCGTGGTGTTTTTTTGTTAAAGAGTTTACTAAAAAACATACAGTAAATCTTCGAGAAGCTGGGTTGATGAGATGAATTAATCTTGCTCATTTGGCATGCTGATGAAGTGAGGCCTTCTCTTTTATCTTTAGCGGGAAGGGTAAAAAAAAACAACTGCTGCAGAATAAACTGCCATCCAATGAAACGACACAGAACAGGCTGTGGTCCAAACCAACCTGCTGGATGGCTCAGCTCCCTCGGCTCTGCTCTAGTAATTGGCGGCGAGCGTAAGCGCAGAGCGGCGGCACGGGGGGCGTTGTGAAAAACTCACAATTACGTTTCTGTAACAGGAGAAACAAACACGTGTGCGACAGTTGAAGCGCACTGGCAGCTGTAGTCTGTCGTTATCATTCTTTTAGAGCAGTGACTAGTTTTCCTTCAGCCGCTGTAATCTTCAGACATAATCGCGAAAAAATGTTGTTGATGCAAAACACAGTACATCCCCGTGTTAAGCCGTGGCTACAGCTGTATTAAGCTGCAGGATGAGTGTGTTTTATATGCAAAGAGAAAGAACAGAAGATGTTCTTGTCATTTGACTTCGCCAAAGGGAACATCGTCTCGCTGATGTTTTCCGTCTCTTCCTCCGTGTTCTCCCTGGATTTGGCTTAAGGCGCTTGCCGGTAAGAAATGATCTAAAAGGATTCATCAATAAGCACACCGGTACAATGCCAGATGTTGATTCTGCCCGCTCAATCACTCCCAGGCCTCTTTCATATTCTCTTTCCACGTTCTCTGCTTGTCTTTTGTCAAATCCCATCTTTCCCTCAGTTCTGGACCTCTCATCCTCCGCCCACCCTGGCCTTCCCTTACCCCGTTCTCTCCCCCTGTTCTCCCCCTCTCTCTGGGGGGTCATTTAGGGCGAGACAAAGCCTGTATCTGTGGGTCCGCAGGGAGTCTACCCTGCAGACAAGTAATGATCCAGACGCACTCTCGGGCAGCACAAACACACACACACATGCGTGCAAAGACAACATGCATGTTCGAGTGCAGACATACGCTCATTGCTTCTCTCGCTACGTCTCTAACAGGTCCAGGAACAGGGTGGGGCAGATGCTTAAAAAGCACCATAGGGACACTGACCAGAGAGCCCGGACTATCTTTACTGTAAAGATAAAGAGCTGGAAGATAGAGAGATGGAGGGGGAGTCAGTGAGGTGCAGTTCAGATTAAAGTAACGAGGACTGGAGGGAGACTGTGGGGAGAAAGCGATAAGAGAAAGAATCTTTGCGCAGGAAGCTGTGATGTTCTTCGGCTCAAGGCTCCTACAAAAATATGCCGATTATCATCCTGAAAGACAGAAAGACAGCAAACAGGACACAGACCCCGAGTGGAAGGGAGGGGTCGTCACATGAGGAACAACAAACTGGACCACGTAGCAAAATTCATAATGCAGTTTAAGATCAGGAAGCTGCTTTGTGCTGCAGAGATGGAGAAAAAAAAAAGCATCGTACAGAGTTTTGAAGCACATTGAATGCTAATGGCACTATTTTTGTGTTCACTGTTCAAAGAGGCAAAGACAAGGATGACAAGTAGAATAAATCTAGTGATTTCATAAAATTCTAAATAAAGTACGCTGCTTCATGGAAGGTTATTATTATTCTTTTTATGAGTAGTATTTGCTCAGGCTTTCCTCTCTCTTCAGTTTTAAATATCGCATATTATCGCGATAATATCGAAGTATCGCGATAATATCGTATCGCGAGATCTCTGGCGATTCCCACCCCTAGGAAAAATGCGATCACGTTACAAAATAATCTACTTTAGTACACTTATGTCACTGGGCAACGCGGCGCGTTGCCAGATGATGTGGTTCAATGTTTTTCGCTGGAGCAACTCTGCTTGTTTCTGTCAGAGACGTCTCTTTGAAATGAATGCGGACGCTGCCTTTTCAAGCAGTTGTTACAAACACTTGCATCTATATGTGATTGGATGACAAGTCATATGAGAAACTTCTCTTTATAGCACTTTAAAAGAAAGTCTTAAATACTCTGTAAGTATCTCACTAAACACTCACTAAACACAACAGTGTGTTCATAGAACGCTGAAAAACAGGCTTTCAGGGCTCTTAACTCTGGGATACACTCAACACTGCACCGACTCCATTTATGCTGCTACCTCTATGTTGTTGGCCGTGGACGGCATTACTTCCCGATATTGCCTTCATGTACCCATCGAACCCCGAGTATGAAATACATTTTTAATACATCTCTGCTCTTGGGGATGTCTGGCTTCGCCAAATGGCATAAAAATAAATGGAAGGTCGGAGCAGCTGAGGGGCGGGCGAGGAGGCACAACTGTGGAAAATAATTTCAAGCCTCATATCTCAGATTGAGGATTTCGGAGATAAAGCCTCAGATGTAAGCAAACAGCACTTCCTGGAAAAGGAACAGATTTCTAAGATCGCCCAGAACAGCCTTTGAGGATTTCTTAAAACTTAAAAACAGTCTTATTTTAAATTCCCGCTCCCCAAACACACCCCTCATACGGTAACTCTCCACCATGTGTTTCATCGTTCAGAACAAAGTCTCAGCATTTGGCTGTCCCACTCTTGAGTAAACCCTCAAGTCGTTAAGAAAGTCTTTGTCCTTGAGCTGTGACACATTGGCAGCTGCAGATGTTACATTTCTGCATAGGACTGCAGCTGTTACCAGCACAGCGTCGACTCCACCGCCTGTACATTTTTGCGACTTCTTTATATGTTTTTCTCCAACGAGGTCGCCTCAATTCTACGCCTTTCAAACAAAGTCAAACCAGAGTCACGTGCACCTTGTGCATAGCAATAATCAGATGGTAGACCTATTGATCCCTGCCGGGTGGAACATTTCCCGGGCTGCTCGGGGGCAGCGGCCCTCGACCTGAGAGGGATCCAGTGTCTTGCTCAAGGACTTTGTCAGCAGGACGGGTGCTCGATTGCCACCACGCAGGGCTTTAAAACGCACCTCTCGCTTCACCGTGTCCAGCCACGAAGGTCTGGCAGAGCCTTTTCATTTGGATTCATACGGGACGTGGGTGTACAGAGACAGCTTGTTTGCTTGGGTTCTGAGGTGGGTTTCACATGCGCAATATTGTGAATTTGATATGGCTCAACATCATATTCAGTTGGGATATTCTGTGGGGAATCTTCCGATGAAGACATGTGGGATATGCTATATTCAGGTTATAGGAGCATTGTTTGGATATGTATACAGCACATTCGGAATATGCGTCTCAAAAGGGGTTTTCCTGTTTACGGTCAGCTCTGTGCGTTGTACACAAACCAACTACAGCCAATAGTTTGCAAAGCTGGAAAAAACAAATCCATCTGTATGGCCAACTACCACCAGAGGTAGTAGTAGTTTGTGTGGACTGACCCTTTAACGCAGGCTTCTCACTGTTAATATTGGAAATGTGAGCATATTTTTGCTTTTGTTAGCTTACACAGCCTGTTACCCCAGATTCACAGAAACTAGCATCTTCCACATTGCGGTTTTCGGGCAGCGCTAATGCTAATTTACCCTCAGGTCTGAGTGAGTGTGTGTGTGTGTGTGTGTGTGTGTGTTTAAGAGGGAAAATGGGGGACAAGCTGACATATGTGCATAAGCTATCATGCACATGCTTGGTATGTTGGCTCGTTTGGAGGCACAAGAATACACCGTACGATCACAAAGATGGGAATATACTTTCACTTTGAGATGATTTGGGGTATAAAAGCCCCTTAGGAGAGGTCAGAGGTTATCACATGGGATCAGTTGCAGATGACAGGACCAGCGAGCGAAGCAGCTGCTGTTGCCCCCGGAGGACTGAGCATGAAGCTACCATCATATACGCTCATTAGGTTCCTATATCTGTGTGTGTGTGTGTGTGTGTCTAGGGGGAGTAGGTGTGTGTGTGGTGAGCATGTGTTTGTGCAAGGACTGGAGTTGTTATTTTTGTTCCTGCATCATGTAGCGCATGCCGGGTTTCTCTCCATTGTTTTGTGTATTACATGTCTTTGAATTGTACTTCTCCATTTGTTTGTCTCGCTGCTGTCTTGCTGCAGAGCCACTGTGACACTCGCCCGGAGTTCAAACTTGGCAGGAGACTAAACTCTTTCAAAACTTCTCCCATTGATTCGCAACACCAGACATTTGGGAGATGCCACTTTTTCACACGGCGGCAGCAGCAGAGACGTAAGAAGACCTCTGGGAGAGATGGAGGCAAACTGACAGGGAGATCGAGACAGAAGGAAAATAAGTGCAGACAGGAAATAAAGTTTGAATCACCTGCGGGGAGAATTTAAGGGAGGTGTGAGAACAATTCCTTCACACATCCTCCATCTGAATTCGCGTTGTGTTTGCAAGCAGACGAAGCCACACACAGTCACACAAATATAGATCCAGTGCTTTGGCATTAACGAAACAAATATCGGATCTTTCGTATTCTCAAATATTGATATCAGCCTCAAAAATCCAGTGTTGTTTTGGTCTTAAACTCTTAGATGCAGATGAGCTCTGCCTCGGTTTTAATCATCATCCTACACTATGTCGGTAACCATAGGAGCGACGACATTTTGCCTCCTATAACCTTTTAACTCGAAGTCTAAGACATTCAAGAATAAACCAGTTAATGCGCTTGTAACACGGATAATCCACTCTTGAGAGGCGCGTTAAAGGATTAGATCTCGCTTCTTTACCTTCACCTCGTGTGTCGAAATCCTTCACAACACACACACCTCCTCGAGGATCATCCCCTCATTTAATCATTTAATCAATACACAAATAAGATGAGCTATCTTTCCTCCTGTCCATCTCCTTTGTCTGAATCGTTGTCCGCTAACGGGGAGGGGGGGGGGATCAGGTGTCTTCTCGCTGCGTTTCATATCGTATCGTAAGAGAAACCTAATCAGCACTTTTTAATTAAAGAGGCCATATTGTTGGTGGGGAAGGAGGAGACGATGGCAGCAGATGAATGAGGGTGGATGAAGAGAGGAGAGGCCGAGCCTGTCTGCTGAAAGCCACTTGAATCCCTTTCTTATTAACTCTCTGTGACACATGATCTACCTCCGTCCTCACACACACACACACACACACACACACACACACACACACACACACACACACACACACACTCAGGGCTACCAACCAGCTCCTCTTACCACAAGAAACAGCCCCCTGCATGGCTTCATTTTACTGCATCCCACCACTCTCTCTCCGAATCACTGCTTCGTTTCATTCATGCCTCGTTCCGAGCAGGTATCACGGTGACATTTTCCGATGCAGATGGGGACCGAACCTCGAGCCGAGAATGCCGGTGTGACTAAATGTAATTGAGCGACCCGGAGAAGGTGACATTTCTTAGGACTGTAGTAAAAAGTTCATCCTGTTCCGCTTCATGCAAGTGTTTTTAATGAGAGGACGGACGTTTTATTACAATGTGGGTCTTTTTTTTTCAAATAGATTTAGCCATCATATCCGTGGATTATTTAGTTGTACTCACCAATAATGATAATAATAAAATAAAAATAAGAGCATTCACAATGTTGGTAATGGTCCTTCATTGATGAGGAAAAGTAGTCTATAGCCTCAAAGTGCTGTTGTTGTTTAGAAGTTACGTTAGCTACGTTTGTGACGTGTTTTCCTGTTATGTTTACGTATTTTAAGCCCAACCATGATGTTTTTCTGGAACCTAACTTTGACCGTTTAACGGTAACACTGTGGCATTAAACGTGACGTGAAAAGCCTAAAACGTCATGTCTTGCTATTCATATACTTCCCGTGAAGATCAGGTTGAAGCAATAAAGGCAATAAAACGAATCAGTTTGCTGACTCATGCATTTTTTCAGTTCTTCGTTAGCATGTACTCGATGGATTGGCTCAACGTTTTTGTATTGACTTTCATGGTTCCCAGAGGATGAATCCTAACAACTTTGTGGAGATGCTCAGATCTTTCCTCTAGCACCACCATCAGCACACAATTACAATGACTTCAATACCTGTAAAACTAATAACATCACCGTCAGTCTCAGTTATACTTTGTGTTTTGTTAATTAGCAAACGTTAGCATGCTAACATGCTAAACTAAGATGGTAAACCTTATAACTGCTCCACGTCAGCCTCGCTATCGAGCTGCTAGCTTGATTGCAGACTCTTTAATACCTTTAACTGGACAAAAAAAACACAAACATCCGATAACGTCGGCCTTTTGTCTTCCGTGGAAAAGCTTACAGTCATCACTAATCTCAGAACACGTTACTCTGCAGTAGTTTCAGGTATTTTTCCCGTGTTTAAAACCATCAGTTTCTTCGATTAGAGTCCTACATCTTCTGTACGGGCCCAATTCTCACACAGATTGTGGCCCAGCTAGAGTGAATTTCCCTTTTGTTTGTTCACGATCACGCCACCTCTCATACTCTCTCCAGTCTGAACCCACCTTTAGGGCTTTCTTTGCTGTTTATAAAATCCAAACTGCTGCATCCCTCGCATACAAAGGGATCTGGCAATAAAGTCTCCGAGGTCCGTGTCGGGTGATGAACAATAAGGAGAGGATGACGTGACGAGGGCACAGATATGAAAACACTCGACTCGGGGGCGGCGAAAAAAGAAATAAAACAGGGAGCCCCGCAGACTCGCATTAAAACTTCATGTTTAATGCGATGGATTATCCAGCTCGGGCACTTTTCAAGTCACTGGAGGTCGTTTTTCATGCTGTACGAGATATAATGGCTTCTACTGAAGGGAGGAAAACACAAATATCTCCCACTACTCTGGCTGTGTTCAGACAAAACCGGAGTAGTGTAAAGGGGAGAGGAAACATGTTTTTAAGAAAGAACCTTTTATTTATTATAGAGTACGAAGGAACCTTCTTCCAACATTGAAAGTGCTGTGAGTTGTTTTGTGCTGCATCTTGTCTCTAAAACAGGGGTCTCAAACTCCCGGCCCGCGGGCCAAATCCGGCCCGCTACGTCATTTTATGTGGCCCGCGAATCTGCCAGCAAAAAAAAAGAAAAAGTTAAAAAAAAAAAAATCTTTTATTTATATTTTTTTTAAGTTAGACGAATAATAATAAAAATATCCCCATAGGCGAAATTATGAGATAGAAAGTCGAAGTTATTAGATAGAAAGTCATAACTAGAAAGTCATAATTCTGAGATAGAAAGTCAAAGTTATGAGATAGAAAGTCAAAAAGATGAGACAGAAAGTCAAAATTATGAGATAGAAAGTCAAAATTATGAGATTGAGATTGACAGTCAAAATGATGAGATTGAAAGTCAAAAAGATGAGATTGACAGTCAAAATGATGAGATTGAAAGTCAAAAAGATGAGATTGAAAGTCAAAATTATGAAATAGAAAGTCAAAATGATGAGATACTTAAACAGTTAGAAGCAGCTCTTTGGCTGGTTACTGTACATTTGACATGGAAATGTATTGTGAGTACATTGAAGACTACTTTAAACTGTGAATGCAGAGAGTTATTTGACAATATGTTTCGAGTTGTTACATTTACAACCGGCCCTTTGTGGGCGACCATGATGCTGATGTGGCCCGGAGTGAAAATGAGTTTGAGAGCCCTGCCCTAAAAGCTTGTGTGTACTTGTAGCGGGAAACAATTTTGGCTGCATTTGAAAGGAAACGTTGGAAGAAGAACTAAGCCCTGCACTTAGAGGCAAACTGTACTTTTCAAGGGCTTGCTGGGTGAACTATTCACTGAAGTTAAATCAATTTGAAATGTGATGGACAATTGGTCGTATTGCCTCTTGGATAACTCTGAATTTCCTGTTTCTTGTGCCGATGTCTCGTCACTGGTGATTCCAGTTTGCAAATGAATGACATGAGAACACTTAAAAGATTCATCAATTGCTATTTCCCTGATGATTGACTCATCATTTAAGTGATTTAACAAGCAAAAATACCAAACAAAGCTTCTCAAATGTGAGGATTGGCTGATGTGTTTTGTCATTGCAGATGATTAAAATATCTTTATGTTTTGGACAATTTGGATAAAGTAAAAACAATTGAATGGATTCTACTAGAAATAGAAGGCAAATTCTGCTTCTTTGTATCCCTCAGTCTTTCATCACTGTGGACGATATCAATTTAACGGACTTTCGCTGAAAACAGAGTAAAAAAGTATAGATTTAAGCTGCAGTTGTGGTCAGATTACTGGGCCGTGAGTAGGGCAGAGGACATGGACAAAGGATTAACTTTAAAAAAAAAAAATTTAAAAAAAAGTGTCGACAACAATCTGTGCAATCAATTACAGTGAGAGCATTAGTGCCTGTTTTATAACAGCGTGGGTTTAGTGTTTTTGTGCATTTGTGTGTGACGGCACATGTGTGTTTGTGCCGAGTCCAACCGCCGAAGCGACACAATCACAGCTGTTTATGGAATTGAAGAAAAAAAAAGGGAATGCCAGTTCTTGCGTTCTTCTCTCTTAATCTTCTCCAAACTCATCAGGTCAGCTGTCACATTTTCGCTGAATGCTCAATTAATATTCTATAGGGAAACATATTTGGATTTTTATTCAGAACCTGGGGATCTTTTCTTCACCAGTTGTTTATTTTGCACATGAAATGATGTCCCATCTCATGCCGATTTATGAGCGTTGTGTTCTGCACAGCAGGGTGACTCTTTGTTGTGCGTTTTTTGACAGTTAGTTTAGAACATAAATGCAAAAATGTGCTGAAATGAGGTTCCAGCCATCTATTTAGTCACTGTACAACAGAAAGAATGCTAAACATTTGAATGTTCCAGTTTCTTGAAATGTGAGGAGTTGCTGTTTTATCTCTGTTTTATAAAATGAAAACGTTATTTTTATCGTCACATAAAGTTTGAGCACAGCACAGCGTAGGGAGATTGGTCGAAGAAAACAAGCAGTTTGAAAACGTCATCTTAGACTCTGGGAGGTTTAATAGACCAAATGGTAAATCGATTGATCAGAAAATGACGGATTATAATAATATGATGATAATTATGCTGCCCGAAGGAAAATAAATGCTACAGCTCTTTGAACGGAGGCTGCATGAATCTCAATCAAAACACCATGTGTTTGGGCAGATTTAACGCTTTTTAATCCTTTAGCAAAACAGTGCAACAAAACCCCTGAATGATCCCATTTACTTGAGTGGGTGGCACTAACACCGCCACGGGGCCACCCATGCTTAAAATCGATGCACTCTCGCTCCTCCGCCGCGTTTCGGATAAACGCATCCGCCGAATGGAGTATACGTGGTGTGAAAAGCCGCTGCTTTGCGTAGCGTGAGCTGTCCTTTTCCTGACCGCTGGCACGTGTGTGTGTGTGTGGACGCCAACGGGACGGTGTAATCAAGGAGAGGGACGTCGGCCATTGTCATGCAAGTGAGATGCCGTCGAGAGAGGCTTGGACTCCTTCCCAGGTTCCATTGTTGTCGTGGCGGGGTTTTTTTGGCGGGTACATACACATGTCCCTCGTTACTGACGGGACCTAATGTAGGAGGCCATCTGTCCTGTTTGAGCCAACAGTGAGTGTGACTCTTACAGCTGTGGAAGGTAATGAAGGTATCATTCACCGTGTTATTACAGAGGGGCAAAAGCCAAGCCTCACTAGCCTCTGCCGCTAATGGATCCCCGACCATTATTTGCTGAGTGAATCCTTCTCACCGTGTTCGTCTCTTCCTCCTGTTTCGCTCTCCCTTTATCCTTTTTCTTCCTTCCTCGTTTCTGGCTTCCTTTCAACCCCCCCCCCCCCCCCCCGCTCTCGTTTTCCCCAATTCCTCCGTCGACCACTTTCCTTGTTCCACCTCATCATCATTTTCGCTTCCTCATTACACCTCCACCTGCCCTCGTTCTCGCTCTCTCCTGCTCTACCTTTTACTACTACCTTTACTACCTCCCGCAGGCCCCGTGAAGCGGGAGAGAGAGCGAGATGTTGCAGAAGAAGATATTTCTGGTCTTAGTCACCATCAGCACTGTCAGTCTCCTGCTGCACCATGGGGGCCACTTGAGCTGGTGAGTGATTGACACACGCCCACACTTATGCAAACCCATACATTACCCACCCTCTATATCTTTATGAGTTCACATGGTGCTAATTACTATGAAGACGTCCGTCTTTTCGTTCTTCTTTTCAAGTCAAATTAATAGCGGGACTGGCTCGTTATAGATATGAAGACGTTGAATGCAGATGCTCTGCCAAAGCGGTCGAGGGACCAATTATGAAAGCAGAGGGATCGTAGATCTTTGACAGCCCCGCATTCTGTTCTCGAACCCTTTTCAACTTAACGGTTTGCTCATAAAACCGTTTCCACATTCCCGTCTTTAATGTCTCCGTTATTGCTCTGCCCTTCGTCTCCCTTCTTTTCTTTTCACACCTTTTAGATATCTGACACTCCAGTTCGGTCTGCAGTGAATACGCTGTAATACTGCAGAGTATTAAAAACAATACCCCGGATGCAAATTGGAAACTATAAGATTCAAAGAATAAAGTTTTATGTTAGGCCCTAGAGTGACCTGTTTTACATTTTTTAACATCACAATGCAGGTGCAAAAAATGCTTAGTATTAGTATGGAAATGAAATCATCATGCTGTTAAAAATATATTTCGCAATAACAATACATACACTGCAACAGTAAGAGAAAGGAAAGAAATGTAAGGCACAGATCAAAAAGTCAATGTTTTTGAAAAGGATGACAAATTAAGTTCATATCATCACACAGTGAGTCCACTGAAAGTCAATAAATTATAATGTCGATTTATCACCCAGCCATATATGCAGTACAAACACCAAGTAATTATTCTGAACTCTCTGATCCTTCCTCTGGTGGCTTTATCCTACGTCTGCCCTCTTTCCTCTGTCTCCTTATTTCAATTCCCCACATGTACACTGATGTCTACTTCCCCGTTGTACCTCTGTCCTGTCCTACACCTCAGTCTCTTCCATTATCTGTCTAGAGGCTGTGCAATTCCGTCTCTAATGTCACCAAATTATTTGGAGTAGCTGCTCCTTTTTTTCTGGAGCTAATGGAGTTTCAAATAAATGAATGCATTTTCTTTTTCTCCAGGACCATGGAGGCCTTCCACTTCGGTTGTCCTGCCCTCCGTTCCCACCCTGCCCCGGGCCTGAAACCTAAGCACACCAATGTGGCCTTCCTCAAGACCCACAAAACGGCCAGCACCACCATGCAGAACCTGCTTTTCCGCTTCGCAGAGCGCAACAACCTCACGGTGGCGTTGCCCGTGCAGGCCTGCGGTCACCAGTTCTGCTACCCGCGCTCCTTCACTACTCACTTCGTCCACCCGCACACGCTGCCGCCGAACATTGTCACCAGCCACATGCGCTTCAACAAGGCAGAGACGCGGCGCCTGATGCCCAACGACACGATTTATATCACAATCCTGAGAGAGCCGGGCTCCATGTTTGAATCCTTGTTCAGTTACTACAACCAGTACTGCCAGAGCTTCAAGAGGGTCCCCAATGGCTCCTTGGAGGTTTTCTTAGAGGAGCCATGGCGCTACTACCGACCCGACGAGAAGGACTCCATGTACGCACGCAACACCTTGACCTTCGATTTGGGCGGAGACAAGGACCGCCCAGCAACAGATGTGGCGTACGCACGGGGCTTTCTGGCTGAGGTGGACAGAGTTTTCTCCCTGGTGATGATTGCCGAGTACTTTGATGAGTCGCTGGTTCTCCTTCGCCATCTCCTCTTTTGGGACCTGGATGACATCCTGTACGTTAAACTCAACATGCGGACGCCGAGCTCAAAGAGGAGCCTATCACCAGGCCTTCCCGCAAAGATCCGTGCCTGGAATTCTTTAGATGCGCGTCTCTACGACCACTTCAACGCCTCCTTGTGGCGCCAGCTGTCCGCTCTGGGTCCAGCTTGCGTGGCAAGGGAGGTGAAACTTCTTCGACAAGCCCAGGAGAGGCTGGTGAAAAGCTGCTTCGGTGGGCGGATGCCGCTTCTACGATCAGCCGCGCAGATCAAAAACAAGGATCTCCGGCCCTGGCAGCCCAGTGGAAAGGTTGACATTGTGGGCTACGACCTCCCGGTGAATCTCAGCCGTGGCTTCTCCAGCCAGGCCCAGGAGCTCTGCCTCAAGCTCATCATGCCTGAAGTCCAGTACACACAAGTGCTCCTACGTACCCAATCACTGCACTACCGCCGAGGCTACCAGCTTCGCCCGGGCCAGCAGTCACATCCCCTCCAACAGCCCATACGCACAGCCCTGCCTCGGCATCTTCAAGTGCAACGCAGCCAACTGCCCCCTGCAGCCCCGGGCCCTGCATCAGGGACAGGGTCCACCTCCACCTCAAAGCCTGCTGCAGGAACTCAAGTTCGGACCACAAATTTAGGGCCGAAGTCCTCACAGACCCAGGCCTCACTGACTCAAAAGTAGACACTGGAATATATTCTGAGTGCCCAAAAGACTGCATTGTCCTTCCCATCCTGCCCCTCGAGACATTGGTGCGTGGTTGGTGGTGGGTGTTGGGAACAAGGGTGTCCTTGGGAAAGAGTCTGGGTTGTGTTTGAATCAATGTCTCCCCTATCCTTTCCAGACAGAGTTTGGAATCAAAATAAACGAGGGGAAAAGGAGGTAAAGGGGGTTAGACGTATCTGGACTTGAACTTGAATCTCTCCCCGCTCTGATCTGTGAAAGAGCATCAGGGTTGGCAGACACAAGGGTGGGAGAAATCGACTCGATTGCACACCTCTGGTTTTAGGTGAAAGTGGTGCTTTGAAGCAAATCTGTTATGTGCGCCTGGGACTCAATAGGGAAGTGGCGATATCGGGGTCTATTGTGAGGCACAGAGTAGGCATTGTGTGTATCACACTGGTATAGTATCATGTTACTTGCTTTCATTCTCTGTTTCTACAGCCCTCTCTCACTCTCTCTCCCTTACATATGCCACTTTAAATCCTTGAGAGAGACATAATGACATTGAGGGATCGGCTGTCAGGCGTCCAAAGAGCCTCCTCGGAGGCCAGACAGACATTGAGATCACCTCCGACCATTACTACAACAGCACAATCAACAACTCTTCTCTTCTTCTTCTTCTGCTCTCACAAAGCCGAAAGCAATGGAGGTTTAAAAAGGCCGTATACAGAGTGAAAGCCTAAAGACTGGATGCTCAGCTTGGCCAACCATTATAGCTATGACTCACACAGTAACTGAACACACACATCAAGCCTGTCTCTTCAGCTTTTCGACCTCTCTGGCTTCCTCCTATGCATCCATCTCTCCATCCCTCATCCCCGCTGCTACCCTCTGGTCCGGCTCTGAAACCAAAGAGCAGCACTGACATCTTGTTTTCTTCAAACCCGGTTCATCTTTGATTTCAGTCTCGCTCTGACCACCGGCTGAGATTGCATCTTGCAGCTTTCTAGACTTTCTAGGTTTCGGCATGTGGGGGTTTTGTCTTTCATCTTATTGCAATAAGATCACCAGGCCTGCGTTATACTCGAAAGGCATGGATTTAGTAACCTACCAGCAACCCCACACTGCCCACACTGGCACAAACAATAAGGTAAAACAACTTGACAAGACAAAGACTTGAGGCCTGTGGGTCACGTTATTTGAATATTTAATCGTCTCCCCTCACGCCGCTCCTCACGGCCGTGTTCCTAGGTTACATTTTCATTAAGAATACAAGGAGCGGACGAAAGCGGCACATTCTTAACGCGAAAACACAGGAGAGCGAAGCGGAAGCATCGGTTGTGACCGGTGGTTTGGCTGTGATCTTAAAATATCACCACTTATCTCAGCTGTGATCCATTTTTAATCCATTCTGCTCATATTTAATGTGTAATTTATGTTATTTTATTCCTCCAGTGATCAGCAGGACACTGCTGAGTAACTGGGGGGGGGGGGGGGGCAGAGGAAGGATGTCTGTGTGTATTTCTGTGTTTGTGTGTATGTGTGTGTATGTGTGTGTGTGTGTGTGTGTGACAGCCAGGAAGCGTCTCTCTCTGCTTCATGTTGTATTTTTCTCCCAAGGCCAGCCAAGTTGGCATGGCAACAAAAGGAAATAATGTGCGTGCGGGTTATTAAAACGATGTATTATTTATTATCGGTCTCATTACTGCATTTGAAATGCTTTTTTTCATGAATACACTGGATAGAAAAGCTTCATATGCTCAGCGTACCATCGCTCAGGTGGAACAAGGCATGTGGCGGCGATATAAAATATGAATTCCACACATGTTTTACATAATGCAAAACTACAACGGCCACTTCTGAAAACCGCACATTGTAACAAGTGTCGTCGCTTGAAAATTCATCTTTCACTCGGCAGCGCTTAAGTGCTCAACCACACAAAGCTTTTGTGGTCGGAGTCTGTCGCGCTGTCGGTTGGAATAATGACAAACACACAAACCGCTGCTGCTCTGAGAGGAATACAAAGTGCAGCGGGTGGAAAGCCGACGTGAGTGAAGGATAAACAGCTTCATGAAGTGGCTGTGAATATTTGAATATTTGAATTCAAAGTGTGCTTATCTTACCGCAGAACCTCAGCTTTGAAAGCTGGAGATGCACAGCAGAGTTTTATTTATTTACAGGTTTTGAAATGTGTTCGGCTACGTGTAATATTCTTCAAGGTACATACACTGCAAAAACTCACTCAAAGGATGAAACTGGAGTTTTTCTGTATTTGTCATACAAATCCCACGAAAAGACAAACAATGTGAGTCCACCCTTCCTGTGGCACACAGCTTCAAGTGTATTGGTTCTTGCTGTAAATCTTGAAAGAAAACACTCACAAAAATGTGTTTTTGTGTTTTTAAAAGGCTCAATAACTCTCTTAAACAGCTGGGCTCTAGTTTTAGCAGCTGTGACTCAAACAGAAGAAATGTGGCATTTGTTTGGGACTGTTTTCAGCTGTGGATGAATACACATTTAATGCAACAATGGCTGTTTCCAGCAGCAGGACGGTGTGTTTAGGATTGACTCAGAATAAACTACGGTGCCCCGGTTCGTCGTAATGATGGAACATGTAACCAAGTGCACCGCTGTGACACATTCATGTGTTTTTAATAGCTTTTTTGAGATTTTGGGATGGATTCAATGTTGGTTTTGGTCGATTCATGGGATTTGTTGATAACAGGATAAATACAGAATATCACCAGCCTTATACATTGACTCGGTTTGAATTCAGCTGCTACGTGTAAAAGGAAGCATTTTGGCTTCAAGTTAAAGTCCTGCTGTAAAATAACAATAAAACCCTGAATATGTGTTTGTTACTAATTAAGAATCGACGGCGATAATTTATGATAATTTATTTCAAAATGTCTATATTCATCGAAGTTTGTACGCCTTGGATCCCCAGACGCATTGGCACAACACTTGATTTTTAAGCTTACGGTTCAGGAAAGGAAAATAAATGCATTTCCTCCCATGTCTGTGTGTGAATGGGAGCCAGCTGAAGAATATGTTCTTATTTTCCCTCAAATATTTATTCATGCCCCATCTCTCCGTGGCTGTGAATCTCTCTAAGTGCTGTTTTGATTGGACGAGTCGTCCGCCCGGCTCTTCTGCTTCTTGAGAGGGTTTCAGTAATGGTCATGCTGTCGGAAAATGTCTGTGATTTTTCTTTGAAAATGAGGAGCTGTGAAAAACAGAATGCTAAAATCTCAACATGTTCACATTAGCTGCTCCTTCTTTATTTTTTTTTAAGAGCGACGTCGCAAAAGCTGGGTTGTTTTTCTCCGTTAAACTGGGAAATAAAACTTCTTCTTGTGGTGTCGGGTACATTTATCTGGACTCTGCTGAGCCATCTGCAGCATCTGCTGATGTTGCAGGAAAGTGAAAGAGACAGGTTCATTGACATCGGGTGAAAGTGGTACGCTCGCTGGTTATCTGACTGTATTTTCCATCATTGCCTCTTTTGATTTCCGTCTTCTGTTTAAGAACTTAACTGTGAGCTGTGAAGAACGAGACAGGTGGATATTTTTCCCCCTATTTTTGTGATTGGGCGCGGAGGTTTGGGTGGGTGACGGGGCTCTGAACAAATGGCTAACGACAATCAGAGCTAGGGGCCCCGAAAGCTTTGTAATGATGGACGGTGAACGTGACGAATAAAGTTTGATTGATTTCAATTCATCTGCGAGTGGACCCGTTTTTTGTCTCTGCCATTTCTCTCCTCAATGCAGATTTATTCAGATATGCACTCACTTGAATTATTCAGCATATTAGAGCAATGCACACACACACACACACACACACGCTCTTCTTCAGCAGCGACACATAACACCCAGCGACAGTTGCTCAATTAAGATTCTGATTCTAAATGGTTTCTATTTCCCCGAAGACTCAAAACCACACTTTTCATCCTGCAATCAGTCGTTTGAAATGACCTCCATGCTAAATGAGGGAACAAATTGCTTTTCACAGGGACAAAACCAAAATGCAACGCAGTGTGTTTGATATGACTGTGATTGAGGCAATCATGACGCTGCGTCGCCCCCCCGCCTGTCTGTCATTATGGCCTGGCGTTGCCATAGTGGCGCCCGCTGGCCTCCGGACCAGCTGCCTCCGCACCTTTCTGTTTTCCCTCTCACGTCTTCGCTGCCTCTCTCTTTTCGTCGTCCTTACTTTTCACACAGTTGTAATCATAACAATCATTATAATAACTACAGTAGCTGAAAATAGCACGACGACAACAGCCATAAAGCGGCAAAAAGAGAAAGAAAACAAACAAAACACTTGAAGTTTAATTTACTTTGTGTCATGTTTCTCTTGAAACTTTATGTATCTGTGAGTCTTAAGAGCACAAAGGTGCGAATACGAAAACAATGAAGAGAAAATTGAAGATAAAATTGGTTCCCACTACACTGATATCTCTTCTTACCTGAGCACCTTGCATCTGTGACATGAAATTCACATAAGAATGTACGTAAATGCCTGGACTTTCATTCATTTAACATCGACTTGATCATTAGTTGTTGACTTTTTAGCCGCGTTAGTGTCGTGGCTCTGGGGATGGCGATGTGTGTCTGTCGGTCAGTCCGCTACTTTGGTCTAGACGGAAATATCTCAACAAATATTGAATCGATTGTCCTGACATTTGGTTCGCACATTCATGTCCCCCTAAAAAATGAATCCCTGATGTTTCCTTTGACGCCATGAGTCCAGTTTAAGACAAAATACCAGCGAAAATAATGGCATTCCCATCCGCCACAGCTGCACTGTGTGTTTTGGGCTAATTGGCAAAATGTTAGCATCCTCACGAGCTAAACTAAGATGGAGAACGTGATACCTGATTCGTCTGATCAGACTTGGCGTGATAATAGAAGTCTGAAAAGCAACTAACAAAGTTCCTTATTCAAGATAAGTAAACCCTAATTCAATAAAAATTCAGTTGCCAACAAAAAGGCCACTCATCGGGATATCAGGCTACGTGCACTCACAGGATCACATTGAACTCCCTCACAACACGTAAACAAACCCACGACTGTGCATCATGCACTCAAACGCATCAGATCTCTCGTTAATCCATAAATAGGCTCTCAAACACAAACAAACATATTCACCCGCGACGCCAAAACAAATGAAATGCAACAAACACAAAAGAATGGATTTCGTTAATTCCATAGCCGTGCGTTTATGTGTCGTGCACATGCTGTTCTGCGGAGCAATGTTCTAGGATTCGGCCTTTGAAAGTGCACAAGTGGGTGAATGGCCGTAGCTTAACTCAAGCGCTTTGTCCTGATGGCACTGTGATTGGGCCTAAAATGTCAAGCGCCTTGTCATCACGGAGGAGGAGGAAGGGCATTCCAGCTCTGTGACTCACGTTGTTATCACGGAGGGAGTTACTGGGATTGGCCCATCGCCCGTCTCCTCTTCCAGCCGCCTCCCACTGCAGAATGCCGGTGTTTATAGCTGCAGGATATGCTTCCATTCTCAGTCGTGACAATACCAAGAGCTGCTTGAGCACTTAAGGAAACCAATCGTCGTTGTTTAGTTTCACAGACGGGGCCTTTTGGCACCGATTGCAAGAGGGTCATTGTTTTTCAAAACAATTTTCCTGTTATTGAGCCAGTGGAATATATTTCAGACAATACCAGGAAGGACACATTTCTATACGTCCCCCATTTTAAGTGACTCAATCGAAATTATATTTTAGAAAAAGCAACAATTGAAGAATCAATTACAACGCAGCCTGGTCATTTTAAAACCTTTCGTGACGGCTTATTCTTCAAATACAATCCTGTGTATTGGGTTATAGCCAATTTGCCTGTCAAATATTGGTCATCTCTACAATCTATACATCTTGCAGTGCTGTTACAGTCATGATGTCAAAACATTTGGCTTTGGGAAAAGTATTCAGCCACTTTAAACACGTGAACCAATAATCCTCACCGTTTCCCTTGAAACATAAAGAGTGCAGTTTAGTTGAATGGGAACGTTATGTTGTTGGCGACGGGGTTGACGCCTAACCCTAACCCTAACCCTAACCTCCCAATTAAACCTAACCCTAAAATGAAACTATACCTGCCACTGATTCTAATTCCTCTTCATATCATATAATGCGTCTCTTCATACTATTTTGAATGTCTACCTGTTATCAATCCCTCTTTCTATGCACCGCTTTAACATTTCAGCTTCAGCACCAGCAGGAGGAGGCTGTGCGCAGCTCTTTCGTCACACTGTGTCGGCGACGGATGTTGCAGGCTAAATGTAGTCTTGTGAGTCACAGAGAGCAAGGAGGCACAGCAGCACCGAAGGTTTCCATGTATTTTCTTTTTTGTTTTCTTGCCTTTTGCGAGTCAGAGCGCGTTGTAACAATGCAGGCGCGCAGGTTGCCGGCTGTTAGAGCAGCTTATCCCCGATAATGTGCGCTCATCCCGTCTGTAACCACTCCGCTGGGCTCAGAGGTGGCACCGACATCGGAAATCTACCAGATGTTCCTCGCTTCTGCTCTCTCGTCTGCAGAGGAGGAATTTATAGTTTTACACGTCTTTCTCCAAAGACGTGTAAAAATGATGTAATTGAAGTGAGTTAAACCTCAGCTGGTGAGAAATAAAAGCAAAAAGTCATAAACTTCTGATTGAAAAGAGGAGGTATGACGTTTTCTGACTCTTGGACTTCAGCCGAGCCACTCTGGTCTGCAGCTGTCTGGCTGAGCTGAATGTTGGTCATGAGGGAACATTTGACCCACTTCTTCTTTGCCATGCATGTACCAGGTACTAAACCCTGAAACAACTGAGATTATTACTCCTGTTCCATTGAAATATATTTTTTAAAAAGGCGTAAATGTGCGTTTCAGGGAAATCAAGAGAAATATGTGAAGAAATAAATGTTTCATTTGGTGAAACACTGTAGTTTCTCAATAAATTTTTTTTTTTTTACTTAAATCTAAGTCTTTGTCAGTCAGACAGTATAAGACAGGCTGGGCTCTGAGGCAATACAGCTGAAATCCCTAAAAGACAGACGAGGCTGAATATAGAAAGCTTGAATGTCACTGTTACAGCTGTGCTGTTGTCCCTTTCCCCTCTAGCTCTGCTCAGGTGTGCTGCATTGCTAAACGAGGTGCACCTGGCCGGGTCAGGTTAAAAGCTCATGTTCATGTTGATAAATCCCATGGATTTGATTGTCTTAAAGGTGTCTTCTGTGGTTAATTTTGGGTCAATATGGAGCGTTGTTTCCCCCCGAAAGGTCGCCCAAGTGTGGGGCGTAACAGACAAGCTATCTGGCAATGAACAACAGCTTAAGGACTCGTGTGACGCATTCTCATCCCAACTCGCAACAAACCCACTGAGTTAGATTTATGAAAAAACATGGTTGGGCTTCAAATAAGTTTGTAAGTAAAATGAAACACAAGAGCAGAAAGAATTTGATCTAAAATAACTCAACACTTTGGGACATGGACAGAGGTCTCCTGGTTGAAAGTCCTGTGTTTGTTTTAAAAGGAGTAATGAGCATGAAATGCAAAGTGTCACATCATCTCTGCTCTCTGGATCTGCAGAGAATTTCACAAAAACTGGCCATGGATCATAACTGGACCGGACCAACACACCAACTGTTACCTCTGTCTATTAGGGGGAATGCAAAAGTATTGCAAAGGAACGCGAAACTTCCCGCCGTGACTTAGACGTCATAGAAAGGAAGACATTGTAGTGCACCCTCGACCGAACTCCCATCGCTGTCTCGAAGTTTAAGCACCTCTCAAAGACATCGCGCAGAGTTATTTCATTTGTTAAAACTTTCATCGAAAACAAATGTCGCGCCCTCAGACCTGTCTGTCTCTGGACGTGGCGCAGCCCTTCACGCAGATGTGGACGGATGAGTGATTTGGGGATTAGAGGAGAGCCGAGTGGACTTCTGTCAGCTCTGATCGCCCACAGCCGGGACTGTGATCACGTTTTGGCTGCGTTGTTGTTTCTGTTCACACGAGCCACTGAGGCGATGGAGGTTAGGCCTCATTTCTGTGACCGACTGAATTAATTAGTCCCTCCCTCCCTCCCTCCCTCCCGCTCCAGTGTGTGTGTGTGTGTGTGTGTGTTTGGACTGTGGAGGCATGCCTGCAGGGAAAAAGAGAGGAACTAGATCGGCTCTGCATCAACATGAAACAGGCAAATACTTCAGCGACATGAATGACTGGTGGAGGGGTATAGCCTGTAACAATAGGAACTGTATGTGTTGCAAATGGATGTCAAGGCACCACTTTGTCACATCTCCGAAAACTAGGGCGCTATTTGGATAAACTCCCCACATATTGGGAGTCTAAACTGTTCCTTTCTCGCTTGGAAACAGATTAAAAGTGAATGAAGCGACAGCTTTTATTCTGGCTCGAAAATCTGACGGCCGGGACGCGGTTTCAAGGCACCTCGCCAGCGGCCCTGAGGCTTTGGAGAGCTCATCGGGGATTCCGAAAGATCTTGTAGCGCGTGATCACGGGTCAGTCATGTTGTGTGACAACCACAACTTCAAAAAGACAAGACAGCAAGTTGCGTAGTGTGAATTGAGCAGCGATCTGACGTCCTTTGAAGGTTTGTTTCGCGTGAACTTGGCTTTAAAGTATCAAGAACCACAACATTCACAGAATTATTAGAAAAACACATTCAGAAAACACACACACACACACACACACAACCCCCTCGTCTTTACCCGCCTGCAGCGGTTCCGGCGGCGGCTGAATCCACCGCAGACCCACCTACGGCCCAGTTGTTTACCGGGACTCCCGCGATCCGCGGTTCAAATCCCGCCTCGTGCTTCCCCCTCTGCAGTGCACCGCCGCTCTGACCCCGCGCCCACACAGGAGCTGGTGATCTGGAATAAAACAAACACATGCTTTGTTCTCTGCAGAGTGAAGCCCCGCTCGATATCGAAACGAGAGAGAGGTGGGGGGGGGGAAGGAGTGGGAACCTCCCGGGGACACGTGCGTTTCTTTCGGCGTGTGCGTCAGAGGCTCGAAGCACGCATCGCCAATGTGTGTTTGTGTGCTGATATGATGTTCGGGAAAGCGAGATCACGTGCAGCTGCGAACTGAGTGCGTAGGCGTGCGCGTGCTACAAAGAGCATACGAGCTGCAGACAGAAGAGAACTTCTCTGTGAGATTGTTAGCAGCATGAGATATGCCAACTCGTCGGTGAACCATATTAGACGTGGTTTAATTCACAGATTTGAGCCTTGTGAAGGAGACAGACGTGGAGAGGCATGAATAATCCGACAATGATTGAGTTTGTTGTCGTTACTCCCTCCTTTAAATTGGACCCATTGTCGATGTACTCCTGGGTAATTTAAGGGTCTCTTCACACACGGATGAATGAGGTTCAAGCTGCTCAGCTCTTTACTTTTTTTAGCAGTGAAATTGGGTAATGAGTCGAGCAACCGCAGCAAATTTCCGAGGGCTTCCTGCTGCGTCTAAAAACTTTTCCCGCCCAGCGACTTCCTCGCCAAAACAACATTAGCGGCAGACCGAGTTGTGTGTGGGTTTTTTTCCCCTCATTATGTCAGCAGGTGACATTGGTTGTTGCGTAACAGCCTGCGGGCAGAATGTTAAATTCTTCAGGGCTAAAGTGCCGACAAAACCCAGTCGGCCACCGACGCAGGTGTTTCCACTCATCTCGCTTGATTAGACCTCTTCTGTAGGCGTGAACACGCTGTGGCTCATTAACTTCTGTACTCTCGTGGTGGCTCTGTTACACCTGGTAGGAGTGAGACAAATTATACCTTCAGCTTTCTTCATTAGTGCGGTCCGTCTGATGATTGATTTCCAGCGTAAATGCACCAAAATTAAATCCTCATTTTGTGGGCGGCGGGGGGGGGGAGACACACCTGGATCTGCATGTACTTTTCTGTCCATAATCCTAAACCACCTGCATGTTTTCACTTATCGCGTAGCATATGTCAACATGGCCGAAAAAGTGATGACTTCCATGTGATGTACCTTAACCTTCAGGTGAAAGTGTCAGTTTGTGCTAAAATGAGTTCACTTCCAAACCAATGACAAAAACAATGTTTAACGTTAAACACACTGTGGTGAACATGTTGAACAAGATCCGACAGCATGCTAGCATTGCTATTGTGTTTAGCATTTAGCTCTGTGAAGCTGACAAAGTACTTTCATTTTAAAAGTAACACCGAAGTTCCTTTAAATCACAGCCTTTCTCATTCTTTGGTATTTCTCTCTTTGCATACACTGCGCATGCAGTTGCTCACCAACTGACTAATCGTGGAACGGAGCAGATTTACATGTTTTGTACGGTCTATGAGCACTTTACCTTGATTGATTCCACACTACGCCTACGGCCCCGGCATAGAAGACCTTTTTTGTTTTTCTGCCTTTTTTTGCTATAATAGGGTAACGAGACGGAGACAGCAGGCGGTGTCACTTTCATTAAACCTCACACAGACCTGTCTTCACCCGCAGATGAAAGAGCGGAAGAGGAAGACGGGAGGATAATTGGAAGAGAAAAATGCAAATATTTAGCCATTTAGAAGGGATTCGGGGGATGTTTGTGCGTGGCAGTGGTGGGTGGTGAGGCTGGTGTGGGTTTGTGGGAGTGGGTTTTAATGGAAGGTTTCTTTTTTTCGTCTGTGTGTCTCTTCTCCCCAAGCGGTTGATGTCACTCAGTAGCCGAGCGGAGGAGCGTCTCCGGTTTCCCGAGCTCACAAAGAAAATAACGGCCCCTCTGTTGCACCAGAGGCCTGGTGGGCCTGACAGACCCCCACTGTTCCTCTTCTCCATCCCACTTGTTCTCCCTTCACCCGCACTTAGTTTCTCTCGACTCCTCCGACAGAATTCCTGTTGCCAAAGATGCTCAAAAACCATAAAAAATGTTGGCAAAAAGAAAACCATCAAAGGACGACATTAGCAAAGGTCAACGTGTAGATGCATCACCTTTTTCCCCTCGCACCATCTCTCGTCTCCTTCCCGGGATCTCTCTCTGACACCTTCCGACTGAAGAGTGGTGATTCATGTGTTGCCGGCTGCGTGTGAGAGGAGGGGGGCTCGCACTTCTGTGGCCTTGTTTCAATAATACAGCGGTCTCAAGCAGCCATCCATCATTCAGAGGACTCAACTCCTCTCTGCTCTTCGCCGATACTTCCTGAACTCAGCCCTGCAAAACTCAGCACGGAAACAACGCTCTTGTTTTCTCCTGGTTTTGGCTGAAAACACACCGGTTTCACATCGTTGAATGATTTTCACTTTGATTTTATGACCCCAAGCATCTACAAGTTGGTTTGTTTCTTGTTGCAGGAACATGCTCATCCCTGTGGTTTACAGTTAAGGCCTACTAGGCATGGATAAAGGGGACAAGGGGTTCAAGGGGCCCCAAAGACACTCTGTTAGCGGGGGCTTTAGGTAGCGTTAGGGGCCTTTTAGGCGTCTGTTCCTCTTTGATCAGCTCAGAAAATCAGATCAAGTGCAAATGAACTGCAGATTAAGATTCTGATCTGAACAGCAACAGAGTGTTTGTTTATGTCATATTTAAAATCCAATTACACATTTTAAAGATTCTAGTTTTATTCATTTTTGAATACAAACAGATTAATTCACTGTTTTCTTTCGTAAACACACTGACTTGTTTCTCTTTTGAGTCTTTCTCTGTCATCTTCAGGATCCCAAAAGCATGAAACTTGATCCTCAGATAAAAGCACTTTATGTTGGGTTATCGAACAGAGGGTGGGGTGAGGGTGAGGGTGGGGTGGGGGGGTCTTCACTGTGGGGGGGTCGGGGGTCATGGATTTAAAAAACAAATGAGCGGTTACAAGAGGAGGGAGAAGAGGGGAGTAACCTGACCCCTCTGTGGCTTTGCATTCACATTAAAGAACTACTCTCTGCTACTTTTACACCCCCACACCCCCAGACCCCCAGTCTGAACACACACACACACACACACACGCACACACACACACACACACACACTCCCCTGAAAGACAGCTTTCAGAATTGGATTACCAGCTCTGAATGGGGTCGGTTCCCCTCCGCTGGGTTTCGTCTCCATCCCCTGCCGGGACTAGTGGTCCATACACACAGACACACACGCAAACACACACACACACACACACACACACACACACACGCGCACACACACACACTCACAGCATGATGCGCTCTTTCTATCCGCATCCAAAGAGGGAGTCTTTGGGGAGAGACAATAGCAGCACATGCATATATTTGGACATGTAATGAGGGCACATCCCACCAATTAAGGAGGACTGGTGTGTGTGTGTGTGTGTGTGTGTGTGTGTGTGTGTGTGTGTGTGTGTGTGTGAGCTTATCCCAGCTGCAGATGTGTCCTTGATGGCACAGAACTTGAATGTCAATATGACCCCACTGTGGGCGGGGAGGGGGAGGGTCGGAGTCAAAGCTTCATACCGTCTCTGGGGATTCCCTGAGCACTCGTCACACACACACACACACACACACACACACACACACACACACACACACACACGCAGGTGAGCTCAGTGGGAGTTCGTAGAGGGAGATCTGGTGTCTTGTTATCTGCTTCAGGATGTTGCTCTCTCTGCTTGTCGCTGATAAATGCCTCCGAATATTTACCGTAAAATATTCAAATACAAGTGAGTCAAAGGGGCGAACAGCTTCAGCAAGAAAACACAATTATTAAGCGGTGGCTTTGAGGGAACCCTACAACAATGCATGTGCTTATTTCTGGTAATGAAAAACGTTTCCTGCTGAAAATATTATAATATGAAGAAAAAAAAATCAATCTGCAGACAGGAACCCTTTCGATTGTCAGGCCTTCGCAGCTGTCAATAGATGCCAAAGAGCACTTTACATATTTTATTTTCTCAACATCGTACACTTTATAAAGAAACTAAGTGTAACTGTTCACTCTCGTGAAAACCTTTCACTCCAGACATGTAAGTAAGTCCATGGCTTTCTTGGTGGTTTGTTAGAATTCATGATACATTGATGAATGGATATATTGAAATGATTACTTCATCATCTGTGTACGGCAGTAATATGTCCATGATGTGTTTTCTTCTGTCGCCGTGGAGGCATGCAAGAGCTTTCTTCAAGAACTCTAACAATGAATGATGGATTTACAAATGGTCGTTCTTTTAGAAGGGAAATGAATACAGGGTGAGACGCCTCTGAATAAAGTGGAAATCACATTTAAAAATACTTTGCAAAATGGATTCAGATCTTTTTTTAAGTCATCACACTTATACTGTGTTGTTGGGCGGCTTGTTAAAGTGCACACAAAGTGTTGATTTGCTCCTAAAAGATCTTCCAGACTTCTTCGGTTTTCATTTTTCCATTTTGTCAGATGTCCATGGGCATAGAAACACCTTCCAGTGTGTAAGGAAATGAACGATTTTTTTTTGTTCTTCCATTTTCTGCATGTCATCCGTCAATCATCCGGGCCTGTCAGCGGTTAACAGTCTAATCTGCCGATGGAGGAGGAGGGATTAGTCAGCCAGAGGTGTGATCGTCACACCTGTCATCCCTCACTTCACACCCCCCCCCCACCCCCTCAATAAGAAAGACACTTAACCATATTCTCCCTCACATTCTCGCCTACACACACACACACACACACACCCCCATCACTCCCTCCCCACTTTCACACTCTCGCTCATTTCCTGCATCTACCTGTCTGGAGGTTTTTCTGCAGGATGACCCGCTGTTCCTTTATGTAACACGCAGACGAAGAGCAGAGTGGAGGTGGAGTGTTTATGTGTGTGTGTGCAGACACGTTGTGTGTGTGTGTGTGTGTGTGTGTGTGTGTGTGTGTGTGGGATGTTAATGTGTGAGAGAACAGCTGTGGATCATTTTCATATCAGTGACTGTGTTCTTGTCTGTGCTGAGGATGAGGATTGTTGCAGAGGACAACACCTGACTGCATGCGTGGGGAACAAGTGAACAGCAAACAAAGAGCTTTGCTCTCGTTTCAGTGCTCTAATGTGATAAAAATAAAAAATATGATAAATAAGGAATGCATTTGATGGGCTCCTTTCTGCACAGTTGTGTGGTTTCACACATTTTACATATATTTCATACCAAGCACAGATTATATTAAAACTAAATGTCTCATTAACACCAAAAAGGAATGCATTACATGATGTATCTTTTCGTACAAAAGGTTTCATTCTTGACAGTTTACATTCAGTCCACACACACACACACACACACACACACACACACACACACACACACACACACACACACACACACACACACACACACACACACACACACACACACACACACACACACACACACACTGCTAGACTCTGCAGGGGGAGGGACACCAGCTGTGACACCTGAGCAGATTTTCAGGTACAGGGAGTTTGGATTGTGTGGTTTCACCTCCGCCGCAGCGTCTTAAGCTTGGTGATGACAGTGTGGCGAGCGAGACGACAGCTGCAGGAGATTCCGGAGACGTCGGCTGACGCCGGGCGTCTCGGAACAGATGTTGGTGTCAAAACATTTTTTCTTTTCATGAAGTGTCTGTTCCGGTGGTTTGGCTCTGATCCCCATCTACTCGTTCTGCTTCTGTCTTTGTTGAAACGCGAAACGCACGTGTAGACACACACACACGCACACACACACACACACACACACACACACACACACATAATGCATGTTCGCATTTAAATAAAACTAAACTTTTAATTAATGACATTATTAATGAGCATATTCAGTTTCTTTTCTGTTTCCCTCTAAAAGAAAAATGAGGCCTCTGAAACTGCTTTCATACCATCTGGAAGCATCAAACAGCATCGGTTAATAACTTTACTTTTGGGTTTGTGGCTTTTTTTAATCGAAGCGTACTGTAATTGGCTGAATGAAATTAATAATTGAAGAAACCACGACCCTTTCGCTCTTTTTGCCCTGACCTGATGCAAATGGCAGCCTGGAAAGAAGGAAATCGATCTGAAAACGTATGGTTTTGCTCTGACACAGTTCCCAGTAACAGTGAAACTACAGTATCTATAGAGTACAGTATAGAGTACAGATCTCCTGCAACAATAATCTAATCTGACCTTAGGTGCTGATATTTCTGACCTTATCGTCTGTTTTTGCAAGAGGGTTACATGTGTTTTATTCAAAGTGCAATTAGCTTTTAAACTCTAAAAACAATAAAATGATTGTGCCGTGTTTGCGTGTTTGGCATCGTATTTGAGTGGATGCCGTCTCCAATGTCTGACTTCTCTTCATTGTTTGAGCACCCTCTTTGCTTTATTTTTGGGAATATCATCTTATTCCCTTTACTGTCACACATATTCTAGATGTGTTGAGCATCATGTTTTACACATTTCTCCAAAATTCAGCCTCACTGGTATGAAAAGTGAAGCCAATGTGCAAGTGCCCTAAACATGCATTCTTTCTAATGGCCAGCAGGGGGCGACTCCTTCGATTGTATAGAAGTCTATGAGAAAATTCCCCTACTTCTCACTTGATTTATTACCTCAGTAAACATCGTAAACATGAGTTGATGGTCTCAATCTCCAGTTTCTTCAATCCAGCATGATGTTCATTCGGTAAATTATGGTCCATTTAGAATTAAATATACCATAAAGTATGCTTTAGGGCGGGGCTACCCTGTGACTGAAAGTTAATTGCAACATTTTGGTTGACTAAAAAATGTCTCATTCAGCTTTCGGTTTAACTTAGCTCGACACTCTCGCGTTGGAAAAAACCAAGATGGCGACGGCCAAAATGCCAAACTCGAGGCTTCAAAATTGTAACCAGTGGGTGACATGGCGTCCACTTCTTTATATCCAGTCAAATTTTCTAAATATATGTCCTTTGAACAATCTTTGCGCTTGTATTGAACGACTCATCGGTGCGTCAGCAAGAGCTTAAATGTTCCGTCATGCAGCAAACATGCTGCTGCAGAGCAAATTACACACGATGGCGAACGCATTATCACACATCCTGCATCTCATCTGTGGGACAAATGTGAATTTGCATGCATTGACGGAAGCCTTTTAATTAAGATTCCTTCTTGATCTCGGGTGAGTCGATCAAATGTCACCACTTCGGCATTCTGCATGCAGCTCAAGCGTCCCGCTGAGGTCGCGATCAGTAAAAGGCACCTTTGAGTGGAGGGCGTCTTTAATCCTCGACTGCAATGAAGGCGGAAGTTAAAAATGGATGAGCACGCGCTCACGTACAGACTCTCCTGAAGACGACCTGTCGTCCATCCGTCAGCTCACCTTGAGTAAGCTGAGACGGAGAGGTCTGAACAGCAACACACTCGCCTGTCTCCATGACCACCCCACAGCATATGATATGAGCCTACACACAGTTTCTGACATGATGACACCCTCCACACACACACACACACACTCACTGACAGTATCTTACATGAGCAGTGTCCGTGTCTTTGCTCATTTCTCTCTCTGTGAGTCAGAGATACTTTTTGCACACCACAACACATCACTTCCCTTTTAGTTCACACTCTGAAAGGCTGTGGGCGGCATGTGTGTGTGTGTTTCTGTCTGTGTGTGTGTGTGTGTGTGTGCAGAGAGAGAGAGAGAGAGCAAGAGGGCAGAAAGGGAATGTGTGTGTGTGTGTGTGTTCCAATTAATTAGCATTAGCTCGACGCTGCTGGTTTCCGAGTGGCTGCAGATTGCCACACTCGTGATTTTTCCACTCGGTGGACAGGGGAGCTGTCCCAACGGCCGGGAATGAAACACTGACAGCCACACACCATCTGAAGCAGAGTCTCATACTCTCTGTATGCATGCCATTTCGAGCCTATCATTTTGTAATTTAGCCCCAAAAATACAGAGTAAATATCATGAGGGCTGCTTCCACCACTGGGGACACTGAGATCACGTCTGTATTGAAGGCGTTGCTCTGTAGACTGTCTGCTGGTCGCTCCGCCGCTTTGGTCCATGGGTGAAATATCTCAGCTACTATTTGATGGATTACCGTGAAATCTTGTACAGACATTCGTGTTCCCCAGAGGATGAATCCAGAGGATTAAAATGTGCCCAATACTTTGGTTTAACCCTAAAGTTTACACTATACAGTGAGTGTGTGCGTGTGTGTGTGTGTGTGTGTACATTAAGACTCATAACTGTTATAAAATAAAAAAACATAAATAAATAGATGAATAACTCAGCATTTCTTTACCAGAATGTTGTTCTGGCAGCATAGGCACGGCTTTGAAAACAACATTTACACTTGTGTGTGAGTAAATAGCCCAAACACAAGGTCCATTTAACAGCTTTCTTCACACGGTTTTGTTTTTTAATCAGCATTTCACGCTTCATTTCGTGGGGCTCTGATTTCAGAGAACGTTCCTGTAAAGAATGATGTAATCCTGTAATACAGCACTGCAGGGGAAATAGAGACAAAGCACTCGTTTTGTTCAAATTCAGTCACTTGTGTGTCGTTCTCGGTCGCCTGAGGAATTACCCTGGAGAACTGCTCGGTTTAAAGGGACAGTGTATTTGGTGGCATCTAGCGGTGAGGGTGCAGATTGTAACCAACTGAACAATCGTCCCCTCGCCCCTCCCTTTTCAAGACTGCATAACATGAGCTGCCAATTGGGAAACCATGATACCATTTGCTTTGCATATTGGTCATTCATATCATAATAACACTACTTTAGGAGGAAGGAGGCCTGCAGGTAACATAAAAACACAAAAAGCTCTTTCGAGAGCCAGTGTCTGGGTTTGTCCATTGTGGGCTACTGTAGCAACATGGCGGTCTCCATTAAGAGAAGCTCCCTAGATATGAAGGGCTGATTCTAAGCTCATTAAAACACAATGATTCTCAGTTTTTAATGTATTCCAGTTCTGCTAATTGATCCCTCAAAATGCACACTGGCCCTTTAAATAGACATATGAGCAGTTATTGAATGACTTAAATATAAAAAAGACTTTCTGTTTGACTCATGACATCAGTGTTTGTTCAACAAATGTTAATATTAGGGTTCTGTGCCCAAACCAAGGGCAGACAGAGAGCAACAAAGAGCAGACATCTGCTACACATTATGGAGGAAGACATTCAAAACACTCACTCAGTCACTCATGCTCTCAGTTTGTAAGTGTCATTGTCATCCTCTCCAAAATGGCAGGATTTCACAGTTACACTCATCTGCAAGGATGAGTCCAGAGAGGCATGAAGATGCCAAGAAAACAAGTCTTTCTGGGAACAAAAAAACAACAAACCCGGTTGAATCAAGGAGGAGCGATTGTGCTCATAAGATGCACGGCAGAGGCCCAGACAATTATGATCCACTGCCAGATGCCAAACAACATCTGGAGCTGGCAGAGCACCAACAAACACTGCAATTAGACTAAAACAACTAATGAGGGATGTGTGTAAGTAGGCCCGTTATCACGTTTCAAACTTTATGTTGATTCATGGGAGTTTAAGTCTGAATCACAAGAACTACACGGCCAGAAGTATGTGGACAAACCAACTGTACATCATTTGTGAGTGTTGAACTGTTGTTGAGCTGCTGCTGCAACAAGACTTCCACAGGATTTACAATGCTGACTTCAGGGACTTCTTTCCATACACTGCACTGGAAGACAAGGAAGAGAAGTCGAGCAGAAGTATCATTGTATTTATATATATATAAGTATATTTGTATCAGTTGAAAGTGTATATCCGAGTTGACAAAGAAGACCATGATATTCTGGGAAACTGTGTTTGTTGCTTTGTTTGTTTGGGCATGTTGAAACAGGAAAGGGCTAAAGTTAAAGAGCACTTGTGTCAAAACATGTCATTGTAAGCATTAAGAGCCCTTTGTTGGAACCAAAAGGCCAAGACGAAACCACAAAGAAAGCGACCCAAAAATATCATGTGTCCACCTGTTTGACATTTTTACTGGAGTTCAGTTTTGTGCAAGACCTTGAAACTAAAGTTGATTCAAACTCACACACAGCTCCTCAACCTTCCGTTGTTAAACCTTCAGTCCTTTATATTGAGCCACACTCTTGTTCCAGCTCTCGTGGAGTTATTCGCGACCTGTGGCGCCCTCGAGTGGACAGAAGCGGAACCACAAATCCTCACCTGTAAAAAGAAAATAATAAATGATGCAGCAGTCCACAAATAGCTCTTACAAAAAAAAGAAATAAATAAATTAAAAAAAACACACCATGCGTCAAAGTCCAGTTCCGGTTACATGACGCGTTTAACAGCTTATTTCACGGTCAAAGTGTGAGAGGATTGTGATATTTATAATTAATATGACTCCCCAGATGGATACATAATGATTCAATTAGCATTTTAAGACCCTTAGCTGTGTTCTCCCTCCTTGACCGAGCTGTAGCCTGTATAAGTAGTTTATGTAATGGAGGATATGTGGACACAATGGGATGAAGATGAGTTTTTAGTGGCATTAAAACACATTTTCATGACATCTTTATCATGTTTAAACTGTTGATGTTGGGGTTTTTTTGCGATATTAAATTGCTGTATTTGTTTAAAATATGTATTTGATGCAATTGTCATCATCTTCATTGTGTTAGTTACTTATGGAGTTTTTATACTTCATCAATTTGCTTATGTTCTCACAGGATTGATAAACCGGAAACGCCCTCTTATAGTATTATGTTGTATTATTATGAGACAAAAGTGGTCCTATACTGTGAAAATTATATATATTTTTTATGATCTTGTGTGTGTGTGTGTGTGTGTCAGAGTCAGAGTCGGGGAGGTGGTGGGGGGTACACACACTCACACACACACACTCACACTCACACACACACACTCACACTCACACACAGTGTGTCTGCTGTGCTGTGACTGTGTATCACTTCAGATGCTCAGACAGAATTAAAAATGCGCTCCTCCGCCTTGTCACCAGCGTTGTGCGCATTTTCTTGACAAGCTCGATGTTCCCACAGCATGGTGCTCGGACTCCGCGCGGCTCGGCACCGTCTTCATACATAACCATTAAAAACTCTCCCTCGGACGCCTAATTAGGCAGCAGAACACGCACAGCGCCGCGCAGCACCTGTTCCCACCTTCAGAGAGAAGGTAAGTTGTTATTGAGAGCGGAATTTGTGTTAAAATCAGAAAAAAGGGAGAGAGAGAGAGAGGAGGGAGACAGGAGTGCGGGTGGTTGTCATGCTTAAGAAATCGACTCCGGGAGTTCCTGCAGAGTTGGCACATGCAGCAGCATCCGCATTCATGTGTTCTCCTCCCTTTGAAGGTCTCTTTTCAATTCTCCAGGTTCAAAGCGCGTTGGCGGGTGTTGTTTAACGTGGTTTCCGGTCGACAGGGGACGTCTTGGTAAAATGCTGCTCAAGTGATTCATGCTATGAAGCTTCGAGCGCTGCCAATTAATCAATTAGTGATCGGGGGGGGGGAATCGTTGCGGGGTGTGTGTATATATATATATATATATATGGCCGCACAGCCCAAACAGTGACTGGTTTATTTATAAGAGAGGTTTTCAGCCTTCAGAAAGGATCAATTAGGTTTTTTTTCTGATTGCTTCAGACTGTTGGAGACGCAAAGTCTGCTGCAGGTTTATGCTCAGGTTGGGAAGGGATCTGTTTTTAAAGTTTCTTAAAGTTAGATTCTTTACGCTCGTGCAGACGTTCAGTTCCCTGATGTCTGAACCTGAATCCAGCACTCACGAGAGAGATTTTCAACTGAAATATGCTCCTTTTCTTTGCAGTTTTGGATGTGAACCAATCACAATGAATCATTTATGCACCTGTGTTTTGCCAGAGCCCGTGTTTCAATGAGCCACTCAGACTCTTTCCTATTATGATGTTTGGAGTGTCTTGATCTATTGTCTCCCCTCTGAGGGCAAAGTGAATGTAATCTCACTGTTGCATAACTTTAAAAACGTGCCATCCTGCCCGCGTGGGAGTGGATGTGATGTTCCCACTTCCTTGCTGTTGTTGTGCTCGTTAAAATCCGAGAGGCACATTCCTGCAAGTGGCGTTCTTGTGACTTAACGTGCTGATTTTGGGGATGGGGGGGGGGGGGGGGGGTCTTATGCAGATGAGGCCCTGAGCAGGACTGATTGCTTCAAAAGTCCTCTCATTTTTTGCATGTGGAATGGCATGTTCATTTTGAACATGACCGTGTGTGTGTGTGTGTGTGTGTGTGTGTGTGTGTGTGTGTGTGTGTGTGTGTGTGTGTGTGTGTAGGGGGGGCTGCGTTCGGCCCTGTGTTGTGTAGGAGGGGTGTGATCGCAGTGAGCGCGAGCATGACGCTCAGAGCTGCTGGACAGCGTTCAGTTCCTCTGCGGAGCAGTCTGTCCTCTTGTGCGCTGAAAGTGGTGCGCAGACAGACACGTTACAGTGACCTGACTCATGTGTGTGGCAGGCTTCCCCCAACGCTGCCCAGGAACTGTGTCATCATCGCCATCGTCGTGGTCGTGCAACACACAGGATCCAGAGAAAATGAGTCCTGAAGCCGTTGGCCACCATTTTGAAAAAACAAAACCCTGGCAGCTCGTGCAAAACGATGGCTGGCATGCGAGAAAAACTCATAACTGTGACGTGTTTCAGTTGTTTTTCACTTCAGATGAACCCACTTTTATAAATCTGTGGTTTCTATTGTTAATGTTACATCATCTAATTATAAGATATCATCAAGTAATGGTATAAAAGCACTCAACTTATTTAAAATATTTTAATTAATATTTCAATGGAGTACCACTCTATTTCAAGGGTTAATTTCCTCATTTCCAAGGCTTTTTTCCCCAATAATTTGCTAATATATAACTGTTTAGTCTTAAAGCATTTCCTGGAAACGGGTTTTGGTAGAAATGGAGACTTTGTTTTCCAGTTGAAAATACTTTCTCATTATAGAGTTTTTAAGAGAGAACGTATGTGCTGATGTGCAGTTTCGACACGCATTCAGTGTGTTTGTGAATTACAGATCAGCAACTAAGCACATTAAGTTACCAAGTGGACCCTCAGTCAGTTAAAGGATTTCAAGAATCTCAGTTATTGGGTTTTTGCTGCTTGTGAAACCCAAACAATGTGTGGGCACACTATATTTTACATTCTCCTTATAATTAACCAAATTACATAAAGTTTAAGGTTAAATATATAGTCTTTTATACCATATTGTTCAGATATCCTCATCCCTTATTTACAGCCTTTTAAGTTTTATTTTTATTACATTTCTTTCCCTTTTTAAACACTTATTTTCATATTTTTCTGGTGGACAAATGCTCCAATGTAGACATTATGATTGGAGTCAGACAATCCGTCCCTGAAAATATTTGAGAACTTGGAAAGGAAGGGATCTGACTTGGCAACCCCTCCCCCCTCCCTCCCTCCCTCCCTCCCCCCTCCCCGGCCGCCTCGAGAGAGTCCAGTATATTAATGCAGGCTTTTGTCCTCTTGTGGTCACTCTAACACAATCTGAAAATGGAGGATGAAAGTCTTTCCTCATTGTCAAGACTGCACGCTCAGGAGATTTGCACGAGGGTGTAGAAAAGCCTTGAGAGGCGTGGAAAATGGAATAAGTTCCAAATGTTAAGGCGGATAGAAAGATACACAAAATGGTGAAAGTCTTATGAGCAAAATAAGAGTAACTACACCTTAAAATGCTACCTTTATTTGTCTGTTTTCCCATTGTCATGTTTTTTATTGGTTTATCTCTACTTTGTAGGTGATCTTTCCAGAGGAAATAAACCCATGGCCCTAAAGATATTAAAGTGGAAATCAACACAATGTCTTGGACACCTGTGCAGCCCCTGATTATGTCAAATACTTTAAAAATCCCCAAAAAAACTTTAAAAAGCACTCCGTTTTTTTATTTTATTTTTACGAGGTATTATTCACACTCAAGGAAAACCTCTGATATTACCTAACAGTCCTTTACAAAAATATGATTTTGTGTGAAGTGCTCCTCATGCTGACCCGTCATCCGTCACACTGTGAATCACACAAACATCTGGAGGTCAAAACAGACTGAAGGCAGGATGTGTGATGTTAAAAAAGAACTTTTAAAGTGCATAAATTAATTATTTCTAAGCTTTCAGCACCAAGAATTATTCACAGTCTGTCAGGTTTTTTTTCCTAAAAAATGTGATTGTTTTCCCAAACACTGGAGGCTGCTATCCATTCTTGTTTTTATTGAAATATGTGTGAAAACTCTTGACAGCATGGTGACACGATTGCAGTTGTTTTTGTCTTTTGAGTAGTGACAGTATCAAGTGACAGCATCTTGGAAAAAGTTTTGTTTTTTTTCCACAGGAGACAAGTCGATAGATCGGAACTAGATTGTTAGTCTGGCGAGTTTCCCCGGCTTATTGTGAGAAAAATTTCAGAACTCAATGCTAGATTGGATGACCTGTTCAGATGAACGGATTTGGCATTACAAGCCAAGTGAAGCCTTCGTCCAAAATACAAAAGCTCGAAAACAAGGTGAGAAAAACAGGACACTGTGATAAATGTTCAGAATGTTCAGAATGTTTAGTCAGTCAAAGTAACAAAACACAAATCAGTTAAAACTTTTTTCAATCACCATGAAAACATGACTATTATGCACTGTTATCCAGTTTTAGTGCTAACTAAGTATTTAAACTGTTTCAATGGCCCACTAAAATAAAATAAATTGACCAAATCAAACGTGATATATATTTGATGGGCCTACCGGTAGTGTCCTTCATATAAGAACTTGTATGCATTGTATTGCCTGCATTAAGTGATTATGGCCACTTGGGGGCAGCAGAAACAAGCTGTAAACACAACACAGAGTCGATATGGCTAACGTGTTAGCTAAAACTTCCTCATTTATACATCCAGCAGTTACGGAGCAACATTAACCCGTTAAAAAGATGCTAAAACTCCTTGAAGAGCTGCGCTAGCGAACGCTAACTGTCAGATGATACTTCTCTGTGGGCGCGTTACTTCCTTGATTAACGTAGCTATTTGATCCATTGTTAAAATACAAATATTTATTATCGCAAGTTGAATAAATGTTTATGTGATAATAGCATCTTTCACATTATTCTAAACGCATACGCTTTTGTTGACAGAAAAAGGTGAACATTCCCAGTTGTCAAAATGTCGATAGTACCACTAGGTGGCGCCAAACATACATCCATGTTTAAATGATACTGTAATTTCATTCCGATTGTAAAACTAAAATAGAAAGAATTTCAAAAGAATGAGAAACAGGCTCATCGCCAAGTAGGTTTTCACACAAATATTATGACATCATGATAGTTAGCTGGTTAGCTTCTCTCTGTGTCTTTTACACACACACGCACGCACACACACACACTCACACACACACACACACACACACGCACACACACACACACCCCTGGTCTGACAGAACTATTTGTGATAATGCCCCTTCTGAATCACCGCACCAGTTAACTGATATGCTTCTAAAATTATGAATATTCACAGTTATGCTAACAGGCTATCTTCTCTCCTGCAGTCCCAGTGTTACTTCTGACTCACACGAATGCCTTTGTACAACTTCGTCACACACACACACACACACACTCGGTAACACACAGCTCTCACTTCCTTGTCACTGGCCCGGAGTGCCATCGCTACGGCGCTTTTTGCAGCAGGCATCAAAACGGACACCTGTCATCAGTCAGCAGGCCCCTGTGCCCACTGTTGCCCCCTGTGGATACTTATAGCCCACTGCAATTATGTTGTTCCATTAGTCATCCCACGCATGCACTGATGGGCTGCTGGCTATACTTAGCCAACGTCATGGTCACTCGTTCTGCAAAATGAGAGATTTACAGTCTGACGCTTGTGGCTTTGGCGTCAAAAAGAGATGAATAACAAAGTACACAGGTGTTGACTTGTTGTGTTTAAGACAACGTTTGTTTGTGAGGAAACAACCACTGGTTATTAATGTGTGGTCAACTGTTGCTGTGCATGTTTATGTCAGAGAAAGTTGCTTCATAAGGTTAAAGCTGCTATCTATTTAGGAAGTATACTAAAAGCAGCAGAAAGGCAGAATTGAGTACACTTTTCTCCAGCAAATTTCTCCAGCTTATTGGGGTCCTGTCAAGGCCGCTACTTTAACAGATCACATGCATAACAGCACCACAGAAACCCTCTTTGAGAAAACCCACGAAGTTACAGGAGCTCGTTGACCTGCGTCCAGTCAGGAGAGGCAGCGGGACGTTGGCTCTTTATGGAGGATGATTATGAAACGCAGCTGGAGAGCCTCCATACCAGCTGCTGAGTGATGTTGATCCGCTTGTTGAGGTGCACCTGTCGTACACCGAGCTTGTACACCAACTCTGCGTCTTTGCTCCGGTTTAAAAACGCCTCTGTTGCCCGTTGCCTCTGCAGAGAGTTACCGACTCCAGTACGTTGACGTTAAGGACTGCAAAAGCACTAGTGAGGTTTGGGGTTCACTTTCCTTTCTGTCATAGTTAGAGGTGAAACTGTGTGTCCGTGTGTTCGACAGACAGTTTGAACGTTAATTGAGTCATTTCCTTCAGTGTACAGCTGAGTTACGTTTGCAGCCACAAAAGTAAAATAAGAGAAATACACACTGGCAGTAAAGTACAACCTGTTGAATGTAAAGAGTACTGTAAACATATAAGGGCTATAAAACAATACGACACTTTATCTTCTTTCAATAGAATCCTATTGTGCTGAAATCACATGTCCAGATATCGTCATACTCTAAATTGATGATGACAAGCACGTACTAACACAAATCTCGAACACAAACGAAAGCTTATAAGAATATCAACATTTAAAAAGATGAATTAAAAGAAGTGTGAATTTGCGGTGCTCGTCAAAACTCTCCAGATGGAAATAGCGTATGTAGGATGTGTCGAGGAGCAAAGTGCACGACGTCGCAGTCTGTTTTCTCATTACATGTCTGTTGGCTGGAGGTTACATTCGTGGAGGAACACGTTGTGAAGACTCTTGTGTTGCATCTTGGGTGACGAAGCAGAGGCTGGAGACGGTGTGTGTGTGTGTGTGTGTGTGTGTGGCTGCATCGGCTCGGTGTCGAGGGGGTGGAGGATTTGGTTTCCTCCTCATCCTTCCTGTCTCAGGAGCCTTCTGCAACTGTCTCCACTTCTTTAGTTGTGTTTTGTGTTGCTGTGGATAACTGGCGGAATGTAATGAGCAGTGCAGATGATTTATATCACTCAGCCGGAAATTGAGTTTGCGTGAACACATGAACCGTAAACATCAGCGGCGTCATTTCTCGTCTCGGTATTTGCAAACTAACGATCAGAAATGATCTTAGAAGAGATTCATTTCTCCTCTGGTTGTGTCCTCAAGAGACCAGAATGCATTGCGCCTAGAATATGTGTCGTGTAAAGTGTAACGGGCAGTCTTTCTTCACTGGAACCCATATTATCATTATGGCTACAACTACCTACACAAAATACTGCACACAAGCTCATGTGCACGTGGAGGCTGCTGAAAGTAATTCTGGGAAATGTAGGAAATGCCTGACTGGAAAATTCCAGCAACATGTAAAATACATTTGACTGTCAAACTGATGTGTTTTGTGGCATTTATAAAGGTTAACACGAAACACTTTTCAAGGAGCACTTAAGTTCAAATATAAAAAAGTGAAACAAAACATAGGCACCATCTTGCCATGGGCGCGACGCCTTGCTGAGGACCATCCACTCCACTTCATTCACCACCGTCAGGGAAGATCTGGAGGTGGCACCAAGTGTTGAGAGTTTTCTATTGAGGTTGAAACCGTCGATCCCATGATCCTTTGGGGGTGGCGTTGTGCCTATCTGTAACCAGATGGGGCACTGGTCTGGAGGTGGGCCGATCTGTACACCACGATACTGTCCATCTGCACCAGACTGAGCTTCCCGGTGAGCAGCTGCTCGCTGTCACTGATCTCCTTCATCCTACACTCTTCTCCCAAAATCCTTGCGTTTTTATCCTCCTCCTCTTCAGCCTCATTCAGGTCCATTTAACTTCCGCTTCACCTCACGCCCCTTTGTTTGTCTTTTATCTCTTCTACTCTCTCTAAAATAAAAATGTATGTCTGTCGGATGAACAGATGCGTGACACTTGGGTGTGATGAGTGACGTCTGGTGATGTTTTCTTATTCTTTAGGCTGCACCAATCCTTTCCAACACCTCGAACATGTACAGGAAAATGCAGTTCGACACTGATACCTATAGCACCTGCTCTGTTTTCTCAGATCTGCTGAAAAAACAAATTGTATTCTGTGAGCGCTTGAGTCACTCCATCGATCCGTCATCACTCGCTCAGCCACCATGTCGGTCCGCCCTTCTGTCCATGTTTTGCATCTCTTTTTCCAAATCTCTCTTCTGCAAAAACAAGAAGAAGGTGTAAACTATAGTCAGGTTCTCTGTAGCAGTCGGTCAACATTTGCACAATGAGATCTGATGTTCGCTTTCCAAAATACCCATTCAGCAGCCTGCTGATTTGTGTTTTTGTGCACTAGAAAGTGCTCCAGATCTGCCCTGCACGAGCCAATTCCCCCCTCTACTGAGCACGCCTCCCAGAAGATGCAACGTAATTTAAGGGGGGGGGGGTTTCCGGGACTCCTCTTCCTCTACTCCCTTCATCCTCCTTCAGACAAGTCTTGGCCTAACTGTCTTTTCATCTCCTTGTCAGTCCTCAGCAGCATCAGACTCCCTGGTCTTTGCTGCTGGGTTGCTGCCGCCCTCAGGTGCAAAAAACACCGAGTTATAGATATACAGTGCGTGTCTCCTTTCTGCTTATTACACTTCCAGTCTGCCAGCTCGAACTTCAGCGCTGCAGGCGTGAACGCTGGAGTTGTGATTTCCTTACCCAGCTTTAATTTCCAGTCCGGGCTTTTCTCTACTCTTTTCATCATGTTGTCTTTTATCTGTTTCTCTCTCTCTCTGTGGCTCTCCTTCTCTGAGGGAATTACATAAGTCTTTCTGTGTGTGTGTGTGTGTGTGGGCAGCGTTGCATTTTATGTAAGGCGGACCTGGAAATGGCTAGCGAAACACAAGGGTCTTGCTCTCTGTTTTTATTTGTTTCCTCTCGCTCTCTCAGCGCGTCTTACAGCCTTGTATGGTTGTGTGTGTGTGTGTGTGTGTGTGTGTGTGTGTGTGTGTGTGTGTGTGTGTGTGTGTGTGTGTGTGTGTGTGTGTGTGTGTGTGTGTGTGTGTGTGTGTGTGTGTGTGTGTGTGTGTGTTGGGTCATCGGACTGTGGATGTGCGTGGTGGTTGGCTCCAGATACACAATGAGGTGACCCTGCAGGCCCACACTCACACACTCACACTCGCAGCTTCTTCTTCTTTTTTTAAAGCACACCTTGAAATAACCAAAGAAACATTTGACTCCTAACATGAAGATGATGATGCTTGTTGACTTGTAGTCAAGTGTTTTGAAGGGAGGAAGTCTGAAGTGAGTCTTTGAGGGTTAAACAGTCGTATTGTGCTTTATATTTATTTGCATTCGACAGTTTTCTCTTCGTGTCTTCGTGTTCAATCTACAAAGTCAGCATTAGAGCAGCTAATCTAAGTATTGTAATACATATTATAAATACATATGTTGTATTTCTTCTAACATAGCCCTTGAATGGTTTTGGTTGCTTATCACAGACCAAACAGACTTGTTCAAGCAACACAGTGAAGATGACAAAGCCTCCGTCCTTCCTCTAAACTGACAGTGGACGTGTCAGTCGTCCTGATCAGGTATTTCTCTAACCCGACCTGTGAATAATTGCCCGTTGGCTTTGGGAGAAATGCTACGTTACCCCAGTTTGTGCCTCCAGTCAGAGGTAACCATCAGACAAACTCACTATTCAATCCATTCCTTACATATCGTCTCTTATATTTGTGGTCCTTATTTTGTTGTAAAGTATGGCCTGTCACAGTTGCTAAGCTATAATTGGACAGCTGCTCTTTTAGGGTTTAGCGAACTGTAAGTTTTCTCGTTTTTCAACAGAATTAAAAAGTTCTCACAGCTGCCAGAACAAACCTGTGATTGTTGCATAGCACCGACCCCCTCCTTTGATCGATGTCTGCTGTACTTGATTTCTAACCCCTCTAATGCTATTTACCGCTCACCGCTAATGGTTCCCTGGGAGGAGGGGAGCGTTATGTGATAAGTTTGCAGGAGGTGATGAAAAAATGATGGGAGAAATTCAAATGTGTTATTGAATGAGAACAATATTCAAATGCTTCCTCTAATATCACTGAAACAGGCATCTGACTTCAGTCATTGCTCATGAATGTACTTTGGTGCTCTGATGTGAGGAAAAACAAACGACATCACTTTTGTTATTTTTTCATTTTCATATTGAAAAGCTTCCTCGAAATAACACACCTCTGTACCCCGGAAAAACCTGTCACCTTTTTAAGATGGTGTGTGTGTGTGTGTGTGTGTGTGTGTGTGTGTGTGTGTGTGTGTTTCACTGAGTGGGAATGCCTGGTAGGATGTGTAGGCCCATGTTGCTATGGCAATCATCTGCTGCTACGCTCACAAGCGTTCGCCGGCAACCCACACAGTGTGACATCCAGCGCCCATCTGAGAGAGGGGGGGGGGGAGAGAGAAGGAGAGCGAGGGAGGGGGAGGGAGAGAGGGAGAGAGAGGGAGGGAGAGAGAAGGAGAGCGAGGGAGGGGGAGGGAGAGAGGGAGGGAGAGAGAGGAGAGAGAGATAGAGGTTGAGGTTTAAATTCCTTTTCTTAAGGAGACACCAGATCACTGTCACATCATCAATTCAAAAAGATAAATAAATACAATAAGGGCCAAAAAATAAGGAAAACACAGAGTTCACACTGAATGATTGTAAAGGTGCATTTTATTCCAGTCTTTTTCAAACACATCGATTTTTCTGAAATATGTTGTGTTTTCGGTTGTGACAGTGAAGACAGAACAACAACAACAACACGTTGATTAGAGATTGAACAGAAGGATGTAAAGCTGCTGAAATATCCTTTTGGAGCTGTGAAGTGAAGTTTGGTGACGGATGAGTTGGTTCAAACCTTCAGACTGCAGGTGAAGCTTAGCTGAGAGGTTAAGATGACGATCATGAACCACAACGTCCTCTCACTCATGTTGGAGTTTTGCCGATAAATCCAGTGCGATATATATCGAACAGATGGGATATTGATCGAAGTAATAAAGGCACGATGTAGCGCTTGCGACATGTGTATGTTCACCTTCACACTCACACAACTCTTCACAGTATAAGTACACTCGCGTAGTGCGTAGGTTTCACTTCAGCTTTAAGGGCCACGGTCTGGGCACAGGTCTAAAGGAAAATCTGTGCAAACTGCTCTCATATAATAAATATAAAGACTTTACTCATTGCCGCTGAACTCATTGACAAAAACATACAAAAAGAAAATCTGTATGTATGACAAAGACCTTGTGGACATACATCTAGTCGTTGCAAAGCTAATCTTGTGATTTATTTTGTCGAAACGGATGTTCAAACGAATTATCTGCTGTTTTCTTTTTAATAATAACCTTGTACTTCCTGTGTTCCAGATGCAGGAGATGGGCAGCACCCATCGAGGCCCTCAGCGGGTCTTCAGCGTCCTGGATCGCCTGCTGCTCACACATCCCGTGTGGCTGCAGCTGTCACTCAACAAGGACTCCGCCCTCTACGTCCTGCTGAGGGAGCCTGTCGGGGTGCGGACTAGTCGGGTTATTTCAATCACAGGACCTCATGAGTTAAAGGAACACAGGAAAACAATTTGGGGCACATTGATATATTTCAAGAAACTAAAGAAAATCATAAAACTGTGGGATTTAACTAATTAAGCTTCAATTTCCCCAAAGGTGAAAGTACACTTTTGCTCATCCTAAACCAAAGACATGGACATGTGTCATTTTAACAAAGACACCAATCGTTTTGGTTTCATATGGCTTCTCTGAGGCTTTGACTGCACACTGATAGCTGAATATTCATGATGTATCTTGCTTATTATTTTGTACATTACGTTGCTATTTGCACCATCTGTGCCTCCTCCGGAATAATCTGTGAAAAAGAAAATGTATTTTTAACGTGACTGCGCTTTATTCCTCTTTCCTTGTGGTGGTTGTTGGCGCTTCCAGACCTTTTTGGTGCGTAAATGCAGCTCCAGCCAGAGGAAGGTGCTGTGTTTGAGTGTGACGGCGGACAAAAGTGCCTCCTCCGTTAAGGAGTGCTTCATCTGTGAGGACGACTCCAGTGAGTATGAAAAGAAAGCTAGATCAGCGCGTGTCATCCACGCAACAGCTGCGGCTCACACACTCTCCGGGTGAAATGGTGTAGGACAGAGACGAAGGGTTCTCCGCATTATTTTTCCTGCTAGGTTTGAACAAGTGTCCCACTGCCTTCCACAGCTGTCAGTCACACTCTGTCTCTTCCACAACCAGCATTCGCCTTGGAGAACTCGGCGCTCACCTTCCCTGACCTGTGTCGACTGGTGGCCTTCTACTGTATCAGCAGGTGATGCATTGTGGGAACTGAAAACACAGCATGGCCAAAAAGCATGTGGACAGCTGGGGGGCTGTTTTGCATGGTTTCCCCCCCGAGTTCCAATGAGGGGAATTCCTGATAACATAACAGTTTAGAGAAGGCCGTTTGTTGCTACGTGGCAACGCCCCTCTGAACAAATCGAGGTCCATACAAATAGTTTTCCCAGTTTCCTCTTCTTTTGATTGGCTCTGACCTTTTCCGACATTTTTCCGATGAACTGTAACGTCGTCTTATACTCTCTGGGCTGAATGGCAGCAAACCTCTTCAGCCAGGTCCCAAAATATTGTATAAAACCTCCCCAGAAGAGTGGAGATGTCGCGCGTGGGTGTCCACATACTTCTGGCCATGCAAATGCACCTGATGTCACTCAGCCAAGACCTTCTGGACATCTGGCACGTGTCCTCGGGGGGTTTCATTTCATTTCTTTTTCGTGTCGCTTCTACCCTCGTCTGCAGAGATGTGTTGCCCTTCCCGCTGCAGCTACCAGAGGCCATCGCTAAAGCCACAACACACAGGCAGCTGGAGGCCATCTCACACATGGGACAAGGTACGGTGAAGGCCTCTCGTCCGAGTACAGACATCCATGCCGCTCCTCAGGATGAATTGTAATACCTTTGGTGACCCCCTGACTTTTCATCTGGCATTAGCAGCAGGTGCTAGCCTCGCAGCAATGCTAGCATGCCTGTTGACTCACTTTACCCACCAACTAACCAACTGAACTATACCTGAGTGACCCGTCTTCTGGAGTGTCTTCTTAGCAACACATAAGCATAAAAAACAAAAACTGCTCCTTAATGTTATGTAGTGTTGTTACTTACATCTTGCAAAAGAGATTTTTAATCTCAATGGGACTACCTGGTTAAATAAACGTTTAAAAAAAAAAGAAATTCGAACGGTACCGAACCGTGAGCCTCGTACCGAACGGTTCAATACGAATACGCGTATCGTTACACCGCTAATATTTATATATTCTTTGTGTCGCTAACTATCAAACTAAAGTTCAGCATCCTTAACATACCGCCTTGCAGCATTGGATACTGTGAGCATGCATTGAGCTTGCTCTGTAGTGGCTTCTCCTCAGCAAAGTGTTTCAAATGTTTAAAAAAAGAGTAAAAGGATTAAGTGACTATAGTAGTGACTGCCAGCTGGCATCTATTTTAACACGGTAACGTACTTATATGCACCAGCAGAGAACGAGGTGTGACTTCAAGTGGCAAATGACACGAGTAAGACACAGCATGTGTCACGGACTGCAGCTCAGAGACAAAAGACTCTTTCTCACCGTGGTTGTGCAAAAGCAGTGTGCTCCAGTCAGACAAACCTACATTATACATTATAGCACATATTGTATCGCTTTTCTGTTTCTATGTAACACGAGTGACTCATTCCCACATTGATTTTTAAATATGTGCGCAACTGCTGCACACAAAAAAGATCAAATTAAGCTACAGTCATTGAACGTGTAACTGCAAAACGTTGGTATCCAAACTCTCTTCTTCTCCCTGGAGTAGAGTTCTGGAGAACACCGACGGCTTCGGAGATCAAAAACGGACCGGTGTACCCGGTGGCGTCAACCGGCGTCAGCCAGGGCCAGACGTCGGCGGCCCAGGACCTGCGTCTGGCCCTGTGCAGACCGGGCAAACTCTGCTTCATCAACCCGCTCTTCCTGCAGCTGGAGGTCAGCATGGTAAGTAGCGACGGTGCTATGGTTACGTGAGCTCTCGGAGATTTAAAGACTTAAATGTACCTGAATCTATAGAATCAGAACCTTAATAGGAATGTCAGCCACGTTTCTTGTAGGCCTGAAAACGTCACTCTTTTAAAGTTAAGTCCATTACAACGGCTCTGAATCCATCCTCCTATATGACAGCTAATGGAACTACACTTCACTTTATACCCTTTGAAAAACAAACAGATCAGAAAGCCACTGCCTCTTGCGAGATGAAGGACCGAATCGACTTTTTTTTCCTTTTCTGCAGCAGCCACAACTCATGTACCACAGTGCCGCCAATAAACGGCACCGCTTCAAGCGCAGCATGCGGCTCCGGCTCTCTGAGTCCTCCATGAATCTGTCCCTGGAGGGGGTCGGCTCCTACTCGCCTCCCTCGTCACTGGAGCTTCCGGGCGGGTCGGAGAGGCTGCAGAAGGCCGGCAGCAACCCACAGAGAAAGGTTCACCCTGGGGCGAGCGTCCTGAGGAGAACCACCGCCGTATCACCGGGTTCTGCGGACGAAGAGGACACGATGTCTGTCTATGTGCCACAAGTAATACGTGTTTACATCTTTGTTTCTCAGACCGTTCCCTCACTTCTATGTGGGACTGTGAGTTTTAGAATGTTGAAGAAAAGCATCTCTACAGCAGCATTTTCATGTTTTGTATTGATATTAACAACCATCAATGTCTCAAATTAAACATGCTTTCTTATTTCTTTTTAAATAAACTGACACACTTCTGTCCCAATCAAGACATCTGCAAATCTGGAGGGGCCCCCACAGGCCCGGCAGTCCATCCGGGCAGAGGACCAAGGCATCGAGGTGGCGGTTCTGGCCCTGGAGCGCCGCCCGGCTCCGTCCCTCGCCGAGCTCGACAGCAGCAGCTCCTTCAGCAGCATGGACGAGGACACCGACTCGGACTCCGATCCAGAGAGCACGGCCCAGGCCCAGGCTCACGACTACCAGCGTCCGCCGCTCGTGCGCTCTCGAGGCCGCGGCGGGCTGCACCGCATGAGCGAGGCGTTCGTCTGTTTCTTCGCTCCGGACAAGCGGCTGACGCGACTGGTGGAGGAGCTGTCCAGGGACAAGCGCTCCATCTTTGGCGGCATGGTCCAGGACTTCCTCCAGGCACAGAGAGAGGTGCTCAAATCCCTGGCTTCCTCTTCCTCTTCCTCTTCCCGTGTGACCCCTGTGCAGCTCCTGCAGGGTCTGCGCTTCTTTCTGTCTCAGGCAAAGTGCTGCCTGCTGGACAGCGGAGAGCTGGAGCCTCCCATCGAGACGCTGGTGCCCGAGAACGAGAAAGGTAAGCAAAACACGAACCCGGTGAACGTGTCAATACACAATACAGCTGACATCAATTTGAATGATAGCATGGACATGTTTTTCTTAAGAGTGCATACGTCTTGTGAGGCAGTGAAGTAACTTAATTCCCGTTTTCTTGCACTTAGTAAAGTAAATGAGTAATTGCAGGTCAAGAAGAGATGGCCCACCATATCTCAACGATATATAGTGCAGCCTTAGGCCTCAAACAATCTGATTGGTTGATCCAACTTCCTGTCATGAGGAAGGTTCATGTTGATGCAGCAGAACTAAACTCGGACAGATTTAATTATACCCTGAATCTGTAGAAGTGAAATGTAAAGCAAGCATCTCCTACAAGGTATACCTTATTAGAAAGTGTTTTATATTTCGTAAATGTGGAACTGTGCACATAAAAGTCATTCTCCACAATTGAAACCGAAGAAATAACAATTGTATTTCATCTGCAAATAGAATTTAGCCGACTGTGCCGGATTACATTCGGAACTCAATCTTCTCAACCTCGTGACAATTTCTGGTTTGCGTGATTAAGTTTGTCACATCGAGAACGAGGAGACGGTGCAGAGTGCACCGGGGGACAGCAGGAGGCAGAGAAATGTGAAGAAAATAAGCCGTACTGTTAGAAAACACTGATTCAATAGAGCACGGTGCCAGAGGACGCAGGTCTATGGGAACAGACAGCCTTTTTCTCATAAATGGTGGGCTGCCCAGGCTCCACTGAAAGGCACTGTCAACACAAAGTAGTTTGCGTGGGGGGGGGAGCTCATATTGTCTCTGGTGTTTAGAAAACAGCATTAGGAAAGCCCTTCACTGACGCGGCTGCACTCACATCCATCACATTCAAAGCGCGATTCTTCTGGTTATTGTAAAGGCATCGCAGGGTGCTAACTGGGAGGATTCTGGTTAGATCTTTTGACACAGTCCTGTGCGTAGGTTTGTCTTTTTTGGACTCCTTTGAGTGCGGCCGAGTGTGTGTGTGTTCGCAGGTGTGTTTATGCGTGAATGTGTCACGATGGATGGTTGCCTGGCAGTGCAGAGGCTTCGGGGGAAGAGCGGTCGGCCGCTGCCTTCCTTCCTTCCTCCCATCCTTCCGTCCTGCGCTCTGTTTTCTGATTTATCTCGCATTGCGTCGGTGGGAGGCATTTGCATTTTTTCTTTTTTTTTTTCTTCTCCCCCTCGTTTATCATAAAAAGATATCACAGTCCCACGCTCACTTGAAGAGCAGCACGATTCAGGGGAGGGTGGGAGGGAGGGATTGAAATAGGCAGGATACTTTGAAACTGTAATCAGTTACAGAGATCTATGGGTAATAGCTGGAAAAAGACCGTTTTATTCCTCAGAACTAGCCGGTAACTAACGAGGCTGTAATCGCATTACATGGCATCTGTTACTCTGAAGAGCTGGTAAAAGAGAGAGGGATGCTGGGAGGAGAGGGAGGTGGAGAAACATGGAGAGCATGGAGGGTGTGAATGATTAATCATAAGGGAGAATGATATAGTAAGGTAGCTGGGGGACGGAGGGGGAGGGGGGCGATGTTGGGGGATTATACAGGAGGGAAACATGAGAGAGGGAGAGGAGGATATTGATGACGAGTGGAAAACAGTGTGCACTGGAGAATTATTACCCACTTAGTCAGGACTGCCCACTGACTGCAGGAGAATCACTGTGTGTGTGTGTTTACACGTGTGAGAGCATGCATGTGTAACGAAACCCCAGATTGTTTTGCATTACACATCACTGTTGTCAGGCCAAAAATGAAACTGTATCTCCAGAATGTTAGCTTTACAGGTGCTAGGAAAACATAAACAAGGGGTTAAAAAGAGGCCCTGGAAATGTATTTTTGCCTTTGGCTCCCAGCATGTAAATAAATATGTGAACCTGTGGGTCTCTCTCTGATGAAGAGTCACCGTGTATGAAAGAGTACTGTAGGAATGTATTCTGCTGTTGGGGTTTGACTTTTTTTATTCCTGTCTTGAGAAACTGACACAACCGTTCCACATTGAGCTGCCTGTTTAGAGTAACTAGCTCTAGACTAACTAGCTCTAGAGTAACTAGCTTTAGAGTAACTATCTTTAGAGTAACTAGCTTCAGAGTAACTAGCTTTAGAGTAGCTTTAGAGTAACTATCTTTAGAGTAACTAGCTTCAGAGTAACTAGCTTTAGAGTAGCTTTAGAGTAACTAGCTCTAGAGTAACTAGCTCTAGAGTAACTAGCTCTAGAGTAACTAGCTCTAGAGTAACTAGCTTTAGAGTAACTAGCTCTAGACTAACTCGCTTTAGAGTAACTAGCTCTAGAGTAACTAGCTTTAGAGTAACTAGCTTTAGAGTAACTAGCTCTAGAGTAACTAGCTTTAGAGTAACTAGCTCTAGAGTAACTAGCTCTAGAGTAACTAGCTTTAGAGTAACTAGCTCTAGAGTAACTAGCTCTAGAGTAACTAGCTTTAGAGTAACTAGCTTTAGAGTAACTAGCTCTAGACTAACTCGCTCTAGAGTAACTAGCTTTAGAGTAACTAGCTCTAGAGTAACTAGCTTTAGAGTAACTAGCTCTAGAGTAACTAGCTTTAGAGTAACTAGCTTTAGATTAACTAGCTTTAGATTAACTAGCTTTAGATTAACTAGCTCTAGAGTAACTAGCTCTAGAGTAACTAGCTCTAGAGTAACTAGCTTTAGAGTAACTAGCTCTAGAGTAACTAGCTTTAGAGTAACTAGCTTTAGAGTAACTAGCTCTAGAGTAACTAGCTCTAGAGTAACTAGCTTTAGAGTAACTAGCTTTAGAGTAACTAGCTTTAGATTAACTAGCTTTAGAGTAACTAGCTCTAGAGTAACTAGCTCTAGAGTAACTAGCTCTAGAGTAACTAGCTCTAGAGTAACTAGCTTTAGAGTAACTAGCTTTAGAGTAACTAGCTCTAGAGTAACTAGCTCTAGAGTAACTAGCTCTAGAGTAACTAGCTTTAGAGTAACTAGCTTTAGATTAACTAGCTTTAGATTAACTAGCTCTAGAGTAACTAGCTCTAGAGTAACTAGCTTTAGAGTAACTAGCTCTAGAGTAACTAGCTCTAGAGTAACTATCTCTAGAGTAACTAGCTCTAGAGTAACTAGCTCTAGAGTAACTAGCTCTAGAGTAACTATCTCTAGAGTAACTAGCTTTAGAGTAACTAGCTCTAGAGTAACTAGCTTTAGAGTAACTAGCTTTAGAGTAACTAGCTTTTGACACATTCTATGTTGTGTGAACGTTGCTATCCTCCAGAAATGAAATGTCCTGATGAAAAGAATGAAAAGAAAAATGTCTTCGGTATTTATTTAAACATTTTTCGACAAGAGGAAGAAAGCGCCTCCATTTCCATTGTTGACACTTTCATTCAGTTAAATAATTCAACAGCACTAACAGCATACCTGTCTGGGCCTCTTGCCAGCGCCTCTAGACATGTTTCTCCACCTGCAAATGACAAAAGAAATAAAACTCTGTCTACAGGGGGAAAAAAACAGCCTCACAGGAGTACAAAAGCAATGTCTCAGGCTCAGCCAAACGATGAACCCCTCTGTCCTCAGACCTGGCGCTGGAGCGGGCCATGTTCTCCTGCGTGCTCCGGCCCCTGAGGTCCCACCTGGAGAAAGCTCTGGTGGCGTCGCACAACCAGGACGGCACCAGCCAGCGCCTCACCCAGAACATGATCCGCCTGAAGGGGGACGGCGCCATGGAGCAGCTCGGCGTGCGGACGGGCGTCCCCGACAGCCGCGAGGTGGAGAGGGTGAAGCAGAAGCTGCTGCTGATGCAGAGGACGCACTCCCCCATCGACAAGGTGCTGCTGCTGCTGCAGGTGTGCAAGTGTGTGCACAAGGCCATGGGGTCCTTACACGGTGAGAACATTCACACTATTTCACTGGATTTTAAAGGCTCTAAAGTAAACAAGTAGTCCTAAAAAAACGACTCTGATTTCAAGAAAGCTTCCTTGAAAAAAAGGAATGGAGGTCAACACAATCTTTGCAAAGGCGAGAGTGTCTTTTCACTCTCAAGAGCTCCACACTTCAGGCGTACTGTATCTCTGTGAGCTGCAGCACGACCTGTCTGCCTCTCAGCACCACCGGCTGCAAAAGGATGCATCATCGGGGTAGTAAGGCTGAATATTGGCTGTTTTATATTTTTACCCAAAAAAACAACTTTTTTCTCCTTTTCTGTCCATACAAATTGCTATGATATGTACATAATATTATCCAAATGATAAGTAACTTACGTCCTGTTGTTGTCTTTGCAGGACAGGAAGTGAGCTGGGAAGACTTCCTGCCGTCGTTGTCCTACGTGATTGTGGAGTGCAACAGGCCTCACATCCTGATAGAGGTGGAGTACATGATGGAGCTGCTGGAGCCCTCCTGGCTCGGAGGAGAGGGTACGACCTCGGCTCTTAATGGAGTAACGATTGACCTTTTACTATTCACACATTGGAGTCTCATAACATATGGGACAACCTGTATTCAGGTAGATAGGATACACCCCCCTCTAATTCAGCATGTGTTGACTTGAGTTATGTGACTTAAGCTTGAGAGTCGACTACTCTTGGCCAGTAACTTGGCTGCAACTCAAGATTCTTTTCACGATCAATAAATCTGCCATTTATTTTCTCCATTCATTGATCAATATTGTGTTAAATGTCCGAAAATAGTGACAAATGCCCACAAAATGTCACTACACCCAAGTGGACATACATATTTAAATTGCTTGTTTGATCAACACAACAGCCCAAAAAACCAAACATATTTAATTATATATAAAGTACGATCATAGAAGACTAAGAAAACCAGCAAATACAATTGTTTCCGAAGGAAAATTACTGAATTTATTATTGATTCATTTTATGTGCATCGACAAGTAAATAAATTCAGCTCTAGATGTTAATTACTTGCGACTAATTACATTTAGGTCATTTCATATTTTACTATCTGTATTTTCTTACATTCTTACTGGTAAGAAAACGCACCAGTATTAAACCAATATGTTGCTCTGCCTGCTCATGAATCTGCTCTGAAAGTCCTGCTCTGAACTGTTACTTCAGACTATTTGTTATCTACAGTGACTCGAAGTTGTGTCCTCTTTTTATTGTTTGCTTTTGGCTCCAGGTGGGTACTACCTGACCAGCGTGTACGCCAGCCTGTGTCTGATCCAGAGCCTGGACAGGGAGCAGCAGCTCTCAGGCTGCCTGACCCCGGAGGCCCAGGAGGCTCTGAAGGAGTGGAGCTGCAGACGGAGCCGAGAGGCCCGGAGACAAAAGGAGAGCCAGCAGAGCCAGGTCGGTGCAGTGCCAGATGGTTGTTTTTCTTTATTGGAGTAGCACAACACAGAAACACTTGTAGTGTTACGGCATGTGTGGGTTTGCACAGTAATCTACTTTATAGCTGTCACACATAGCTGCCCTGTGCGAAGAGCTGATTGATGTGCGGAGCGTAGGAACTCCTGCTTGTTATGCAGTGAAACAGTTCTATGGGATGTTCTCCAAAAAATCTATTTAAAATGTTTTACGTTTTGATGTTTCAGTGATTTACTATTTGCTTTCTCAACGCTCTCAGTACTTTGGATTATGAGAGTATTCACAGAAGAGAGAGAGAGGTCCCATGCTTTGTGATGCTGGAGGGGTAGAGTGATTCAGAGCTTCCTAAAATATAGACTGGAACCTATTTTGTGTGTGGATCGAAACAACGAGTAATAAAAAGTGATTGACAGCAGGGGCACCGTACAATCCTTTATTGCAGACGTTGCACAGGTAACATAATATCTCGGACTTTTGGAACCACAAAGTTCAGTCTATCACCTTAAATCCTAAAAAAAGAAATCAACTTAAACCAGGAAGACACTGCATGATGTAAAGGGAGATCATATCTGGGACTCAACCATGATCTGACTGATTTTCAAGAGTCTGTGTAGGTCAGGTCACCATTGGTTGGCTCTTAACTCGTGTCTCATCTCTCATCTTCTGATGGACCAATCAGGGTCACAATAATAAGATGAAATGCGGACAGATTTATTCCGAAATTCCAAAAAGACACTACGAATAATTGACAAACTGTTTCCACATTTCGTGATTCAAACCTGAACCTGTGTCGTGTTTCATTGAACGGCCACAAAAAGGCAGAACGCAAACGAGGCGATAATCCCCCGAAAGAGATCAGACTTTACATTAATTACACTGATGGCGATGCAGGACATCAGATTACCGTATTCTACAGCTGTGACAGCGACAGGTGGGCCAGAAACGGGCAACAGCGACCCGTATTTGACTCAAAGTTGATCTCAGGTATTACTGAAGTCGAGGGCAGCACTCAAATATTCCTGAGGTCGAGCAAATGGTGGAAGCGTGTAGTTCATCCGTCAGAAATGAAACGACACATGGGTTTCCCTCCTCTCTGCGTTTCCAAATTCATCTGTCATTAGTCGTGAGCATTTTTAGAGGTAATCCGCTGATCTGGCTTACGACGGGGCACTAATACACCGACTTTCACCTACACTCTATTACTACACTACTATTGTCACCCTCCCGGCCCCAGATCTGGTAAAACAGTCCACCAGATGCCATGGTGGGGTGGTGGGGGGGGGGGGGGGGGGAGGGAAGGCATTGTCATCCACAACGCTTCTGTCTCGTCACGTGGTGCCTCTCCTGGCTTCAAATAGCCGATCTAACTCACCCGGCAGCCAGTTTTTCCACTGACACAGGCGGGATCAGTGAGCCAAGTGCTATGAAGAAGTGGGCGGTCAGATAACATGAAATTTATTGAGCTGCATCTACCCATCGAAGCAGGCAAACACAATATGCACACGGACAGCGAGGAGCTCAGTGACTCTGTAAGTTTTTGATGATGGCAGACCTGTTGATTGTGTGTCTTTCTTTGTCTTTTTAGAGCATATTTGGCTGCTTGTGCATCTGTGTGTGTGTGTGTGTGTGTGTTTGGGGGGGGGGGGTAGTTGTGTGTTGTGTGTGCAGGTAGGATGTGTGTGTGTGTCTGTGCGTGGCTGAGCAAGCTGGTTTCTCAAGCTTGGATGTTTGGTGAAAGGATTATGTTGAGCAGGTTTTCACTGTGTGTGTTCTGAGGAGCGCTGTGAGGGCGTCTGTAGGTGGCTGAATCTGGCGTTATATCATCGCTCAGGTTAGGTGAAGTGTTTGAAGAGTGGCAATTGTTGAGAGGGACTCGTTAGTTGCGTGTTTGAGCGCTTTCTGTTCTTTTTTGAAAAGTTTGGATGCAAGTGTCGGGGAAAAAACTTCACCAGAACACCAGAGGGAGCGAGCTTAATGGATGATATGTGGTGAGCTCGGATCGTGGACGCGCTCCACTGGATTGATATTGGGAGTTTGTCAATGAAGCTGTAATATTGCAACAGAGAAAAAAGAGCAATTTCCCGAACACGACTGTTCATACGAAGCTCTCGGACCTGCTGGTTGTGTGTGTGGGAAGCAGGAGCTTTCTTTTTAGAGAGAGAATGTCTTTTATGAGCACCATTCATCACGGTGGATTATCAGCCTGTGTGCTCGCACAGCTCTCGCTCGCTCTCCTCCCCCTCTTTTGCCCTCACTCCATAAGCCCCTTGACCTCTGTTTTGCATGAATACAGTATATATTCACTCTTGTTTTCCCCTCTCTCTCCTCCCTCCTTCCCTCCAGAGGTGCGTTCGGATACTGTTCCAGGACGGGGAGCAGAGCGCCGTGCGGACGTTGCAGTGGAGAGCCGGGGAGACGAGCGAGGCCCTGGCGCAGCAGTGCGCCGCCACTTTCGGAGTGTCCGACCCGCAGCAATACATCCTGTACTGGCGCAGCGGCGGCGAGATGAGGGCCCTGCCGCCTCAGGCCCAGCCCCAGGACCTGGCCAGCCACAGCGAGGGGGGGCCCTCGCTCTCCTACCTGAGGACCGACCACGACTTCAGCAAGATGCGGCGGCTCACCAGAGGTGGCGCCGTGGACCTGAGCGAGTCGGTGTGTGAGGAGTGAGTGGGAGGAAGGAGGAGGAGGAGGAGATGGATGGTTGCTCTCGCTTTCTCTCTCTCTTTCTCTCTCTCTGGTTCTGTCTCTTTTTTTCTCCGGGCGGTGTGTTGTGTCTCGTCGTGGGTTCAGGACTCGTTTTTGAAAAAAACCCCAACCCTTCTCCAGACTAGGAGCAGACCTTTAACGGTAAACTCTTTCCTGAAAAAAATGGACCAACAATGCCGAGCACAGCAGGACCAACGGTTGTACTATGTACCGCTCAGTGTGGCTGCTGGTGTAAAGCAGTGTACTACTATTTGTGACATGGAAAATGTGTAATAAATGGATTTTGTTTTGTTATTTGAAACGTGAACCCAGAGTTATACCGCGATAGGGATTACATCATTAAAAAACGTGTGGAGGCTCAAATCCAAAGACAAATTCTGTGAGACTACTGTTGCCTGGAAACGAAAATCACTTCCTGTACGCACACCGAGAAGGCGAATAGTCCACCGTGGTGATGTAACCCTTTCACAGTATAGTTCTGGGCAACAATCTAAAAAGACACTTGGATGTTTTATTACTTCACTTTTATGTTGGATGGATACCACGTTGTTAAAAGGCTTTTTTTTCGGTGCTCCCTGGAATACAGTTAGACAAAAAAAGGGTGAGATGCGTTATAGCCGAGACCAAACCTCAATACCAAAGTGACAAAGAAGCACAGATAAAGAGAGGCCATCTTGTCATACAACAGGTGTTTACCTTGAAAGAAATGTCAAGCTCGAGGGAAGCTTTTAAATCAGCTGTTTATTTTTAGAGTCGACCACGGAGACAATTTCATTTTTTTTGCTTATTTTAGTGCAGACTCTCCTCCCCGCTCGCGTATTCTATTAAGTGTTTTTTTGGCAGGTGGAGTAATGAGCGAGTAGGAGGGAAGTGGCAAGAAAAGCATCGGGCTCTCTTGTTTTTTAAAACCCGAGTGAGAAACAACATCACATCGACGCGCCGAGACAACCTGCGACAGATTTACTGAATGACTCGCGAATGTATTAAAAACAACGTGTCAGACTTTAACCCCTTCACAACTGCATTCATTTCACCTTTCAACTCGCCGCTTTTTTTTGAGTTCTACTGTTCCTCTTGGCCGTACTGTAAAATAACGTCACAACCGGTCTGACCAATAAACCAGGACCTCTCGGTGACTGGTAGAATGTAAATGTCAAAGGTCACCAGCTTCTGGTGGCCCCTGCTGCAAGTCATCACTATCAACTGACTGTTCTACTCCGTGTCATTATCAGTTATCACGTTGTGTATTTTAAAACTAACTTTTAATTGTTCAACTCGTCGGGTAGATATCAAACCTAAGTATGGATTTTCAACATATCGGGAGTTTTTAAATCAGCTGAGGGGGTTCATTTTGAGAACTATGACTCTGTGTTTTGAACATTATTGCATGCTTTTTCATTTAACGTGAAGGTTCTGCGAATGTGGTGCGCGTGAAGCATGTGTTCATTGTGAGAGCTCACTATTTATTTTTCTTGTGTGAAAAAACACATGACTGTATTTTGTCAGGTAACTCCGTATCGCAATAAAAAAAAAATTGCAATATCTGTTGACAGTGTTGCATTCAGTTTGGTTCTGTTTGATTGTGATTGGATGTCTTAAAGGAATTCAACCACCAGATGGAAGCAAACACCCTTTTACTCCTGCTGTTAAACCACCAGCACCCTCAGATGTGCGGTTTATTCAAGAGCGACGACATTCTAACCTCATTTTTTATTTTTGGACTTTATTGCAGCTTTTAACAAATCAAAGAAAGAACTGCTCACTTTTCACAAAAGCCTTCATTTTGCATGTTTGATCAAATTTATTTGAAAGTTGGTGAAGCAATCCTTAAATCTGACGAATCAAATACTGATATTGCCCAAATGCAAAGAAAATATCAAGACAGAGAATATCTTAATAAGCTAAGTATTGATTACAATGAGCTAGCAAGCTACTTTGTTTCTCAGGTTTATGATTATTTACCATTTAAAATATTTCACATTTTCTACATCAGTCAGTGGCGTTTCCCAGCATTGCAGTAGCCTTTTAAAAAGCACAATATTGGGTTTCACTTTTTCGTTGGATGTAACAAAATATTTTCAGTCTGGGGATTGATTTTCTGTTACAAAACCTCAACTCAGCAGCAGCTAACAGTTATTTATATTATTAAATATTTTTGAGATGAAGTAATGAAGTCTATGACATGTCAGAAAACTCAAACATGTCCACTTTTAAATGATATAAAGAAAGGAAAACTTGGCCATCAAAGACAATTGTCACTTTTTTGTCAGTCGATTAATCGAAATATTGTTCCAGCACTAGCAGGAATGAAGGAGCGCCATTTCCCGTGAAGTACATTGAGTACAATATGTTTCATCCAGCATGCCAGGCTATAAGAGGTGAGAAGTTGATATAAAAGCTGAAATATCTGGGTGATGCTGTCATTTTTTATCTGATTCCACCTCCCAGTTTTTGCAGCACTCCCAGGCCTTTCTCCTCGTAGTCTGCCCGGCTCAGCCAGAAGGAGTCCTTGTCTTTCATGATGTTGGCGAGCACCGCGCCGCCCAGGAACACCATGTGTTTACGCCGGGGAGGGTCCTCGATGCGGATCCGAAACTTCTACACAGGTGAGGGAAAAGGAGAGGTGAGTTCTCTCTATGAGTGTATGTGTCTCTCTCTGTTTGTTAGTTGGAGCACCAGACTGCTCCCAAGGTCCACTTACTTTCAGTATTGGTCTTAATGACCATGTGATGTGCTCAAAAGCTCCAGAACAAGCGAGTAAGTGGACCTCAGGCTGAGATTGTTTTGTCAAATGCAATTTCCATTACAAAAAGAGTAAAAGAGCTCTATTGTCAATGCTATTTAACATGTATTGAATGACTGGAACATGTTTTAACATTGTTGTTATGATTTTATGCAAAGGTATTGAAGAGATTTTTAAAGTTCTAAACGATAACCTTATCCAACATTGTGTTGCTGCTGTGTTTTAATAAACAGATTATCTCCCCAGCTGTATCCCGACTGCATCATTCTCCAGTAGAGCAGACATGTTGTCAGTGGATGCTAAAGTTCTTACTGATAGCTTCTTAGTGTCTCCGTCCAGCACCCTCTCCAGGTAGAGCTGCTTCATCTCTCTCTCTAGTCTGGAGGGAAGTCCCGGGTACATGGTGGACCCTCCTGACAGAACAATGTGCTTATAGAAGTCTGCCCTGCACAGAGAAGAAGAAAGACAATGACTTGTCTACATCCCCCGTGTGTCTTCTTCAGGGCGTCAGTACTGACGGCAGTGAGGAGACTCAGACCTGAGGTCGATGTCTGCAGCCTGGATGGTGTTAAACAGCAGCTCCGCCACTCCTGCTCCCTCCACGTTAATGAGGTGAGGCTGGAAGAGAGCCTCAGGGGCCCCGAACCTCTCTCCACCCACCTTCACCTGCCGGCCGTCAGGGAGCTGCACAACAGAAAGGAACCAACTTTAGAAAGAACAACATGGCAGCAGCGTGCCGCAATGTCTTTTCTTACACAGCATCAAAACATGTTTAAATTATTCTTATAGTGGCATTACATTCATTTTTTTATATTTGGGAAAATACACTTATTAATCTATTTTCTTGCCAAGAGTTCGATAAGAAAACTCATACCACTCCCATGTTTGTATGCTAACTAAATAGAGCTAAGTTAGCATAAACCACCCCATAACGCCACAAATTATTGTTTTTACACTTACAATACTTTTACTTTTTGAGCAGATTAAACAAACAAGACATAACTTGTTGGTATTCTTTTTTTACTTTTGGTGCCTGGCTAGCCATTTCCCCCTCTTTCCAGTATTTATGCTAAGCTAAGCTAACCAACTGCTGGCTTTAGCTTCATATTTACCGCACAGGTGTAAGAGTGGTACCGATCTTCTCGTCTAACCCTCAGCAAGAATTTCCCAAAATGCTGAACCCTTCCTTCGACTTAAACTAAAATGTCTTTCCTGGGATTCAGTTCGTCACCATACCGTGAACGTCTCCACCAGGTAGGTGGTCTCCAAAGCCAGGCGCTGCTCCTGCTCGATGTTGTATCCCACATAGCAGAGCTCCTCCTTCAACAAACGCACAGTCTCAAAGTCGGCCGTGTGGTTGAAGGCGTAACCTCGGAGGAGCAGGAGCTGATGGCGGGAAGACAAAAAGGTGAGTGGTTTTGTCGTTTGTCTGTTATGCATATTTTTTCCCCTCATTTCTTCATGTGCAATATGGAGCTGGGAGTCTCCCGGCTCACCTTGATGAGGTACCGCGTGATGTCCCGTCCTGCGATGTCCAGCCGGCGTGTGAGGTGGGGTAAAGAAAAGCCCTCATACACGGGACAGATGTGGGTGACACCGTCCCCCGAGTCGAGGACCACACCGGTCAGCAAACCTGTAGACGGGAACAATTCCCAAAAGATTATTTAATGAAACATTTCCAATAATCCTGGAGGTCTGACAGAACAGAAAAGTTAGAAATTAGACTTCTTGAGTCTTGTTTTTAAACGCTGAAACACACGATTATTACAGTTTGCTCCCAGAAACAACAATTTAAGATCAAAAAGTGAAAATGAAAGAACGATTCGAACGATTCAAACGACTACATATTGATATATGATTGGACTTGATGTCTTACCCTGAGCATACAGAGTGAGCACGGCCTGAATTGCCACATAAATGCCGTGGAACTGGTACGTCTCAAACATGACCTCCGTGATCTTCTCCCGGTTCTTGGTGGGGTTCATGGGCGGCTCGGTCAGCAGGATCTTCAGGAAGAAACAAATGCAATACAAACTGAGGGAGTTCAAGCATACGTTTTTAATTCTAGGATACAGAAAGAGAGGATAATGCTGTGATACCGAGCACAACAATGTAGAATTCCATTACAATGCAGGCTTCTTGCAAACCTCCGTAAAAGCTGCACACAACATTTCGCAGCTCTAACATTTTGCAAGGAAACGCGTGCAGCTTGTATTGTTAGAAATGTTAATAGAGTACAACATCTGCCCAGTTGTGTTCTACCTTGCATTCTGGCGGGTTGACGTCCAGGCGGTCGGGGCCGAAGGTGTAGTCCCACAGGTGGAGCATGTCTTCCCAGCTGCGCACCATGCCGTTCTCCATCGGGTAGGACACCTCCAGCATGGAGCGGCACTCGCTGGCCTCATCACCCACCATCAGGTCCTGGTGGGAGAGAGCGGGAGGAGGTCAGCAACGGGATGAGAGCTGAGCTTTCTGTTAAATGTCTGTTTGTTTACATTTTTAGGAATACAGGATTAGGGTTATTTTTTCTTATGAATAGGGGGAAGTTGTAATGTGTGCACTCTACAGTTAGTCTGCAACTGTGTTGGTCTTGCTTTGTGTTAAAAAGGACGAGGACTTGGTATTGTTTCTAAAATGTCATTCCTGATACCTTAATTTAGGCACAGATGCAAAAACAATACTTTTTACAACACCATATATTGGGGAATATATACATCAATGTATTGTCTTAACACTTGCAACCTTAAAAACATTTTTGTCAGAATATAGAATTTAAATCAGGTGACATATGATCAAAGGATAATCAGACTAAGAATCAAACTGATGATAACTTTTGATACTGTCTTGGGGGAAAAGGAAGTTGACCAAAAAAGACAGACAACTATCTTGTGGACAGTGATGTCTTTGTTTTGACTCTGCTGTGGATTATGAAATGAAGCCAACGTGGCCTTTGCACTCCTGCTCCACAAGATGTCCCGTGAGGATTACGAGGAGTATAAATCTGAGTGCTCGGCACGGCCTCAGGTTACGTGAGAATATGAATTTAACTGTGTCTTACGGGCAGCTAACAGGTGTACCGATCTAAGACACGGTGATACGTTTGAGCTGCGAGGTAAGAGGAGCTAGAGGAGAGGAGGTAGGTCAGGTGTTTAATTAACTTAACAAGTCTTATAGCGTGTGTTCAGACTTACCAGGCAGGCATTCCCTTCGCTTTGACCAGAATACAACCACATAGAGTTGGTGTTAATAAGTGACAAAGAACGGGGAACATATGCAAAGCAAGACATTAGAGTGATCCCACCTTTATCTCAATGTTGCCCACTTTGGTGTTGGATCGTATGATCGGTCGACCCACCATGGCAGGGAAGATGTGGTCGGGGAAGTTGGATCCAGCGAAGCCACACTTGACAAACTGGGGAGGGGTGTGAGAGTGAAACAAACGTGGACTTTTTTGTGAATAAAGTTCTCGTTTATTTCGTGTGTTAACTCACATTAATTGTACTCCGACACTAAAGGCTTTTGGAATGGATGATTTCCATTCATAAATCAATTACATTCAGTTTAATCCGGCTTAATCTGTCTGTCCCAGAGTGTGTTATTATGATGCATTCACCAGATTATTCATCAGAACATGTAAATGCAATTTCATTACATTTTTAAAAGCATGTGCAATAAGTCATTTGGCATAAGTATATTGTTGCATTGCTTTTAAATGGCCTGCTGCTTCTCTGCATGTCATGACTACACCTCGTACCGTAGTGTCTCAACTTGTCTTTATGGACACATTCCTTAGCCTGAAGGGGTGAAATGCATTCCAAAGAGAGGCAAACGAATTAGGTCACAAGTTTCTGACTGCAGGTACGGTTCATTACTCACGTTTGTCCTCACATATGTCAGTATCTTCATGCCACAATACAGTATTTAAGAGCCACTCCGGATGTTTTATATCTCAAATCTCTCGTCCTGCTTTTCATCCAGTTGTTGCTCAGTTCAAAGCATCACATCCATTTATGGCTGTGTGTGCACATACAGAGAGTGACAAGTCTAGACAGATGTGGAATCAGGCTACAGTATGCACACAGATTCACACCCTTCAGATGTCAACCATTGCATATGATCCAGAAGTAAACGTTTACCCTCTTAGAGCAGCTACTTTTAAATAAAACAGATGTTTAACACAGCTGGTGTAGGTTTGCATGAGACATTTTTGAAGAAAACACTTTGAATATCAGCTAAAAAGTTACTGCAAAAGAAAAAAGACAATAACCAGTTATGTTGATAGACTGTTGGGTAACGGCATGGTACAAAACAGACACTACTTGACTTACCCCTGTCCCATTGTCACAGACCACCACTTTTCTCCCCTCGCTGTCCATGCTTAAACCAATACAGCTCAAGATACTCCCTCCTGTCAGGACAGGAGTTTCACCAACAAATGACAAATCCAAGACTGTAATGCATGAATTTAGCAGTGACTACAACTGACAGGTAAGCAGAAGTCTTCTTGCTACTGCTTCCTGCGTGGGCGGGATCGCTGAATGGGTGGACACCCATTTTCTGTGATCTGGAAAGAGGGGAAGGACTTAAACTTCACTCTTTTGTAGGCAAACAGGTAGCTTTCTTTTGAATGAGGTAACTCATTTTTAAAGTTGCAACAACAAAAAAATAACATTTGGTCCATTTATTATGTAAATATCTATACTCTGCCTACTACTGGTGAGATGTTACTAACGTTACATCTGTTCACTGTTATTGAATCGTCCATGCACTTTTAAACTTTTGTCACTGAATGATACTTTCTGTATTTTGAATAGCTTCACAGAAAATAGCAGTAGTCTAATAATAATCCTCCCTTAAGTTCCTTCAGCATCACGTTAGTTTTGTGCCTCCTAAAAATAGAATAACGGTTCCTCAGAGACACTGGATGGCGTCGTTCTGCCCCCGTGTTTTCTACCGTTAACACTCGTTGCGCTACAAAACGAGCAAGAAGTGATGTCACTTCCGGCCAGAGATGAGAGAGGGTAATATAACTGATATATTAAAGAAAAGCTTTGGTGAAGAGTGTTGGAAGCCTCTTTTGGAGTTTTTGGAGTCAACAAGTCTAGTGAATAGAATTTGAGAATTATATTTATTTTATTTTGTTTTATTTTGTGTTTGTTTGTTTGGTTTTCGTATTCGAGAATTACTTTCCTTAGTCCACACTCCAGATTAGTGGGAGGCGGTAATGCACCTAAAAGTTGTTGCCAACCGCCATTAAAAACAAAAGAAGAAGAAAAATTCACTTCCGGTCACCATCTTTGTTTGCTTTAGGAAACAGTTGCAACTCCGGAACAGGTAAAAACATTCAAAATTGACCCACAGAAATTATATTTTTTCGTTTAAGCTGGGTAGAAGTCTTTTGGGAACCTGGAATGTCCTCAAAACATTAGTAGGTGTTTGTTTTGTGTGACTTGTATTATTTAATTGAAAAACATGCCAGTGATTTAAAGGTTTGTCTGTGAAGCTTTTAGTTGTCCCTTATGTTAATTAGATAACAACATGGTCAACAACCCTTCCAATTTCATACTAAAATTTACACTTAATATACACAACAGGGGGCACACTCTGGACCTAATCATCACCAAAGGTGTAAACATTTCCAAGGTTGCTGTGACTGATTTTATTTCTTACACTGTTTCTTTAATTGTTTTTAAATCTCCTTTTCTTTTGCCTTATGTTTTGATGCTTTTAATGGTTTTATGTGAAGCACTTTGAATTACCTTGTTGTTGAAATGTGCTATACAAATAAACTTGCCTTGCCTTAATCTCAAACTTTTCCTGTGAAACGTAAATCAATGTAAGGATTGTTTCAACAATAACAATAACTACATAATCCCTTAAAATGTTCGGCAGTTGGGGCATGTAAATTAGCTTATATTGACTAAATATGAAACATTTCTGCTCGGTGTTCAATCGCGGAAAACCGGATTGTTGGATGAATTCATGTTGCACTTTTGTCTTTTATCATTGGTGCTTTAAAAAGCTGATTTGAGGAATCTTCCTCTGTTAAAGTGAAGACAACATTGTACTGAATGGACTTGTACGTGGCCCATAACTCAAGTCTTGTCACACATCATTGCTGTACTGTAACACAGTTTTGAACTCACAAATACAGCGAGTCAGTACAACTTTGGATAAAAATAGGTTCATTTATTGACATAAAACATTTACAAAATACATCTTTTCATTTCAGTAATGCGTTTTGAGAAATGATTGTTGTAAAAAAGACAGCAAACAGGCCGTTGAGTGTGTGTTTGTGACAGGACACAATCTTATCCTGCCCATGCAGGTGTCACTGTTCTCAAATGTAATAGGCACATTGAGTTAAGACTGACTCGTGCTTTACAGTCTCGCTGTCTCGTCTTTTTCTGTTTTCAGCTCCTGCAGGAATTCATCAGAGCAGCTCAGGAGCGTTTACAAAAAAAACAAAAAACTACATATTTTAAATGGTAAACAAACACGGACTGAACAGGTAAAACACAGCTGGTAACAAAATGGTTTTGTATTTTAAGCAGCGCGTTTGCATCATTACTTCCATAAAGTCTTTCCAAACTTATGCTGTTAATTGGTTTTCCGTTGTAAAAGAGTGATGCCCTTAGTTTTTAAGGCAGTGAAATGTGTTTAATTGGTCTGTCACTATGTTTACATGCCATTATAACAAGATGGTTAAAGTTGATATTGTTTCGTAATAGTGCCATTAGATAGGTACATTTTGGAGATGTATTCAAACTGTATTGCTGTAGTGTGATGATAATAAAGTTATGCATCTAAATGTAGTGACATATATTAAAAGCCTACCCAAGGCATTGTTGATTGTGTCCTCACAATTTCCATACAAATGAGTTATGTAGCTTAGATACTGACTATTAGAAAATAATCTATCCAAACCAAAAGTATCAAAAACCTGAAATGTTATTACTCACATTATCTAAAGACCATGCTCAGCAGTAAACTAGTTCATTTAACAGTTGAAGTCATGTGCCATGGTGCTTTTTTTTTAAGTGCTGGTTGTTTTTGCACGTCATTGCCTCACAATGTCCACTCACAGCCTCCTCCTCCTCCCACTGAGAACACCTCAGTGTTTCCAAACAGCCTCGGCCAGTTTAAATGTCTTTATCTGGGTCTGATGATGGACGCCGCTCTCGCCCCTCCGCAGGGAACGAGAGTCTCGACCCTCTCAAGACTCGAACTCGCTGTCGCTGCTGACGGAGATCTCTGGGGTGGAGGCTCCAGTTCCTTGCCGCTCGTCTGTGCTACAGTCGCTGGCCTCCGGGCTGCCCAGGTGGCGAGGAGACGGAGGCAACAAGTGGCCGTGATGGCGGCGGTCCTGGAGGGAGCCGTTAAGGGAGCTCCCAGAGGGCAAGAGGGAGGAATCCTGCTGCATTCTGGGTGGAGGGAGAGATGAGAGACATGAGTTCGGGCTCAACGGATGGATGTGCTGGAGCTGCTCTTCAGGCAGATGTTAATACTCATTGCATACATTGGAATTAACCATATGTAAACGTTGACATACCTGTTTTTTGCGGCCGCAGCGCGGTCTCTTTGGCGGCGGTTCTTGAACCAGTTGCCGACCTGTGTGGGTGTGAGTCCCGTGGCCTGGGCCAAGTGGCGCTTCCTGGACGGGTTGGGGTACGGGTCTTGAAGGTACCACTCTCTCAACAAACTGCGGGTCCTTTCCTGGAGAACACATAGAAATATATGGAATATTTAGGCTGCCATTCATTAATCTCATGTTATATTATCTCCTGTTAAGTAGACAACACAACGTACAATCTATTAGCATGGAATAGCACTTTGATAAGACACCAGGTGGTGTTTTAATATCCTATTACACCACAATAATCTCATGATGCTCCGTATAATCACATTAGACTTGATTTATTAGTACAGTAGATTATTGGAAGTATACATAACAATTTATAGCCACCAAATTGGATCATGTTAAGGGGCTTAATAGGCTGTCGGGGAGGCTATCCCTCCCGAGGGTTGGAATTACAGATTACCATACTTCCCCCCCAATGTCACATGAGGGCGATCACACACATAAACACACAACTTAATCTTTGAATCCTTAAAGTTAATTTCTCTCTCGTGACATTTAACAGAGTATCATAACAGTTATCATAACTTAAAGACAATCTATTTGCTTCCAAAAGAACCACTCATGCTGAAATTCAGTGTTTGTGTATATTTCTGCATGTCTGCAGGCGAGGAGCTGAAGAGTTCAACATGGAGTGAATGTCTGTGTTGGCTCCTGGATAGCAGATAGATAGGCTCGTTCAGATTATTGCTCATACTGTGGTTTAATATTTTAAATGTTAGCTGCTAATTACAAATAAGATTAAACTCTAATGGAACCTGCAGAAATCTGGCCTTTCAAGGTGCACACAGTAAATTATGCTGAAGCGTCAATTTTAAATCAAAAACAGGTCAAATAATAGGCTGTGTGACATCATATAAAGTTGGTATAAGATATGACGAAACTAATTAAATGAACATGATGTATTCACCGATAGATTTACAAGTTGCGCTGGAATCAGTGCTAAAACTACTGATTTGGCATCTTTAGGAGCCGTAATCTAACCTTGTTTGTCAGTATGTGAAAGCCTGGATATGCTGGTCAGAAAGTATTCACCAGACTTGTACGAGACTTCTGATCTTGCAACAGGCCACCAGGTCTAAAGTTGTGTAAAGTCACAGCAGAAGGCAGAGGGATAACCAAAGCTCTGGATATTATCATCTTAACAGCTCAAAGACCAGGCTGCTCCATGCAGCAGGTTAAAAGTCACCTGTAGAGAGCTGCTGGTGGTCAAGTTTACAATGTTAAGATGCACTTTCCTACGGTCTGAATGCATGTTATATATAATTATATATAATGATGCAATCGATATAGTTTTCGTCCTAAGACGAGGGGACACGTGGGTTGTACCGCGGGGCACAAACTCCATCGCCCTGTCACCAGCAGCCGTGTGGGTGAAATTCTAGAACGCGTATCATTGTGTTTACCTTAAAGCAATGCGTCTTCTGCTCGCCGTCCCAGATGGTGCGGGGCAGGGGGAACTTTTTCCGGATCCGGTACTTCTCCACCGGGCCCAGCGGCCGCCCGCGGAGCCTCTCCGCCTCTCGGTAGTGCGCGTCCAGCCACAGGTCCTGGAGCTTGGCGTGCGACTCGCGCGTGAACCGGTGACTCTGGAGGATCTGGTAAAGACCCTCGAAGTTTCCCCCGTGGAAGGCGACCAGCGCTCGCGCTCGCATCACGGACTCGTGTCGGTTGAGCGCCTCCCCGGCGGAGCCAGGGACGGCCGCGGGCAGCGACCAGAGGAACCTGCCGAGGCGCTCGATGTCCCCGGTCTCCTCCAAGTTCTCACACACCCGAGCGACCTGGTCCGACGTGAACATCGGCAGTGGGAACATCTCGGCTATGTGCCTTCTCTCTCCCCCCCCCCCCCCTCCCCAGCAGTTCGCCGAAGAAGATATGAAATGTGCGCATGAAGTGTTGTGTCCAACCGTGCGTAACGCTCCGTGCGCTCGCTGCCTCTTTTTTTTCTCCAAGATGATGGCAAGATTTTTGACACTGGCAGCATCTGTCCGCCGCCTCTCTTAAAGTAGCCGAGTCTTTCCCGGTATTTGGGCAAATGTTTCAGAGACGCTGGTGCGCAACGGTGGCCGCAAGCTAAATAAAGAAAGAGGACAAGGAGTCGACCCGTATTTATAGCGAGATACAATTAGCATCTCTGTAGTTGTTTTGAGAAGGATTATGCGTCCGGGCCATTAGCCTCTTAGTGGGGGGTAGTGTGTACAGAGGAGAGGTGACTGGCTGATCAGCTTGTTTGGCTTATAGCCTGAGGATACATTGACTGCCGGGATGACTGCAGCGAGCAAACAAGCGGGGATATGTTATTTGATGACGGATCTGGTGGAGATGGAGACAGCCATGGACAGGAGATGATGAGGGGAGAGTAGACGTGGAGAGAAAACCACTCCACGGTTTTTTTTTGACAGCAGGCAAACCCAAGAAGATGTAAGGAGAATGCCAAGAAGTGAGGGTATTCATACTTTTAGGAATGAGTGGACACTTTAAAGTCGTAGTGAGGAATGGTTAAGCCTGAACGTTGATGGCACAATTACATCGTGGGGTCATGGTCATGAAAATGTGCCTGGACATTTGATCGCGAGGACACGTTGGGACACAAAGATGCACCCCGACCAGCTAATACCCATGTAATTAAAAGAGATACGGTTCCATCGTTCATCCTCCGCGACCTCTTGTTAGGACAAGGCATAATAAAAACGCCCGAGGCATCGATGTATGGAGCAACTCCGGGATAAGGAATTAATGATCTGCTGCCCGGTTCAACCCCTCTGATCTCAGCTCATTAATCAGGTTTAGGATCATTTACTTATTAATCAGGTTTAGGATCCTGTCAGCATCTGTCAACAGTAATACAAACACGTTACACTTCATTTGCACACCATAGCTGAGAGGAAATGTGTATATATATACATATACATATATACATATATACATATATATATATATATATATATATATATATATATATATATATATATATATATATATATATATATATATATATATTAGCAATTTAACTTAAAGCCTAAAAGAAACGGCGCTGAAGGCAGACATAGATTAATCCCTGGAGTGCATATGAGGCTTTGGATAAAGGTTGCAGTCAGGTGAAGGATCGTCTGGTTTAATATAAAGTGAAGTGGCTTAAAATTCGTCTACAAATCTGTCTAGAATACAGATAATATCTATGAGCATCAGGTTGTGTTGTTGGGATCAATACTAAACAATACATTTTAATAATTCCTCCAACAAAACCAGTTTGTCATCTTAAATACTTCTTTAGTGCTTTAACGTTTCAATAATCTATTGTAGAAGCAAATGATCCATCTATTATTGCAGACATAGAAATACAGACAATTTAAAAGAAAATGCAATTGAGACAATATGAATCATACATTTTCTTTCTTAATTTGGAAATAAATGTATTAAAACATAAATTCCATATGAGCATCAAGTAAATAGTGATTCTCAACATTGTAGTTATGACTGAGGCTTCATCATCTCTTCTGCATTATAATATATATAGATATATATTATTCATTTCACAATAATATAAGACAGAGAAAAGTAGAACATTCTCTTGTTTGAGCAGCTGAGATGAGCAAATATGTAGATAAATGACTCTAAGCAGTGAATCAATTATCAGAATCAACACTCGTTAACTTACAGTCAACTAGATGCTGTTCAGTGGAGTTTAGGGTCTAGAAAGCGTATAGAATGACTCTATAAGCAGCAATCATTTGATACGTGTTAGAGCCTAAATCTATAGCTTAACATACCAGGTGGGATTGGTAAACTAATGCAAAGGGGGTTAGGTGTGATTTTATGTGTGTGTGTGTGTGTGTGTGTGTGTGTGTACGTATGTGTGTCCGCCACACTCTTTGGCACAGAAGGGGAGAAATGAGCTCAGTGAAGATCATGCTCACAAGTTAATCTAACCCCTCCAAGTTTCAGACACTTTGCGCCCCTGCCCACCACCACCATACTTACGTACACGCGCACACACACACACACACACACACACACACACACACACACACACACACACACACACACACACACACACACACACACACACACACACACACACACACACACACACACACACACACACACACACACACCTTCAGTACAAGAAACACTTTGAGAGCAGACTGAACCAAAATCTGCTTAAGCGCTCCCGATCCGTTGGAGCGGGATGAATGATAAGATGGTGGTGGACTGAACCGATTACATACGTGTTTGTAGAAGGGGGGGGGGGGGGGGGGGGTCATATATATACATCACATCTTATACTTTAAATCTTTGTAACGTAGAACATCTTGACATCACCAATCATGCTTTTGTCACTACTGCTCTCAATTATTATTGAGAATGTACGTATAGTGATTTAATGTGTTTCATTTATATCCGATATATTTTTCCTTTATGTCACACCGTGGCCATGTTTTTTGGACAGCTGTAATTATACTTGTCTGTAACAATTTCAGACACTTATTTTGAAATTTACACCAAAAATGTAAATACTGTTGTACTTTAAAATGTCATTTTATTCACACTAGTGTTAAATAGCTGCTATGAACGTTTTGGAGAGGCATCCTTAAAGGGAAGCACTTAGGAAGTTCAACTTTATCTCTTCATATAATAGTCCTGAGAGTTCCTCTGAACCGCTGCCAAAGATAACCCATCTCCATCCAACAGCCCACAAACAATAAAATGCTAATTCTCACTGTCACTTCACAGAAGGGTTTATCTGTTATCTGCTTGCCTTCAAGTGTTTGGGTTAGAACTGGAAAGCCCAAATTTCTTGTAGATGTGACGGTGTTTTGCTGTTTCCTCCTTCAGGTGGTGAACCGCCCGAAGGACACGGCACACCTGATCCAGAGGCCCGGACTGAGCCGACGCCTTTACCCCTAAACTACTGGTGCATTCGGGTTGCTCCTCGTCAACTCATCGGGTGAGAGACTCTTCATGTTTACGACCAGTTATTTCATTATAAAGTAATAATAACGATAAAGAATGCAGAAAGATGTCAGAAAGACATTTTTATCTTCAGTAGATCTAAACCTTTAGTGCCATTGAATTTGTGTTGTTTGGTCACTGTTTAACTGTGTTTTAAGTTAAGAACAAACTGGAGAATGTGTAAAACTTGTTAGTAACTACAAATGAATGTACACACACACACACACACACTGCCTCATTGGCTGGACCTATAGATGGTGGAACCCCACTTGGCATAATTAATTAGAGGATTAACCAGAAGCCTCCTGCTTAAAAAAAATGACCTGTTGATTTTGCCAACGGCGGGGGGGGGGTGGGGGGGGGGGGCATGCTGTGTGTGTGTGTGTGTGTGTGTGTGTGTGTGGAATGGGGGCTATTACCATGCTGTATAAATCCACACCAAGCACAATTAACAAGCAATTGGGAGGAGAAGTAATTAGTATTATCTGCTTATCACTGTCGACCCCTATTCTCAGGAAAATGGGTTAAAAAACTCACACACACATACACACTCACACACACACACACACACACACACTAATTCCCTCCAGGCAAATGTGTAAGGGCTAATTACAAGCTCATTTGCAACTCAATAGCAGTATCCTCCCAGACAGGTCTATCCCCCGTGCTCTCCCCCCCCCCCCCGCCCTCAACATACTGTGTGTTAGCTTTACCTCTCAGCCCGCACTCGCCAAACAAACGCCAAAAAATGAGAGAGAGAGAGAGAGAGAGAGAGAGAGAGAGAGAGAGAGAGAGAGAGAGAGAGCTCCTGATTCAATAGACACAGGTGATACATGGGGGATTTCATAAATTTCAATTTAATGCATTTGAATATATATATATTATTAGTCTTGTAATTTGTACATTTCTGCATTTACAGAAACCTTTCCATGAGCACCCTAGATCAATATGAGATGGATATTCACAAGAAGGAAAAATAAACTGGGCTTCCCTCGGGAGAAGCTCCACACGCACTTTGGTTTCGCGGTCACGACTCAGTATGTTTTGGGGAACAGCTGGGAAACATGTTGACTTACAAACTTAAAACTTTTAAAGTTCTTATCAGTAAAATTGATTGATACTTCTCACTTTTCGACATGGACTAGCATGAGGCCGGGGAATCGAACCTCCGACCCTCTGATTGAAGGACGACACCGCCGCAGTCGCTTCGCTCCATCATCACCCGTAACAGGTGTTAACTGGAGTTGTTTAGGAACCCTGAAGGATTTAATTTGGGACTTATTCTTTCCTAATGCTATAATGCTCATTAATTCCTACTTTGGTGACTCCCACTGATCCTCTCTGGTCGGCCCGGCCCGGCCCAGAAAGAAGCATTGGGAAGGACGCTTCGTCTTTTCGAGGGACGTTAAAGAGGAAGAAGGCGGGAACGCGGGGTTGTAAGATGAGGGTACACATCTGTCATGACCCACAGAGCGGCGTGTTGGAAGAAACAATCACTCCTGTTCAGGCACTTTGGACTGTTTTCGCCTGTTCGGTGGCAGAACTAGCGCTCTGACAGCGCTGTCAATCACTAGGTCCGCAAAAGGGAAGAAAATCCTCAGTAGAAGTGCAATGGCACACAAAATTCGTACGCACAATGGGGCTTTTTTGGGGTCTGTTTTCAGTACAGCTGACAAAAGATTCAATTTATACATTTTTGCCAAAGCTAGATTGAACAGCATTTCAGTTGTGTAGCATTTACAGTAATATGTCTTCATGCTAAAGAAGCGTTTTTGCTACTACCGTCACAGTCATCTGTTTTTACAGTTACTATAAAACAGGATTTGAATAAACATTTTGTCTTCTTGTACACACTAGAAGTGACAAAAGGCCGTAAGTTATTTATTTGTATCGTGTGCAGCTTTAAAGCAGCTCATTTACTTTGTGTCGTACATTCTGGCACAATACACTCAAAAGTCAAGTATCAGTCTGCGTACTGACTCCTTAGAGTACACCAAGTATTCTTAAAGTATACAAAGTATCTGTTGCTGTTCCAGCCTTCTACACATACTCAAACTTCAAATGAGTCGCATGAAACTAGGACACAGGCCTAACGTTAGTATTCACTAACAGTTCAATTAGTCCGCTGCATGTCGGTCAACTCTCATCCAGTTGGTGTCAATATTTCGCTATTATTCACCAATTCTCCCGTTCCTGTTCAACAGCATCTGCAAAGATGTCCTACAAACTCTAACAAGCAAAGAAAGACACTTAAACAGCAGTGAAAGCAGTCACCCTCACTACTGGCTTATATTGATTTTGTCATGTCGTGTGATCCTTCGCTACGAGGGCTGAAAACTGAATCCGTCATATAAATCCCACTTAATCTCCCGTGTTACAACTGCTTTATTAAGTATCTTCACTGGAGTCAGTGTCAAAGCCAGGTGGGTCGATACCAGAGCAGCTTCTACGCAGTAAAATCAGCTCATTTGAATCTTTAGTGCTACTTTTTAATCGACTTTTTCTGAATCAGAATGTTTGATTTGTCTTCATTTGGCTCATGTGACAGCAGGGGTGGGAGACTAAGAGCTTGGTGAGAGGGATTACCTATGTCTGTTCGGCCTCCTCCCCCCTCCGACAGTGTCACGTCTCATTACTTCTGTCCTCCAGCGCGGACAGTCTGGCTTTAGCGGGATGCATTTAAGATGCGGGCAGCCTGGGCGTCCAAGAACACCGGGTTTAGAGGCACGGTGATATGCGCCGCCCTTTGCCCGAGAGGCTTTTGTTTTTCTTCTTCTCTCTCCAGTAAGCAGACAGGTAGACGTCTCCCAAAGCTGGCATTGACCGCAGTTAAGCCTTTACTTGTTAAAGTGACACTGTGACACTGAGGGAGAGTAGAGAGGAGTTCATAGAAGAAGACATTGTCGAATATTAGAGCAGGAGAAATGCTGATATGGATGTAAAAAACACGTGGTTGTAGCTTAGAAATGAAACATCTTAGTGTTTATTCTTCTTACTTTTTATTGGACAAGACATTTGAGGATGTCAAAGGCATCTTTTTTACTTTTTATTGATTGATTGATAGTGAAAATAATAAACTGGAACTACTTCAACAGTTCTCCCACTTTGTGATTTTAAAGAGAAGAAGAAGCTTTCATCCTGCAACGTTTCTAACGCTGAAACAGTTCGTCGGGTCAAATGTGACTCCTTACTTTCGGACTAGACGCGGCCGGCTCTTGCGCGACAAATACACACTCGTGTAGTTGCAATCTATTAGTAAGTCAGTATTCAGACACAATGCATTCTAAATCCCCCCTTTTCAGACACACAGTGAGCATGTTCAGTCAATAAGATCTCTTCGACCATTTCTCTAAACCTTTGGGCCTAATCACTTGCACATCCTTCCAGTCAAGTGGCTCATTACAAGACATCCCCGCTGTTAAGCCGAGAGGCGTAACTATCCTCTATGGTCCTCTGTTTTTCTCTCTTCAAACTGCAGTTAAACACGCTACAGTGGACAAACAACCAACTCGTTTGTAGCCACGTTTTTTGTTCATTTTGCGAATTCCTTTCATCGGCGTGGGTCATTGAATCTTTCATTTCTCCCCCATTCGCTGACCCAGAAGACCCCGCGTGTCTACAACGCCTGCACGTTGACCCCTTTACTCTCATGGCCCCCCCCCCCCCCCCCCTCATCTCGCCCTCCAGCTGGTTCCCTGCACTGCCAGAAGCCGAGAGCAGTTTTCCTGGCCCTTCGCAGGGCGGCTAATCTAGATGGCGGGAGGCCTCCCTCCTGCTAGCGGTGCACAAGAGAAGGCAGCCCTAATTGCTTATGTCGTAAAGCTCTCTGACCCAGATAAGCCTCCGCTCCCCAAATCTGTCGATATAACCCCACTTTACCTCACCAAACCTGCTTGTCCTGATCCACGCAGGCTAACGCCTCGAACGTTTCTGCACCTTCTGCCACATTACTAACACCCGGGACACGGGGAGATTGGGACGGGTTGATACCGACAGCTTATTGCTGCAGGGAGACAACGACTTAAAGTGGTATTCTTTCATTTGTGTATTTGTCGACAAAGAACATGCCATAACGTAGGCCTCGTGTATGAATCCAATGCAGTAGTCCGTCTGTTAATTTATGTATTTTGATACAAACCTTTTAAGAAAATGTAATTCTGTAGCTCAAAGGAAAGTGGGAAACAAACTTCCCGAACAATACAAAGCTTTTTATAGATGCATGGATACTCTTTTGGTGAGATCTTTGAAGAGGAAGGCTTGATGGATTCACCGGAAAGCAAAAGTCGCAGATATTCTACGCACTACTTTGTCAGGTGGAGGGTGATTATAGGTGCGCTCAATGAAAGCCAAAGCAGCGGCGGCGTTGCGTGCAGCTAGCTCTGGCAGCTAATGCTAAAGCTAAAGCTTAGCCACCAAACGCCACTGTGGCTCTGGACAAGTGGCGAATGTCACACGTGCCATGTTACACCACAAGTAAATGTCAAGCGTGTCAAGTGCTCGGTGAACGATACTCCTGCTGATATCTTGCAGTTTTTTCTGACAGAACTACAAATTCCATCATAACGTTATGCTCTTTAAGCCCTGTAGTTCGTACTGTAGCTCGTATGATTATGATAATATCAATAATACAAAGTATAATGACAGTTATGGGTCAAATAAAAATCACCCTGTAGGTTTAATAGAAATTCCAACAATACAAATCAGGCAAACAAAAAATAGAGAAGAAGAGACACGTGAGACATAAAGTACCACAGTATCACACAATATGCTGAAATTGATCTCACTCCAAAAATACCAAATGAAAATGATTTAAAGTGGTTCTAAAACTAAATATTCCAAACCAAACATCGTTTTTTTTGTCCCGCACCAAACACTATTTCGTGCTAGTTTTCCTGCTTAGGGTCATTTCAATAAAAATATAAAAATGTAACCAATTCCAGTTGAACTAAAACATTTTCACAATAAATATATCAGTGTTCTCCAAAAATCAACAATTACACATCGACTTAACACTTAAAAGGATTAGTGTACACTTTACAGTGCTGTTTATAAGAAGAGTGGTAGTTCATGTGTAATACCGCATGTACCACAGAATAACACGAGTATAACGTGTAAAATCAATCGTCTGATATCTTCTAGTGGTGCTGAGGGTTTCCACTGTTTGGTTTACATTGTGATTGTGCAGTTTTCTGTTTGATCCGCGCTACATTTCTACATGTAGCCCCACATCATGAAGTCTACTTCAGGAGAAAACCCCCAACTCCAGATGACCTGATACCAGCGTCTGTGCGTTTACAGCCCCGTGAGCGCCAAACAACACCGGTGTTGCGTAATCCCCGTGTTCTGCTGTAGTGCTTCAACTTCAATATCTGTATGATGCAACAGTGATCCCAACACTCAAGTGCCTGTTGCCACCTGGTGGTCGGACCGCATCATTGATTGGCACGACGTTCAACAGAAATAAAGTGATATAAGCGACACAAAAACTAACTCGGGAACCAAAAGGGAGAATTCTATATTTTTACAGTTTCATGATTGTGCCTTCATTTGAATGAACCAGTCAGACGGCTGTTCATTCTCATATCTCAGTCATTTTAAACCACATTCGCAGCACGCAGTTCTATCTTTAGGATAAAAACTATGAACTTGACGCGTCGGACACCAAAAAGGGACGAGTGAATGTGATTTCTGTCTTTGATCGGCTGTCGGTGAAACGTTGAGCGTCTAACTTCGTGTTGGTGAACTCTCAGGGTGTGAATATGTAGACTCGGTGTCTCACAGGGTCTATTTTTGTATCTGGACCGGCTCAAGAAAAAGTACCTCATATGCTTTGACATTAATGTCGATCAAATGGCATCTAGATTTTCGGATTTGCATTCGATTTCTAAAAAATCCGCGAGCCAGACTTCCAATCCTTTCTGACTTTCAGTCCCAACCAGCAGGACGTTCTCTGAAACCTCCAGAGAACCTTTCCCTGCTGCTCACTTCAAACAAACCCCGAGCGTCGGATTGGATTAAACTCCCACTGTGCCGTCATCACGAGAAATCAAAGAAAAGCGTGGCCGTGAAGCTAAATCTGGTTAAAATCACAAACACCGTCATTGTCATCAGAGGCCGGACGTGTGGTCCTCGTCACGTTTCAGCACCGTCGGTTGGAGGATGGGTATTTGGTTTTCAGGCCCTCTTTGAAGCTGCGGAACAGAACGCGGTTGCGTTTGTTCTCCTCGTCCTTCCTGGCGTGGAACTCCCCCTGGATCTTGAAGCCCCGGTGCACCACGAACGCCGAGCTCAGCACCGAGAACCTGTATCCGGCCACGTGGAGCTCGCAGGCCTGCGGGGAGACAAGAAGACACTTGTGGGGAGGGATGAGGGAGGAGGAGAGGAGGTGAGAATGATAGATGAGACAGAAGAGGTGAGGAAGACAAGTAGAAGCACGATGAGGAGAGAGGAGATGGAAAGAGGTGTCGAGATGTTGCCGCGGGAAGCACAGATTCAAATAAATCAGCAACAAAGTTGATTGTCCATTAAAGGGGCAATCTCAACATGTTTAAATCGCACAAACCTGGCTGATACGATTGAAGCCATATTGCTTGAAGCTCTCGTCATAGAGGGGCACAGTGTGGGGCCCGATGTAGAAAGGCTCCCAGGGGTCCGTCCAGGTGAGCGTGTGGGCGACTTCCATGGTGCCCGTCTCTCTGACGTGGCTGTTGACCCACTGCGAGTAGTTGGTGGGGGCCTGACAGCGGGGACACAGCTCCTCGTAGAACGGCCGGACCTCACCGACCTGGTAGAGCTGGACCAGCTCGGCCTTGTTGGCGGGCATCTTCCGGGCGTGGCGGATCTCGAAGGCGGGCAGCACGAACACCTCGGCGCCGGTCGACTCGCGCGTAAAGACCAAGGCCATGAACTGCTGGTGCAGGTCCGCGCTCGGCATCATGTCGATGTCGATTACCAGGATGTAGGAGGACTCGGTGCCACCCCGGGCGACGTTGCGCAGAAGGTTGTTGGGGTAGGAGACGTTCCCACTGATGGCATAGTTCTTGTCTTTGTCCCGGTGGGTCTCCAGTCTGGAGAACACCGAGGCGCAGTCATCAAGACCTGCAAAGTGCTCCCGGTCCTGGTCAGGGAAACTGGCCATCTCCCCGGACAGGCAGACCAGGTGGAAGTCCACCAGGGATTGGATCTGAGGGCAGAAGAAGTTGAGTGCGTAGACCAGAGCTGTGGCAAACTTGACATCTTGCCCGTGCGCAAATATGGCCACAGAGAGCAGGTTGTGCCACCTCTCCAGGAGGGATTCCAGGTGATGCAGGTTGTTGATGGTCGTGTGTGTGGCTAAAGCCAGGACGCTGGAGCCGGGGTCAGATCCCGGTTTGTGGTTCGTGGTGAAATCACTTTTGATCAAGTTCTTGTACACCCGGTACTGCCCGCTGTTGTCGAAGATCCCACCGGTAGACAGCGAGTACCTCAGACGCTCCTTCCGAGAGTTCTTCTCGGGGTGCCCATTCTTCTTGCCCCCGGAGCCTCCAAAGAGCTCAGAGTACAGGTACCGCTGCTGCTTACCGTAGAACTTGGATAAGAAGGACAGGTATATGAGCTGCAGGAGCGCCACGATCAGCAGAGCACTCAGCACCACTTTGAAGACGGAACATTTCTTGGAGAGATGCATTCCAGAGGAACTGCAAAACCGACCAAACTGGTGCACACAAAGCAAAGTCCGAACACCGGAGGAGCGAGGCTGGGCTATTTCTGTCCGAGCGTACCAGCTAACATTAGCCACATGCTAACGCTGCAGCCTGCTAGGCTGGAAATACAACGACCACTTGCATAATTTCTGCTGGTTTGCAGCACAACTGCCCCAGATGTTTTCACCACGGGCCTCGACGGCGCGAATAAAACGACGAATCTCATCCGGTTTTCGTGATCTCCATCAAAACACAACACGGTTGTTGCCGTTTCTGCTGCTGTGACGGCGGACGCATGTTGATACGTAACGACCGTAATGTCGGGAGTAAAGGCGCCACCGAATTTGGTCCCGGAGCACCGCTTGTTGAAGTGTTTATTAACAGGCACGAGTGGAAATAAAGAGCTGTTGTCACTACAGGGTTAGTGTCACGTGACAGTGAAGATGTAAAAGCTACAATGAGTGTGTCTGGAGTCCTATAAGATGCTGTTTGCTGAGTGTATGGAGTCCATAAGACGAGGTGGCCGAGTGGTTAAGGCGATGGACTGCTAATCCATTGTGCTCTGCACGCGTGGGTTCGAATCCCATCCTCGTCGACAGTTGGTTTTGAATTTTTCTTTTTTGCTAAATAATCACATGGGAGCGGACCGTACTCGTATATCTGTATATATACGTATGGCGTACTGTATCATCGTCATACAGAGTTCATATTAATCTTAGCAATAAAACAAACTCAATTAAAAGCGGGGTGTCCCAAAAATGTAGTAACATTTTCCACAAACCAACAAAAAGGGCAACATTGCAAGTTGCTGCTATCTGACACCCATTTAAATGCAAGCTTATTTAACCACATATGCCCATCATAGGGACACACAAATACAATCTGCAATTGTATTCAGTTTTTATCTTTAATTAAAGAATCCAAATTCACTTGTCATTCAAAACTCTGGCCAAAAATAGAACAAATGAAAAAATCACCAAGAAAACCACGAATGTTAATCATGCCTAATATATATATATGTATTTATATAACATATATAATACACTATTTTCATACTTAAACTTTCATGCATCAGTCAAACTCGGACTAACAAAGATGGAAATCTGTCCACCCTTCCTTAATTTGACTGCATTATTTGCCATTCATGGGTCACATTGTTATATTTATGCAATCTAAACATGTTATGTACCACACATGCATGGGATACTGCTTGAAGTTAAAGCGGTGATGTTTAGTTTTAAACACAGACGCCACACAAAAAGCACAATTGTGACATTCTTTTATTCATGAATCATCAACAAAAACATGTTTGTCTTAACTACAACGTGAACCGTGCAGACAGCACACATCAGGTCCTCGGCCGCAACAAATTAATTTAACCGAGCTCAAGCATGTGCTGCAGATCAGAAAGAATAGGACAACTTCCATTGTGTTTTCAGTGGCTTCATTCAATATTGTGGTGGTAGCTCTGACTTCTGGTCACTCACTGACTGACCTCACATTACGAATTCAAACCAGCCGTTCTGTATCCGGCTGACGTGTGGAGACAATTTGATGTGTCGGGAGTCGGGACACATTCATTTTGATGTATAGTGACATGTTAACGGTTTAACCTCTTGTTGATGCTCACAACAGATGTTTTTGAAAAGCTCAACCTACTTAAGAATCTTGTGAAATCAGCTTTTTTCCACCTAATTTTGAAGCTGTTAGTTCAAAATTGTAAGTCTAAATAATGCGTGTTGACTTAAAAATGCACTGTGATGTAGCTTTTAATTTAATAACCATGTGCACTCAGTATGTTTTAGGCATTTGACTCTTTTTTTTTTACTGTGAATCTTTAATCTTTAACATAGCACCTTTGGGATATCTTAATATGGGGAAATTATTTTCTGTAATCTGAGACAGTAAAATATGTATTTGCTCAGGTGTAAATGCGAGTAAGACTAAAACAAGCACTTGAAATGTAATTGTTTAATTTACGCCACAATATTTCAGAAATAAAAACGAAAAGGCAGATGTAAGACAAACAGCCTCGGTTGTTACACACACAACACCATGTATCGTGAGTTTGTGTCGGTTGCAAAGAACTTCAACACCAAGTGAAGTATGTTAAGCGGAAATTTAATCAAAACCAATGTTTTCCTGTGAAAAGTTCCAATTTTGAACCCTAGATTTCATCGTTCCAAACATTTTTTCAGTACTGCAGAAATCATAAAGGCCCTTCATCACAAACTACGACACTAAAACGCCGGCTCCGCTTTTAGACCCGCCCCCCTCGCTGTCCCTGGAAGACACTGCCGACTGGCCTTGAGCCTCTCCTTCACCCTCTCCCATCAGCCGGATGTTGTAGCGCTCCCTGTACTCCGTCAGCTCGCGGCCTTTCTTCTGCATCTGTGTGTTGATGGTCTCGATTATTTTGGAGATCTGAGGAGAAAACAAAAGGGGGCGGGGGGGGGGGGGGTGAGATCAGTGGATTAAAAGGTTACAAGTATGCACTACTTGAAGTTTAAATACATTTATAAACAATGCAGCACTCATTTTATAGATTTGGTTTTTCACTTTCTCATCCATCACCTGTTCTTTGTTGGTTTCCAGGGCTGGTAGAACTTCTTTTACCGTCCGCTCCACCAACACTCCTCCGATTAGACGAAAGCATTTCCTCGTAGGGTCGACTTCCCTCAGGGTGTCAATTACTAAGCTGAATGGAAAAATAAGGGAAGTTAAAAAAAACAACAAAACGACAACAGATCCACTCAGTGGATCAGTTTTTTCGTGATGTATTTGTGACTCAGCACACATTCTTATGTTGTTGCTTTGAGTTGAAGGCTGCAGATGTGGGAACATCTGCCACCAACCTGTGCTCGTTGATCTCCATCTCCAACTCTGCAGATTTAGATGCCATACCGCGCTGCTCCTGACGCATCCTCTGAAACGTTGCCACCACCTGTCACACAAAAAACACACCATCAGCAACATAAACAGATATTTGTTCATTTTAGTTTGAGTCAGTACTGTAGTGATGTCACCATTCCAGTTATGATCATCAATTAAACAAATTAAATATTTATACGTCGTCATGTATCTTTATAAATCAAGTACTTTGGATGTATAAAGTTAGGATTTCTACATTTCAGTATTACATAGTAATCTGACTACTTGACGTTAGAATAAGGTTTGATGGTGTCCAGTGATAAAAATAGGTTCTCACACTTCCTTCAACTGGAACACACCGACCCATTAGAGGCGTTACGTTAATGAAATATACATAAACCCAAATTCATTGTCAAACTCTTTATACATGTAAATACTATTGAAGGCTTCACACTGGCTCGCTCTTGTTGTCACGTTTGGTGGTGAGAAAGCAGAATGATGGGCGATGGGGAAGCTAACGTTAGCATTAGCCAACAGGGAGTCAGATTAGCGGCTCTATCTTCACTGGACTCGACTCAACAACAACAACAACGAGTGTACCGACTGAAGCAGCCCGAGGTGGAGGTTAAAGTACCTGCTCGGCTGACGGGCCGGACGGTTTTCCACCGGCGCTGTTGCTGGGTTTGCTGCCCGTGCTGCTACTGTTGGCTGCCATCTTGGAAGGGTGTTGCTCTGAAGGACCCCAGGCTACATGTATAGAGCTGTTCCGTGTGAGTGCCTGTGTGGAAATGAAGCCCAGCAGCCGGTAACGGTGGAGCTGATTTGAATTACTTCATACACTGCTGGGTACACTTGAACACTACTGAACCAAACACATGTGACACTAACACGGGCTAAACGTGACGTGCTGTCTGGGTCACTTGGACCAATGTTCATGGTCAGGTGCATTTTGGGAACTTGTGCAAAGACTTTGGCCTCTCTTCCAGTTTGGAAACAACAGATCAAGCTACAAAACAGGTAAGCTTACTATCCTGACAAGGGAGTGTATTGTTATGCTCTCTAACAGCTGTCCCTCTAAACAAGGGACCTATTTTGTGTTTTGTAGAGCTGCGCAATATTGCACAATGAATATATAACAAAATAACCGGTGCAGTTAATGGTCAACCATGGTTGTCCTTTGATCTTTGCATGCAGCGTCTGTGCTGTGGACATAACAACAACCTCTCCTCTCCCTGCAGGATGTCGACTTCACCTCACCCAGTGGCCGCAGTGTGTCAGGTGACGGTCACCCCGGACAAAGAGGCCAACTTCTCCGCCTGCAAGCAGCTGGTGGAGGAAGCCCAGGCGCGAGGCGCCAGCATGGTCTTCCTCCCCGAGGCCTTCGACTACATCGGATCCAGTCTGGAGGAGACGCTGTCGCTGTCTGAGAGCCTGACGGGGGACACAATCTCAAAATACACTCAGCTGGCCAGGTAGACAGAACCAGTCTAGGTTGAGTACATTTATTGTTGCAAAATGTAAATATGTATCTATAGTCAACTCTGAATCCATCAGCAGGCAGCTACTCTACTACTGTCTCATGTGGAGGATGTGAATAATTGCCATTTCTTCAGGCATTTTAACCCGTCCTCCTTCCAGGAAGTTGGAAGTGTGGCTGTCTCTCGGAGGATTTCATGAACGACAACATGACTGGGAGTCTGACAGACGAATCTACAACAGTCACGTCATAATTAATGATAAAGGTACCGCTCATTAAACAAGCTCTCTGTACGTTCTCTCACTCGCAACAAACGCACTCGTGAAAATCATTGTCACATTGTCGTTACACCCACAGGTGACATCGTCTCAGTTTACAGGAAGTCCCATTTGTTCAATGTGGAGCTGCCAGACAAAGGTGTGTCCCTTAAAGAAAGCGCCTTCACCATCCCGGGACCCTCCCTCGTGTCTCCGGTCCAAACTCCCATCGGCAAGGTGTCATTTTATGAGATAAGAATCGTCACAGAGTGGATCTTTAAATGCACAATCTGTTTGTGTTCTGTGTCTTTGTTCTGACTATTTATATTTTGTGGCCACAGGTTGGCCTGGGCATCTGCTATGACCTGAGATTCCCGGAGTTATCGCTGGCTCTGCGACGGCACGGGGCAGATATTCTGACGTATCCATCAGCCTTCACTGAAGCAACAGGAGCTGCTCACTGGGAGGTGGGATGAGTTCACTCACGCTTGCAATGAAAGGACAATAAACCCAAGCAAACATGAATCCCGTGTCTTTTATTCCCAGGTGTTGCTCCGTGCGAGGGCCATCGAGAACCAGTGTTTCGTCCTGGCGGCGGCGCAGGTCGGCCGGCACACCGAGAAGCGGCGGTCGTACGGCCACGCGTTGGCGGTGGACCCGTGGGGGGAGGTGCTGGCCGACTGCGGGGGGGAGAAGCCGGGCGTGGTGCTGGTGGAGATCGACCCGGAGAAGGTCAGCAGCACCAGGAGGAACATGCCGGTCCAACAGCACCGCAGAGACACTGGTTTCTATCACAGTCTGGAGAAGACTTGACCACGAGAGAAGTGAAGAGCCCATCAGGAGCACTTCAAGTGACTGAGCTTATTATCGGTATATGGTTCAAAATCAGCCTTCTCCTTTTTTACTGCTTACTCAGCTGTTCTGGTTTAACTTTTAATCGTTTTCTCATCACTGCAGTAGATAATCTCACCAAATGAGTATAAAAAGTAGATGTTACTCATATTGGCCACTAGGTGGTGCTGGTGGGTCGTAACGATATTAGAAACAGGAGGAAATGGTGGTAAATTACAGATATATGTTGTACTGAATGGATATGTTCATATTATTTAGATTAAGTCCTGTAAAAAAAACATCACCTACACTTTGTTTGTCTTCTGTTTCCAGTAACAAAATAAATCGTTAAATTGTGAAAATGCATCACTGACTCTGAATGATATCAGATTATGAGTGAAATTAAGTTTTTAATCTCTCTAATGGGGGCCCAAAAAAAGAGTTGAGATTTCTGTATTTAGCCTAAAATCAATCAATACCCTTAATACTTAAACCCTCGATTCTAAAATATGAAGAAATTAATGAAAGGACAATAATAGGCAAAACATGGATATTAAGTAAATACCTTGCATATGTAAATATAGAAAAAAAACATGTATACAACTACTTTAAAATTGCACTTAAGTACAACTTTGAGGTACTTGTATACATGATTTTTGTGAGTATTTCCATTTTACTTCCTGTCCAGTGAAAACCACGTGTCCACAAATGTGTTGATTTTGAATATTTGTGATAAATATAAGGATGAAATGTTTCTTTATGTGTTGAGAAAATTCTTCTACTTCTTAAGCTAAATAAACTATGAAAACCTGGATCAGCTGGAAAATACATCGTCACAAAACAGGTCACATTTTTTTTAGTTACTTTGTTCTCACGGGACAGTGACGCTGCAAACATATGGTGATCTCACAGAATATGACAGATTAAACTACCCTTTGTACATAAATTATAAATGAGCACTACTATAATAATCTACAGCACCACAGACATTAATGCAGCAAAAATAGTAATCATATATAATAGAAAAACACTGACGGAGAACATTTTAATGCACAATAAGTACACATTTGATACTTTAAGCACATTTAGCAGATAATACTTGCATATTTTAGTACTTTTACCCAAGGATATGAGTACTTCCTCCACCAGAACCATGCAGTAACACTGTCCCCGTTATGATTCATCCCCTCCCGTTTGATTTGCAGTGACTGGATGAATTATTGATCATATTTCTGCCTGTTTTACCATCACACAGACTGGGTGGGAGCTGCTGCTGTTAGGATGTGAGGATGGGAAACAGGAAGTGAACGTCACTGACACAGGAATGGGACTGAAAAAAGAAAACACCATCATGATGAGGAGAATGTCAAATCCACTCGTGTAAAGGAAACACAAATACCCCCGTTTCAACCCGACAAAAGGATGAACTGTCGTGTCCGAGCTGTAATTGATGCATCACGAAGGTAACGTGCGTTCTTCTTTAACGGTTATGACGGTTAGCTGTGTGTTTCACCGCCCGAGGCCGTGTATCCATCCGATGCCGTGCAGTTTGAGTGATATTTAAATAGGGATTTACCGTAAAATGTGCATATTTTGTGGATATAACTTGTCGTTTGTGTGGTTCTCAGGCCTTTGGCTGCTTGTCGAAGGGAAACTGAGGCTACACAAACCAACGTTGCATGCAAAACGGTCCTATTTTCACCGTTAAATGTAAATGTGACAGTCGGCTAACGGCTGTGCGCGTTCCGCAAAGGACTAATGGGAACTAATGTTGCCATGCTCACTGTGTCGTGGTTGTTTTCCATCATTAGATAAGCACACTAGTCTCGTGCTTGTGAACTCCTCTCTTCCACAAACTCATCCTCAACACATTCATATTTATTCTGGTATTTTTTGTAACAATGAGACTTCAAAGCAACACTTAACATAAGTTATTTTTTTTTATATATATATATATATATATATATAATGCAATTTACAATCTTAAGTTATTTCTGAGGCAAAAAGTTAGTTATTTAAATTTAATTTAGTTGGTTTTCTTAGTCTTTTACGCTGACTATCTGGACATTTTCTTGGATTAATTAAGCAATTAAAATACAATATAAAATATCAGTTGTAATGGCTGTTTTTCACCATGTTTGAGACCAAACAATTAATTGAGAAAATGTGTTTATTTCATGTTTATTTGTAAAGGGACGAGTATATTCACACGTGCCACATGGCACAGCATGTTATTGCATGTCTTTAGACTGCGAAATAATACAAAAGTTAGTTGTAACTCTGGTATTTTGTGCATTAAATAAAATTACATTTAGATATGAAGTTACTTCTGCTGAGGTCTGATAAGGAAATGACAATTGACTCTAAATTTAAAAAAACTGAGTCCTTTGAGTCAATGCGATGAGTTATGACCCTAAACATGACGTATCCACTTTAATATTCATTACATTACATTTCACACAGCCCCATCGTCAAACTAGGACCGTACCTGTCGACAAGATGTCACACTTAAAGTAGTGAAATGTTAAACTTAAGTTAATGTTTCCCCACTTTTACCTATTGGCTCCATCACTGTTCAGTCAATCAGTTTATGTTTAAACCACTCGTGTCCTCTGTTAGCCTCACACAGGCGGGTCAAACCAAAGGCCCTCCTCATTTGATTTGCTCTGATTGTTGATTTAATCAGCGCTGCTGATTGTGTTAACGTCTGTCTGGAGTGTTTCGTCTCGGTTAAGCACGACCTTAGTTTAATTCACGGACGGACGGTCGCGACGCCTCATTTAAGTGTTTACCTCCTTCCCCTCCATGAGATCATGTGAAGCACTTGTCTTGACAACAATTACAGCGTGATGAGATACCTTTACTAACATGTCGAAAGGTTTACTTGAATAGCTGCATTTCCGTTACTGCATGGCTGCAGGCCTGACATGTATTATTCATAATTCAGCATTACTTTTGTAAGAGTAGGAGCTTCCCCTGTCTTCTGTGAGGCTTGTTGTGTTTTAATATTTTATTGTTTTTAACTTCAGTGTCTCCCCTTTAGAGACAGCAGCATATATTGACTGATATTCAGTTTCCCTGTGTGTTGTTTTCTCAGACTGACACCACTACATGGCTGCACATCTCCAAGAGTTAGTCAGGGCCCACGTGTTGTTGAAGTGCTGTTAATTGTGATGACTGAGCGCTCCCTGTAGTGTTGGAGAGCTGGTGTACGCTGGATGTTTTTGATCCATATATCGATCGCCATGTTGTCTTTTTGAAGGCTGGGTGTCGACGTCAACAGGAGGAGGTGTCAGCCTGCCCGCTGAGTCAAGTCCCGGCAACGGTCGCCTGGGCAACACCTCCATAGTGACCAGCCGGAGGAAGATAACGGCCCTCGTTGCTCAACTTAGTTGCGTAACATCAGTGGTCCCCGCAACGTTTTGTTCACCTCGCTGTTGATTATGCTGCTGTTATCGACCGACACACACACACACACACACAGATACCTACACACACACACCCACACACACCCCCAGCTTATCCACGTCCTCAAACAGCATAATGAAATCTGGCTGGTAGGATAGTAGCTCCTCAATAATCAACATCCTCTGGTCTCGCTGGCGTAATTACTGTTTTGATTACTGTTGCAAACATGTGAAGGGAAACATGAATTAGTGTTCTGCAGGCTTTTCATAATTATAGCTTTCTGTTCAGAGAAGTAGCACAAAAGATGACGAGTGTAATTAGAGCAGCCGTCGTTAAGAGGCTCAGAAGCTTCATATCGGAGCTGTCTGTCTGTCTGCAGGAGCGAGTCCTAAAACCTGGAAGTGTAGTGTTTTTAGTATTTAGTATTTTTGCCCCTCCGGTTCCCTCGTCTCAATGTCGATGTTGTTTTGGGGATTAAATGCCTGACATAAGGTCTGTAGGTAACACACGCTTTAGAGATTTTAACGTTCTAACATCTACAACATAAAATACATTCCCACTTGTGAATTTTGTGGTGTTACCGTCATAACAAAGTGTCTGGATTCATTTGTTAGAGGAGAGCGACTTTCACCGCAACACCCGATGAATCTGAATTAGAGCTTGAACTCTGAATTGTTTTTATTTTTTGAGAAATCCACTTCCTAAATCAGTCTAGCTGTCTCCAACGTTTCTTTTCCTTCACTTCCTTTTCATGGTGCTGCAGGAGAAAGAAGAAGTATGCAGTCTAATCCATTCAGGTCGATATGAAGGGAGTTTATAAATCCTCTATTGCTCTATATCTTCACAGAGATATGGAGCCGCCCGTCACACTGTAAAGGATTAGTGAAGATCAGTCTGGCGGCGGCACGTTAAATGTCTATCTTCCTCCTAAACTCTCCTCTTTGTTACGTTGAGACGGATATTCTATAAATCTTCTCTGTCCGGATCCTTCGGGTCACAGATTCTGGTGTAGTTTCCGCCTCCTCCACAGGGGGGCGGTGTTTGATCACAGCTGAGGTGCTGAGTGTTGCTCTGCTCTGTTTGGTCCATCACTTTTAGTACCATAACCATCCTCCCATGCTGAAAACATATCTTCAAACTTTAGATTGGCTTTCACACTATTGATGAAACACAGCTGGACTGTGTTCTCGTTCCGCTCCTTGGATCTCTGCTGAAGTGGTCCAGATGTTCGTTCTCGATCACTCCACCTCATCGCCGACAGTCCGCGTTCATCTTAAACTCTGATGGATGTCCTGAGTCCCTTCCCTCTCATTCCGTCCACACCTTGTTCCCTTTTGTTCAATTCATCTTCCATCACCGGTTATAAAACAATACTGTGATAATTTATCTTGTAAGAAAATAGACTAAACTTGCTCGTTTGGTTTCCCAGTGAAGACACCAGTTGCCTCATTGTCCAAATATAACTGGACAGAAATGCGACGGATGAAATGACCGACCGTGTGATCAGAAGTTCAGGTTTTTGTTTGTTTTTCTTGAGAGGAAGCTCTGGAAACTGGTTGTGTTTCGATGTTTTTTTGCTGGACCATAAATGGATGTACGACTATAACCTCTCCATCACGGCCTCACTGAGCGCCCGTCTGTCAGTATGCGCGTTACCATCCCACCCTGACCCACTCCACCTTGCAGACTCTCTAATCCAGCATCCTCACAACACGGTGTGTGTGTGTGTGTGTGTGTGTGTGTATATCTCCACCACTCCCCTCCCTCCCTCCTTCCCTCCCTCCTTATCATCCAGGGCACCGGTGCGTTGCTAAATGGAGTCGGAGCAGCTGTACCACAGAGGCTACTGCAGGAACAGCTACAACAGCATCGCCAGCGCCAGCAGCGACGAGGAGCTGCTGGATGGAGCCGGCGCCATCATGGACTTCCACACCACCGAGGACGACAACCTGCTGGATGGGGACGCTGCCTCCCCAGGTAGGGAGAACAGGACACCTCCAAATACCCCCCCCCAAAGCTGTTTGATTGGTCCTGGACCTTTGTGTGCTTCTCCTCCGTGACCCGGGCCTCACTAAAACAAACCAGATACCTTTCCCTGAACTCTCAGTGAGCTTCCCACCGATTCTCCCCGTTGCTGCGTCTTCACCGCCGATGTCAAGACGCATCAAGTGTGTGTTCTCTCGTGTGTGTGTGTGTGTGTGTGTTGCTGTCGCTCTGCCATCTGCCCCACCCTCCACCCCATCATCTCCATCCACGCCCATCAGCTGCTCTAAGTGCCGTCTTGTCACACCCTACAGACAACGTCAATGGTTATAAAACTATTCAATGATATTTAAATGGTAAATGAATATGGCTGTAGGCAGCCAAAGGCTCTTTGCGTTGTCCAGTTAAACATCAATCAACGAATTGCTTTATAACCAGTTTTAAGGCTCTCTAAGGACAGTTTGTTTTTTAGAATTTAAAGTTCTTTTTGTGTTTTGCACACCTTACTTTTCTAATGTTTCCATCCACTAGCTTGAACCTGGTCACCTTTTAAACGTTCTTGCTTCCTGTTTCCTGCAGTCTGTCTTTTGATCCGCCTCCACTTTATTGTGTGCTTTGGCTTCTACTCGTTGTTCTTCCTCTTCCTTTGTCCTTTGTCGTCAGGTAGCAATGATATTCATTCATTCATTCATAGTTAGACGGCTACTACGACTGATCTCTGCCGTGCCTTCATCCTCCCCTGGCTACCATCCACGCTACATTACAGTCATTCCTGTCATTCCACTGCAGTCACCTGTTTCTCATTCATTCACAAACTCCGTGGCGCTCTTTGACGGATATATCTGGTGTCCCATCGACATCCGATCTGCAGCTTCCTGTTTGTTCCTCCTCGTCTTGAGTGAAAAAAATGCTGATTCCTCTCTTTTCGGTTTTGGCTTGCGTCTGATTGGACAGAAAGCACAAAGGTTGTGTCGGAGGGTGGCGACTGAGCTTGGCTCTTCAAATGTTGAAGGAATCTGATAACAGCTGTTAACCAGGTTGTAACAAAGGCCAGCAATCCTTTACAGCCACTACTGTATCTGGCTGCACCTTTATTTGTGTGTGACACCCGTACGTGCTCCGACATTCCCACGCACCAGTTTGGCTTCCAGCCCGTGTGAGCTATAGCGCTTCAGGAAATCTCTGGTGGCCTGGTTTCTCCCTTGAAGCTGGTGTGCCGCCTGTTTTCTACCTCCCCGGGGCTATTTCTGTGTGCAGTAGTGAGAGGGACTGGGTTAACTGGAGAGTTTGTAAAGCCCTCCTCCGGGTGAGCACGGGGTCTGTGCTCCTGTGGAGACTGTTTTCTAAAAGTTTTTTTGTTTGCGTGGAGGAAGTAAAGCTTTGGGAACTACGGGTCCTTGAACTGAAAGAGATTCAGTGTTCTGTTTCCTTTTAACTCGCCGGATTACATAAACTCTGGAGATTTTTCTGCTTCAAGCTTCATGTTGTTTTTCCGCCGGTTTGACGTCCTGACTGGGACTTGTGGAGCGGTGACGGTAACAAACTATGGCTGACATCACCGGTGTCAGGAGCCCTGCTGAAAGGTAAGGGGGCATGGAGGTCTCGCATATGACGGACTGCTTTTATTTCTATTATAGTGAAAACAAACGGCGTGTGAATAATCCGGGTCCCGTTCTTTAGACCTGGAAGCTGCATTGTTTCATATAATAACACATGATCGCACCATGTTTACAAAACACCCTCTGTCTCGCTTTTGATTATTTAACCCTTGAAATCCACTTCAGTTCAGATGGGTTGGAAAGTAGAAATTGAAGACACCATTTTTCACACAAAGGGGAAAAACCCAAAGTCTCATTTTAGCATCTTATGAGATAAAGAAAGCAGCAAAGTCAACTGATTGGCTTATATTTGCAGCTCTATTTCTTTATTATCCACAGTAGAACTTCCAGTACTTCTTACTTTAACCCCCCCTTCACTTGCTCAGAATAGAATATTCTATTATAGAGCTTGCCCTATCAAACACACACCCCTCTGGCCCAGCAGCATGGTCTCTCCCATCTGATCTCCCCTAGTAACCGACCGGACTGGTGTGCTCGTCTTTCCGTTTGAGAGTGTGTGTGTGTGTGTGTGTGTGTGTGTGGTGACATCACCAGTCAGCTGCTGCAGTGGAGGGAGAGTGTGTGTGAGAGAGAGAGAGAGAGAAAGAAAGAAGGGGAGGGAGAGAGGACACACACACTCGCTCACTCACAGCCCCTCTTATCTTCCTCTGGTAAACATGGCAGCGGCGGCAGCGACTGACACACAGTGCGTAGTGAAGCCTAGCTTAGCTTAGCTTAGCCTAGCCTAGCCTCAGCTGTCAACATGGAAGAGGAGGACGCAGCGGCCGACCCCTATCTGCCCTACGACGGGGGAGGGGACGCCATCCCCCTGCAGGAGATCCCTAAAAGAGGTACGCCACGTCCTCTTCTTCTCCTTCTTTCCTCCCTCTTCCCCTCCGTTTCCCTCCTTTCCTCACACTGCTGTGATGACGGATGCCATCCTCCTCCTCCTCCTTCTCCTTGGACAGTGAGTGCATGTCGCCATACGGTGGCTTCACCATGTTATTGGTGTCTGAAATCAGGGTGCCAGTATGGATTTGAAAGCTATCGACTGCATGTTTCTTGGGAGCAAAACAGCCACCTGCTCAGCTCACCATTCACCTCTCTGTAGATGATCAACCGTGTGTGTGTGCGCACGTCAGCCAGAGAGCCTGTAAGCAGCAGCGACTGAAGGCAGACACCATGGGCATCCATTTTAATTCCCCCCCCCCCCCCACACACACACACAGAGAGAGAGAGGCACAGTCAAGGCTTTGGAACTGGATGTTCGTAGCCGTGTCTCGTTGAGGAGTCGGACACCTGTTTGCCAGATTCAGGCCGTCGCCTTACGTCACATCACCCATAACGAGGTCCTCGGGGGGTGACGGCAAATCTGAGTTCTCGCACCGCGTGTGTGTCCTTGTTTTTCTCTCCCGTGTGGCCTTCTGGGAGTTTTTTTTCACTTGCCTGTGCGTATGTTCCTACAGGCCTTGTTAGATTTCTTACGGTGAGCGAGCAGAGACAAAAGGCCCCCAGTGAGTCCACTTTGTGCAAAGGGATGTCCCTGAATCCAAGCTTCTCTCCTTGCAGACGCGTGCAGACGCACAGCGTCGTGCGTAGTTTAGAGTCCAGCTTGTGATCCTCTCCTTTCTTCGTCACAAGAGGACCACATCCAACCGTACATCCACCCCATTATATATATATACCTGTTATAGCCCAGATATGTTTCTGTGACAGTTTCCTGCTTTAATAACCCGTAAACCTCGTCATAGTGTTCGTACAATTTAAGGTCATTTACCTTAAACACTGTCCTGAAACCAACACCTCGTATGTAAACAAACGCAGCTGGGCTTTTTTCAGACTTTGATTCCACCAGTCTGGTCAACAGGCCCAGCGTCGGTCTATAACCGGGGCTTCCCGTCCTGTAAGGAGGGTTGTGGGGGTCAGTTTATGATTCTGATCACATGACTGCTGAGCAGACCAACCCAACTCCAACCGGGGCTGATCCAGGTCGGCCCAGCCAGCTGCCTTTTTTGTTTTAAAGCTCTCTGATCAGATTTACTCAGCAGCAGTAGAGTAGGTCCAACACAAAGGAACGCTGGGAACCTAGAATGTCTCCACCCGTTAGACACAGAATCCACCCTCATTGATCATAGTAACACGGGAAGGCTGCGTCGTCGTCATTTAGAGAAGCGCTGTTCTTGACCTGCGTGTGCACTGACGTGGCTTTTTCTCCCCGATGAACAGAATCGCCGCGTCGCTGCTCTAATGGGAAAGAAACCGAAGCCTCATCTTCACACTCGTGTCTCTCTGTCGGTGTAGCGCGATGCTGGCTAAAGCGCTCGTACGCAGTCGCTTTTGGGGGTGTTCTGTTTTCCTCTGCGTCACCCTGATGGGTGCCAGTAGTTCTGCATCATCAGGACGGTCTGATATATATGTCATCAATCAAAACTCCACCTTTTTTCCTACTGGAAGCTGAAAATGTTCCTTTCTAAATAATCCTAAAATGTTGCAGCAGTTCCTGCAGTGTTGAGCTGCAGTGTTGTCGTGCTGTGTCAAACCAATGAAATTATACATTACAAGCACTCACTTTGTAGCACGAATATGTTCACTGGCACCAGACTTTGCAGATGTTTTTGTTTTTGTGTCTGCATTCCTGCTTCTCCTTTATGTATAGTGTGCTTCCTAGTGGATATCCTGTTGGGTTTTCCATCAACTTTGTTCCACTTTCGACATCAAGACGCTGACTTTATGATGGGTTGTGATTCTTTAATTAGTGAACGAGTGAAATCTGTGACACACATGAAGGAATTTGTTACACACGCACCTTAAAGGTGCACCAAGAACACCGTAAAGTCTTCAAGCATTCATTTTGAATCAACCAGCGAGGCAACTGTTGTCATTTTTGTGCATTGAGAAATGCCTAATATATCAGTAAAACTTCTGCTATGGAGTCCTTTCTACTAGCAACAAAATGTTCAGCTAAAATATGAATAAATAAGTGTTTCCCTCAATAAACCAGAATCCAAAGCAGCCACAAGACGTGTCGCACATTTCTTAAGGGAGTAGGTTTATTCTGACTGAAACGACTCCCTCTCTTGTGCTTACGATGCAGATGTGCAAACTGATGACTCGAAGGAAAGTCGGTCTTACAACCACGTAAACATTTCCTTTGAAATAGTTTGTTTGGGGGAGTTTTTTTTGCCCGCAGATGTCCAGTCTGACTGTTGATATGTTCAAAAAAGGTCACATCTCAGTCCTGTCCGAAAATACAGACCTCCATATCAGACTTCCCTTCTCACACACACACACACACACACACACACACACACACACACACACACACACACACACACACACACACACACACACACACACACACACACACACACACACACTATCCCTTTCACTGCTGCTGACTGTACAACAGTTGCGTACACACACTCCCTTCCTCCTCTCTGCACAGGATACGTATCTGCCGGTCAGATGAAAAGCAACACTTGGCCATTTTGTCCCTGCGTCTTCACGGAATTCTCACCGAACTTATTTCTCCTCTTCGACATCCCGTCGAACATCAAAGCCCCCCCCGATGAGAGCTAATAAGCTGCACTTTCTTTTTCAAAGGCCGTGTCATGGCCCACATTCGTAGTGTGGGAAATGGGGTTTATCTTCTGTTTATGTAAGTTATTGAGGATAAAAGCAATGAAAACTAAGATGGATGTGATCTGATACGAAGCTCATTTATTATATATGGTAATGGCTTTTGTATTGTTGTAACAGCTGCAGTGTAGGGATGCTGGGAGAAGATGCATTGGTGTCATTGTATGATCCGTTTTAAGGGATTTTTAATGTTAAATCGGAGGGTTAACGTGTATGAATGAGGCCTTGTTCGCCGGTCATGCCTCTGCTCCAGTAGTTATGCTCAGGAGATTATGAATGCGTTGTGGACTGGAATGTGTACGTGTGCTGCACACATTTCTGCTTTCATATCTCAATGAGAGCCGCTGAGTTTGAGCACGTTGAGGTGCTTTTGTTTCAGATCACACCCGTCACAAAATGACGTGCAGGGAGCGAAATTATCATTTTAACTTTTACCATTTTTTGTTTGCGTTCTCTGCGCTTAAGTGGTTTTTGGCAGGAAAGCAACAAGTCATTCAATGGTTCCTTTTTTTGTTTTTGTACTCTACGGTTATCTTTATCTGATAAAATAGTAGAATTTCTACCCTCGGTCACATCCTCTGCTGTCAGCATCGGTGTCTTATCACAGGATGTTGGAAAACTCAGCAGCGACACGTCGGACTGATGTGTGACGGGCCGTGCGGCATTGAGAGAATGAACGAGTGAAGTCGAGATGGACCGTTAGAAACTAACCGTGTAAGAGCGCTTGAGGTCGGTTTCAAAGAGCGAACCGGAAATATTTGTTTCAGGGAAACAAAATTAGTTTGTCTTCCGGTAATTTCAATTGCAGTTGTTCTAAGAATAACTCAACACTGTCACACAGCGACATAAGATTTGTTTCTAGCTCGTATCTCTTATTCATGTGGTAAATGTTCTGCTATCTCTTGGTAAACGTCATCCTCCGACGTCTGATCCCTCCAAGTGATAAACTGCCCATGTATTCCCCTTTAAGGTATACATATACGTTAAATAACAGCTTTTTACCATATTTGTATGACTGGATACTTTGTTTGTTAGGTGCGTTCACAGAGCAGCGTTCGTCACTAGTTAGCTTCTGTTAACACATCGTAGTTACACCTGTTTTCATATTAAAGAATCTGATATTTGTGAATGTGCACAGACTGGATCAACAAGTTGTGATGCGTCACATAATCCTTTGGACAATTGCAGTATTTTCCGACTGTTGCTCTCTTGTCGTCTCTTTTGTCCGTGTTGCACACTGAACTGCCTTTGTGTTGCAGATAAAGACGTCTCGCATATTTGCGTCGTCACAAGTGGGAGGATTTCAAATGTCAAATGATCAAACATGTGCAAGTTAAAGTTGATGATGATGATTTTGGTTATCCCCCTTTGTTGTCTCAGAGCTATAACATGGAGACATTTTCTGATCATGCAGCCAGGAAAGCCCCGCAAATCCTGAGAGGTTTTCCGGACAACGGGCAGAGATAATTCTTCTTTTTCCTCGCTCTGTTATATATTGTGTGTGTGTGTGTGCTGATGTTAGTCTTATGTTTTGCTCACCCTTTTATTGAATCCGTGCATCCAGCCGGACCAGATCCGATCAACCAGAGACATTTAGTGTCTCATGCTGTTGTTATGAGCATTGGATAATAATCTATTCATAGTATCTGGACAGCGTTTGCATTGTGTGCTTTGTCGTTACATGCGATACGCAGCCTATGCTGTGACTAATCGTACTCATGTCGAAGTCGTTACTGAACTAACTGCCTTTAACCCAATAACTACGGGCAGTCATGTTGTCTGGCGGCCTAGAGGCCGATAATGAGACCTCCAGGTTCTTTCTTTAGGGCGTCAAGAACAGCTGTTCAGGTTGAGCAGCTTACTTCACCACGAAGGCTCCTGCGTAGGTGTGAATGTGGATAAAAGTTGACCCCCCCCGTACATTTCAGGGTGTGGTTTACTCATCCAAATGTTCTGGCGGTGCAGATAAATGTCAAGTCCCTCGCTGTGTTAGGTTCCACATGAGGGGATGGACTGCAGGCCTTGTGGGGTTTGTCTCAGAGGAGCTGTTTTCATTGTCTCTCAGCGGTGACTGTGTTGAATCGCGTTGGCGCTACATTTTTATACCATGAGCTTACTCTCATCTTTCCTCCTCAGGGTCTAACTACGTCATGTCTAACGGGGGCGGGGCGCCCAGCAGCACCACCCACCTGCTGGACTTCCTAGAGGAGCCCATCCCGGGTGTGGGGACCTACGACGACTTCCACACCATCGACTGGGTCCGTGAGAAGTGCAAGGACCGCGAGAGGCACCGGAAGGTGAGGAGACCGAGGCCCGGCTGACGATATTTAACCTCAAGGGTCTCAGTATGCTTCAAACCAGCTCGTGTGTACGACGTAAAAAAAAAGCCACATTGGCGAAAAAACATCCTCTGCTGAACAGGAAGTGATGTATGACACACTTCTTGTGGAGCAACAGTTTGTTTGGGTTGCACAAATGGTGGGTAACTGGGTAATTATGCAGCATCAGCAGTTTTAGAGGAGGGGAATAGTTCAATCAACCAACAGAAAATCCAAAGATGCATCATTTAATATCTATAAAATTAAGAAATGTTGGTTTTCACTCGCATCTCTCAGTCTTCATCAGCATGAACTTATGAATGAATCAGAAAACAGACTGTCGGCCTCCTGCCCTTCATGTCCAGGTCACAACCTCTCTGTCAATACTTTTATCCAAATATTGACTCACAGCTACAGCCCGCGCGCTCTCCTGGAAATGATAGCTCTGAGAATTTGAATGTTATTTGAACACTGAATACTCAAGCATTGTTTTACCTGCTTGACAGGAATTTTATCGTTTTATTGAAGCAACAGTGGAAACGCAGCCACCGCAGCAGATAACTGAATTGTTTATCATTGGGGAGAAGTTAAAAACCTTTGACCTACTTGCATTACTGCCACCTTAAGTCATTTAATCATGCTCATCCTAAGATTATGAATGTCGTTTTCTGTGTTGTTTATGTATTGCATTTAGCTTTTGTTTGCTAACTGCGTGTGTGTGTGTGTGTGTGTGTTTTAGATCAACAGCAAGAAGAAGGACTCGGCATGGGAGTTCACAAAGAGCCTGTACGACGCCTGGTCCGGGTGGCTGGTGGTGACGCTCACTGGCTTGGCCTCAGGTAACACACACATGCACACAAACAACACAAACACACGCCGTCTTCTGCTCTGCTGGTGACTCGCTCATGCTTTGCCTCGGGCAGCTCGCGCTCAGTCTCTCTCTCCGTCTTTTGCTCTCATTTAACCGCCGACGGAAGCATTTCCTGTCTCCTCAAAGCAGCAACGATCCTCACAGATAACAGGCTCATATAAAACAATGGTAGCATAACCAGCAAGCTAACTCCCTCTTTTTTTTCCTCTTCTCCCACGTCCGCTCTCCTCCCTGCCTTCACCTCTTCACCCCTCCTTTCCTCCCCGGTTCCCTTCTCCCGTCGCCAGGTGCTTTGGCCGGCCTGATTGACATTGCTGCCGATTGGTTGAACGACCTGAAGGAGGGCGTGTGCCTGAGCGCCATGTGGTTCAACCACGAGCAGTGCTGCTGGACGTCCAATGAGACCACCTTCGCTGAGCGGGACAAGTGCCCCCAGTGGAAGAGCTGGGCTGAGCTAATACTGGGGCAGGCCGAGGTAGACCAACACGTTAGGGACATCATCGCCCGCTAACGCAGCCTCAAAACGTCCTCCGTGTTTACAGTCAAATGTACATCACATGAGTTTCAAGGAGTTGACTCCTCTACTTCCTCTCCTCTCTGCAGGGCCCCGGCTCGTACATCATGAACTACTTCATGTACACCTACTGGGCTCTGTCCTTCGCCTTCCTGGCTGTCTGTCTGGTCAAGGTGTTCGCTCCCTACGCCTGCGGCTCGGGGATCCCTGAGGTGAGGAAAACCCCCTTTTTCAGGTACACTTGAAAGACGCTTGCAGCTGCATGCAGGGACCTTGTTTACACCTCTTGTGGGAAACTCCAACATCCAAGAGAGTCGGCTTTCAAGCAACATTTCAAACATTACATTTGTTTGACAGATATTCATTTGGTAAAAGATACTTCCTCTTTAAGTCACACAGCCCAAAAATACTTTCAACCACAAAGCAAACTCCTGAGGTTCGCCGGCTCTTTCCCGTCTCTCTGCTTCAGAGCGAGGGAACGAGCTCGTGCACATTATAGATGTTCTGTTTCATCTCTCGGGTTTTCTCATTTTCTCGTGTCCAATCAATTCGCTCTGGGTGTCAGAAACGCAAAGAAGCACATGAGATAGAAAGCCGATAAATTTCTGCAGCTGACTCCGTGAAAGCGGTCTAATTAGTTCCATGCACTCTCTGGGGTCCCCGAGGCGTGTCTTCATTCGTATGGGGTTTCCCTTTAATGTCGTCAAGTGGCTTAAAAATGTTCACTCGGTGGGCAGCAGGGAGATGTGACCGGTTTGGAAAAGAAGCCGTTGTGAGTGGAAAATCAAACCTACCCTTGTAGCTAGACTTCAATTTGAATCGTTACCTCTTCCTGTCTCCCCAGATCAAAACCATCCTGAGTGGGTTCATCATCCGGGGCTACCTGGGCAAGTGGACCCTGTTGATCAAGACCATCACTCTGGTTCTGGCCGTGGCGTCCGGCCTCAGCCTGGGGAAGGAGGGCCCCCTGGTCCACGTGGCCTGCTGCTGTGGGAACATCTTCTCCTACCTGTTCCCCAAGTACAGCAAGAACGAGGCCAAGAAACGAGAGGTGGGACAGAAGGAAATTGAAGTCGATGTTTTTAGCTGTAACGTTAAATTGTCTGACAGTCTTTGATGTATTCATTATTAAGATATGTGTGTGTTTTTAAACCCCATCACATCAGCTGAGGTGCGTTTGTTTTCTTCTCTCAGGTTCTCTCGGCTGCGTCGGCGGCCGGGGTGTCCGTTGCTTTTGGAGCCCCGATTGGAGGAGTGCTCTTCAGCTTGGAGGAGGTACGCTTCACGTCGACTGTTGAACTGATCAAGCGTCTCTCCATGCTCCAAAATCACAACATAACGCTCACTCTAAATGGCAGGATGACGATTTAAAGTGATCCTCTCGCTCTCTCGTGTCCAGGTGAGCTACTACTTCCCCCTCAAGACGCTGTGGCGCTCCTTCTTCGCCGCCCTGGTGGCGGCCTTCGTCCTGCGCTCCATCAACCCGTTTGGGAACAGCCGCCTGGTGCTGTTCTACGTGGAGTACCACACGCCGTGGTACCTGTTTGAGCTCATCCCTTTCATCCTCCTGGGAGTGTTCGGAGGCCTCTGGGGCGCCTTCTTCATCCGAGCCAACATCGCTTGGTGCCGGCGGCGCAAGTCGACGCGCTTCGGCAAGTATTTCAGACTGGGGATATGCCAGCTGTTTGCACTCGCGTCAGTATGTGATTGGAGGTCCAGGTTGAAGGCACAGCATGCTAACAGCCTCACACATTATAACGTGCTGCATTGTCCGTGTCTTTAGGCAAGTACCCGGTGTTGGAGGTGATCTTGGTGGCGGCCATCACGGCCATAGTTGCTTTCCCGAACCCGTACACCCGTCAGAACACCAGCGAGCTGATAAAGGAGCTATTCACCGACTGCGGCCCGCTGGAGTCCTCGCAGCTCTGCCAGTACCGCAGCCAGATGAACGGCAGCAAGGCCTTCACCGACAACCCCAACCGGCCGGCAGGGCCCGGCGTCTACGGCGCCATTTGGCAGCTGTGCCTGGCGCTCATCTTTAAAATCATCATGACCATATTCACCTTTGGACTCAAGGTGATGGCTGGATGTTTTGTTCCTAACGGGGGGGGGCACAGATGTCTTTATCAACACTAACACCACTTCCTGTTTCTCGTCCGTAGGTGCCGGCGGGTTTGTTCATCCCCAGCATGGCCATCGGGGCGATCGCAGGGCGAATCGTCGGCATCGGCGTGGAGCAGCTGGCCTACTATCACCACGACTGGTTCATGTTCAAAGAGTGGTGCGAGGTGGGAGCCGACTGCGTCACTCCGGGGCTCTACGCCATGGTGGGGGCCGCGGCATGTCTGGGTGAGTCAGCGGATTACAAAGCGATGGTGTATACAAAAGTGAAATTTCTTCTTCAGACTCTTTTTGTCTCGAGGTATGTTCATGTCTCGCTCTCTTCAGGCGGTGTGACCCGTATGACCGTCTCCCTGGTCGTCATCGTCTTCGAGCTGACCGGCGGGTTGGAGTACATCGTCCCCCTCATGGCCGCCGTCATGACCAGCAAATGGGTGGGCGACGCGTTTGGCCGCGAGGGGATCTACGAGGCCCACATCCGTCTGAACGGGTACCCGTTCCTGGACGCCAAGGAGGAATTCACGCACATCACGCTGGCCAGGGAGGTGATGAGGCCTCGACGCAGCGACCCGCCGTTAGCGGTGCTGACGCAGGACGACCTGACGGTGGAGGAGCTGCAGAGCACCATCAATGAAACCAGTTATAATGGTTTCCCTGTGATCGTGTCCAAGGAGTCCCAGAGGCTGGTGGGCTTCGCTCTGCGCAGGGACATCAATATCGCTATCGGTAACTGAACTTCTTTCTCCGCACAGCACCGGTCCTCGGTAAGGGACGGCCTTCTGATCCTGATGTCTTTTCTCGTCTACAGAAAATGCTCGTCGCAAGCAGGAGGGCATCATGTTGAACTCCAGGGTGTACTTCACCCAGCACGCGCCCACCCTGCCGGCCGACAGCCCCCGGCCCCTCAAACTGCGCTCCATCCTGGACATGAGTCCCTTCACGGTCACCGACCACACCCCCATGGAGATCGTGGTGGACATCTTCAGAAAGATGGGGCTGCGCCAGTGTCTGGTCACTCACAACGGGTAAGTAGGAAGTTAAAATCCTCCAAAGAGGAAGGATGTGCTGTAAGAACGGAAGGTAAATCCTTCTCACGTCCTTTTGTCTTCTGGCTATGATTGACCCGTCTGAGGTCGACAAACTTTGCACCGACATGTACACACTGACCGGTGTTGCATGGGCTCTAAAAACCCCTGTATTTCCCCTGTAATCTGCATGGCCTGGCCTAACCGCTGTGCTGCACCTCCCTTACCCCCCCACACTGAGCTGCCGAGACTAACGAACTACATAACAGGTGTCACGTTGGGGAATACAGTCAATAACGTCTGCCGACGTGTGCTCTCATTCTGAGACGTGATAAAGACACCTGCTGATGAGATGTAGGAGTTACAAGACGGATTGTGTTCAATTCTCCTTTATTTACAGATCACTTCTCTCAGTTTGCTGTGACAATCAGTTTGTTTTCATTTACGTCCTTATGTTGAACTATTGTTATTAACTTTTTAAAGGATAAGGCGCGCGTTATTAATCAGATTATACGACCAAAACCAAGAATGGAAGAAGGAAAAAGTTATGTTTTTGATTGACAGACGACACTTACTAGTGTTATGTGATTTATTGACATTAAGAAAAATATCACCAGGCTAATTTTTCTACATTTCAATAAATCCAAATTTCGTGCAATGTTTCCAGAAAATCTGCAAAATAACACACAAATGAAAAGTGCATCCTGTTGTGTGAATATTGGGAATCCCGTGCATCGAGATAAATGACTGTAGAAGAATAGGACGCAACAAAATGACTTTAATACTTCAAACTTAATACCTTCAGATTAAAGACATATTAGTTTAATAGATGAGTCATAAACGATCCACCACTATACATGCAAAGTTCATTTATAACACAAAGTTTTGTTGTTTTTGTGTCAGTTGAGTTACATTTTTTAATTTTGAGTTCTATTTAATTTACGTTAAGTTGCAACCTGTTCTGTATGTTTGTGTGCTGCTGCTGTCTGTTCTCTCCCGGTCTCTCTTCTGTTTGTTGTTTTCCTTTATTTGTTGTTTTTTTGGGCAGTTTACCGAGTAACGAGTGTGTGTTACAGGATTGTTTTGGGCATCATCACAAAGAAGAATATATTAGAGCATCTGGAGGAGCTCAAGCAGCACAAGGAGCCCCTGGTGACTAACCCCGCCCCTTTACACATGTGACCCCTCCCACACTTTCGCACCTGTCTCGTAGGCTCCGCCTCTTAAGAGGGCTGCATGAAACTGTTGACAGTTCCCGGCTACACATTTAGCCGTCCTCCTCTTCTTCTTTCACCTGCTGTTTGCTCTCTGTTGTCCATGGGTTGGTTTGGTGTGGATTCACCTCTAATGCAGTCGCTCATCGTAGAGAAACATCTGTAGATGGACGCTCTCTGGCCTCCATCTTCATCGCCGGCAGCAGTCTTCACCAGTCGTCCTATGTAGAAGTGCTTCCTTGTGTTTTTCTGGGTCCTGCAATGTCGGACCTCTCTGGGAACTGTCACCCACATCACTCCAGAGCCCCTTTCAGACGTGTGCCTCGTTACGGAAACATGCTGGCAATCCAACACTTTGACGTGAACGTTGTGACAGCGCTCTCCACGAGCATTGTTCCTGCTGCCATGTCTGAAACGGGCTCAGTAGAGTAGAGCAGCTTTGCAACTCGCCCCCATTAAAGTGCATCTGTAGCTTCTGCTGCTTAGTGTTGTGTGAGCTGCGTCATGCTAGCACCTTTTTAATAAGATGTCCACCGAGCTGCGTCTCGTTTTTCTCATTAGATGTGGTGTCATTGTGTTTTATCCTCTGTAGACTCAGCGGTAGATGTAACATGCATGTCTGCAGTTGTGTGTTTCCCCATCTTCCTCTCACAACAGTAGTCGATCATTTCATTTTGAGAATTCACCCTCAATTTTCTACCTTCGTTATTGACTGCTTTTTCTTCCTTTGTTTTTAAACGCCCTCTCCCCTCGGCCGCTCCGTTTCGCCCTGGTTCTCCACAGATTGACGGCATCTGACTCGTCTCCTTTTACACCCACTTGGCGAGTAGCTGGCGGACCACCGTTGTCTTACTGTCTTTAGAGGGTGGTGTTGTGTTCCTAGGAGGGAGGGAGAGAGGGAGCAGACCTCTAGTGACACGATTCATTCCCGGGTTTCCCTCATCCTGTCGTGGTCGTGAGCGCTGTGGTGCAGTGACGTCCTGTTGACTGGTGCTGGTGGTGAGCTGGCTAGTGATAACCTTAATGAAGGAATTACTAATCCCGTGCTTTAACCTGCCAATGTTTCCTCTTAACCAGCCGTGTCCTCCTCAAGAGAGAGTGAACAGATGTATCTTCCCATAGGAAACGTTGATGCTCTCTGCAGGCGAGGGACACAACAGACACACAGGTTTGCGAGCCAATTAAGCCCATCAAAAAGATATCGCAAATTAGTGAAAAGGATTAAAATACATAAAAACATGAATTGGCTACAAAAACAAGAAACTAAGATGGTGTTTGAGTAGATTTACCTTATTTATTCTGAAACGCACAGCTCACTCTCCAGGATTTGACAATAAAAACCGCTCTGGACTCTGCTGGCTAACGAGCAACGTTGCGTTCACTGACCCGTCACACTCTGATCTGCACCCGGCATCCCGAGCGCTTTACGACTGCTCTCGTTTATTTCTCTGGTTTTTAAAAAATAAGTGAGACAGTCGTAGATCTCAGCAGCTCACCCCGGGTCTGATGTGTGTGTCGGCTCTCCGGTGTGTTTTTGATTTCTCCTGTTGCTCGAGTAGCTGTAGCTCTAATCCCCCTTACAGGTCATCTCAACTCCTCTCCCTCTGACCTGGCTTCAAAGGGTTATTTTCTCACTTTGTTTGCACTTTATTCTCTTGTTTTTAGGGTTCAAATGAAGCTGAAAGTCTCGTGAACAATACATGCACATATGACAGTCTTAAAACAAAGCCTCCTGAGCTTTTTGTTGGACTCTGCTCTCCTCTGGCTCTGCAGCAGCTTCAGACGCTCCTCTTCACTTGACCTCAGACTACGTTTCCAGCTGCGTTCAAGAGCACAAGAATCCTGTTTAAACAGCTGGCGAAGTCAAAGCCATTTTACATTTACGCAGCCTGCGATGTGCTCTTGAATCAGCAGGATGAACGTTGAGTATTTAGAGGCGTGTCACCAGCTCTTTGTTAGCGGTCGATCAGGTAAATGTGCTTTACAGGAGAAGAAGAAGGAGGCGGCTCCGTCAGCTGAGTCAGAAATCTCGTTGCATAAGAAACACAAAAGTAGCAGATTGATAAGTTCTAATACAATTAAAAGTGGTACATCCTTAAAGATGAAATATCCGTCCTCTTCAAAGGTTTCTGACTCCTGTGACGAGGTCGTCTCCTCTTCTCCTTCTCAGAGGTTCTAACTCTTCTCCACGTCCTGTTCACTACTTCCTGTCTCCTTGTAGGATCCAGGTTTTCCTTCCTGTCAGCCTTTTTGGACCGATAACAGAACGGTTGTGGCAGCGTGTGACATGGCACCCTTCCCTCTGGTAGTTTGGTGCTGCTTCACACCTGCTTTCACTCCTTTTCCTCCCTCCCTCCTCTCCTGCTGCTCACTTTTGTTTCCTCAGGGACTCGTGTTTTTGTTGGCTTTCCGATCGATCAATGTCCAGAAATGTATTTTATGATTCCAATAAAAATCTCGCCATTTGACCAAAACCTGCCAACAAAAGCATGACGTTTTCTCTCCTTCACTCCAAAGCACCGGCACCTCCTCACTCCTCTAACCCTCCTCCTTTCTCTCCTTCCTCCCTCCTTTGTCTCCCTCTGCAGGCGGCTTCTTGGTATTATCACAAAAAAAGATATCCTCCGTCACATGGCTCAAATGGCAAACCTAGATCCCGAGTCCATCATGTTCAACTGATCCGCTCCTTCCAGGACGGCCGGGGGGGAGGAGGAGGGGACGACAGCGAGGAGGAGGTGCACCTCCTGGACGGCTCCAATCTCTGACATTCGGACCCCGTTTAGTCTTTTTAGTTTCCAGCTCTGTAGACCCTGGACAATGCGGACTGACTGGCCCCCAGAGACTTACCGGCCGTGCGCGATAACAGACCTAATATGAGACTTTTATTATCGTGATTCTGGCTGCTGAGGACACACGGAGTTCACGGGTTGACGGCAAACACATGAGGAATGCACTTTTTACACACAACACACACGTACAGAACCACACAAGAAACACACTTTCGCACTTGCAGACACCTCCGACATGCATGCGCTCTCTTCACATACACACAACCTGTAAAGAGACACCCATTTGCACTCTTCATGTGCCTCACCCTTGTCTCCGCTGAGGTCGTGGTAGACGTCGCCTGGCAGGGGTCAAAGGTCAGAATGAACCGCCGATGAGGGACGCGATGAGGGACCTTGGAACCTCCAGGCGTCTGTTCAAGTAAACTCACTTTCCTCTTCCCCAGACCCGTCCGTCCTCCAGAGGAATACATTGTTTACCTGTGATTTAAATGTGTGAGTGTGTGTGAGAGAACACGTCTGTTTGTTTGTGTGTGTGTGTCGCTTAGCGCCACTACATTCCAGCCAGGTTACCATTGGAAGTGAGAGGACGTGCACCTGCTCCTCACCTCGTCCCTACAAAATGTGGCAGAAAGCCATGATCGCATGGCTGCTTCTCCCGATGCACGTTGGTGTATATGGGAAGGCTTTAACAAGGGTGTGTGGGTACGTGTGTGTGTGTGTGTGTGTGGGTACGTGTGTGGGTACATGTGTGTGTGTGTGGGTGTGTGGGTATGTGTGTGGGTACGTGTGTGTGTGTTGGGGGTCAGAAATCGATGGGTACTGTATTTCAAGAACAAAAATGTTCCCTGTCAGAAGGAAAACAAATGGAAAAATGAAGACCCTTGTGAGCATGTGATTTCCTTTCTGAGCCAGCTTCAGGTGTGTGTGTGTGTGTGTGTGTGTATGCGTGCGTGCGTGTCATTCTTGTTGAGTCATTCAGTGTGAAGGCAGGTCGCGTGTGTACGTAAAGGAAACAAAAAAAGAAAGTGTCCGTTGAGTTCTCTGTTACAGGAAACTAAATATATCAACTTTCGTTTTTCTCCTCAAAGTCTGACTCTTGCTATCTTTTAGACCTTTGATCTTCCTGTAATCAATGAAGTTTTTATGGCTTGAAGGAAAACAAAACTGGAAATCTGCACTGGTTTGAGTGAGTGGTGGTGGTGACTTCTTTCTCTGAAATCTGTCCACGTCTTCGGGTAATAACGTGTCTTATTTTCAAGCAAGAACTAGTGTTTGTCATATATTCTATTCCCCCTTTACTTTATCAGAGGAAACACTCCAGCTATCAGAAAACATGGTTTTCCACTCACTGAAAAACAAACTGTAAAGAGATATTGTATCTTACCGCACGTTGATTAAATGGCATTTCCCAACAGTTGATAGTGTTTGATTTGAGCCACAGTGTGAGCCGGATGAGTTTAAACAGACATTAATAACACTTTGCTTTAAAATGACAAGATACAGGAAATCAAAACCAATATAAGAGGTCACTAAATGTTCAAACAAAAACACATTGCGATTTTGAAAGTTTGAAAGCTAACAATTATTAGATTTATTGGTCAATTACTCAAGTCCAAGTTTGGATAAATGCCCCAAATTAACGTCTCTTAAGTTGCAAACATCCAGCTACATCTGCACGCTGCTTTCAGTCTCGCTACGTCTCCTGAGTGCCTGGCAAAGGTTTTCACACCTGTATTTGAATCCCCAAAAACTGAAAAAGAAACGCCTGCTACTCGCACATGCATTCCCCTCTTTGTCCTCAGAACACGGAACGTGTCGCGGCCGGTTTTTTAGTGCAAACGATGAAGGGAATTGAAGTGATTGAGAGATGATGAAGCATGTGTGTGTGTGTGTGTGTGTGTGTGTGGAAGGTCGGGTTCATCCTGTGTACTTGTTTCCGTCATGTTTCTACAGGCAGCAGAACATTTGTTAACGAGTGGTGTTGCCTAACATTGTATTTCATACTGATCTCGATGTTTTCTCCTTTTCTTTCTTTAATTTATGGGTAGTGTCGATAGAGTTGTGCATTATGATGAAGAATTTTATGTATGACTACATTGATTGTTTGATTGTACATTTAAAACAAAAATATGTGAAGATTAAATTTTTGGTTTAAATTAAAAGGAACAAAACGTGGCAGAGGGTGGTGGTGTGTGTGTGTGTGTGTGTGTGTGTGTGTGTGTGTGTGTGTGTGTGTGTGTGTGTGTGTGTGTGTGTGTGTGTGTGTGTGTGTGTGTGTGTGTGTGTGTGTGTGTGTGTGTGTGTGTGTGTGTGTGTGTGTGTGTGTGTGTGTGTGTGTGTGTGTGTGTGTGTGGTGGGGGGGGGGGGAACTGGCGACATCTAGTGGTGAGGTTGCAGATTGCAACTAACTGAGACTTCTCTGGGCGGAGCGTGTCCATTCTAGGCTACCGTAGAAACATGGCGGACGTATGTGGATGTCAACGGCTCATTCTAAGGTAACAAAAACACGATTCTTATTTCAGGTGATTACACACTAAAGAAATATTCCATCTCTGCCAATAGATTCCTCTAAATACACACTACCTTTAATTGTTTGTTTTTCTTGGGTATTACAATTTTACAATATTGGCGGCAACAAGATATTCCTATAATGTAAGGAATATCATGGTTTTTTTTGTGTCTTTTCTCCAAAACAATTTCCACTCAAGATCCACTTACTTGCTTGTTTCTGGAGCTTTTGACTGCATCTTGTGGTCTTCATCAGCAGATTAAAGTTCGCTGCTCTTTCCAAGATCCAGAATAAAATGTCATGCTGAACAGTTAAGCTCAACATGAACAAGAAGTCTTGGAACGCTCCATAACTGACTAAACTTCATCTGCTGAGGAAGACCGTGTGATACGCTCAAAAGCTCCGGAAAACAAGTGAGTGAGTGGACTTTTAGTGGAGTCCTGCATAAACTCTGCTTAACAAAATATGAATAAAACTATATGAGGAAACACTTGATCAAAACTAATTAGTAAGCAAAGAATCTGACTGGTTTAGATATATTTATTTTTTTGATGTTTTGGAGACTATAAAATGGACACTTCCAGAAAAAGTTCATCTTTAAAGGAACAGTTGACCAATTTTAGACATGAAGACCAGTTTACCCATCCCGTTTTTAAAAGTGGGCACATGGAGTTCAAAAGTAGTAGGATTCTGTATTTTTTAAGGTTAACACTTTTCAGAGACTAAAAGTCAAGGAAACTAGTTCTCCTGCTTTGAATTCGAAGATTTATTCTCCAATCTGCATTTCTCAAGTCCCACAGCTTTATGTAAACGTGTTCGTTTACCACTGAAGTGCATCTTTAACGCAGATAGCATCCTGCACCAGTAGGTGGCACCAAAGGTCTACCGTTCCTTCAAATCAACAAGCCTTTATCTGCTTTACTCCTTCCTGTTTGCCGTTTATGATCCTGTTTCTAAAGGAAATACTTCACACGTTAAGGAAGAATAGTCCCGCACGATGAGCTTCTCTGTTGTAAGGTGTTTCTATAGTTTTGTCCACCTTCTGTTCTCATGAACACAATAGTTGTCTTTATTAGTTAACAGTGGCTTTACTGTTGGCACCCAGGGGTGGGAGTGAGTTAGGAGAGGTGACGGGGTCCGCCACTTCCCAAACACAGACCAGCCTTTGTAAAATGAAGTCCTCAGAGTCTGACACCTGTTGTAGTGTCAGGTTTGACGTTTTACCCGCATGTCCGAAGTAAGATTGTACATCTTTAGGACCCTTTTCAGAGGAGACGTTTCAGTCCATTTTAACCCTTTCCTCTGTCACCTTAGTGTCTCATGAGAATACGAGCTGAAACAACGTAAGCCTCGTTAGCTGTAGCCTACATACGCCTCGATTTAACATTTTGCCTTTTACCAATTAGTATTAGTGGTGTTATGGACGTAGTACCTCGGGAATAATTATATACTCGTTAGTTAAAATCACACTTAATCAAGAGATGTTTATCATGCGTGAGTTATTTGCGTTTTTTTAAAGGCTGAAAGTGTTTTAAAGCAGCTGATTTTCACCTCCTGCAGTATCTTTGCCTTTAAGATTTAGAGATTTCTCTTGTATACAAATGTATTGAGTGCAGTTACTCGGATTCATTCCAACTCAAATGTTGTTAAGCATCTGTCAGAGTACAAGTTTAACAAGGAAAAAGTAGTTCAATTCCACAATTAAATAAACTTTTACAGAAGGATGAGACATGAAGTAATAGTAGATGTACTTGTGTTTATAGCTGGGTGATACTACTACTACGACTAAAATCTAAATAACAAATAATTAATTGAGATACAGCAGACATTTCTGACCAGGTTTTAAATGTGAGACTGATGGATGAAACACAACTGACTCAAACGGTTGAAACAATGTGTTTTTTTTAACACAACACAGCATTTTATTCCACTACAAAAAAAGAAGCCATCTCAAGCGGACCAGAAGAAGCAGAACAGCATCCAGTTCATCTCCTCCACCAGACTGGACCGTTAGCCAAGCAGAGAAAGAGAGAGTCCTTTAGTCCCGCTGCCTGTCCACCTACACATGCAGCACAAATGCAACTCTACTGTGAAGCCTCTGCAGAAGCAAGACAAACAAATACCTAAAACTGCACATGGCGGAGAAAAAGAAAGCTACTACAAGACAAAAGATCTGTTTTTTTAAACCGCTGAAGCTAGCTGAGAACTAAATCACACCACAATGGGTAATAACAATAATACTAAAAGGAAACGGACAACAACTCTACCCAGAGGTGTGTTTGACCCAATCAGGAGATATACTGTACACACAGATTCACCTGGCTTACTTGTTTTTTGGTAGAGATACAGTAGGCCGTACAATCATGAAATGGTGACCAAACTTTTAGTTTTTTTTCCAGTCCAGCGTGCATCTGTCTGTGAGCAGGATGTTGCACAACAGCGGATCAGCTGTAACAGTAGCTGGAAGTGAATTCTTTGAGCGGATGAAGGAAGCTTTCATGAAGAGCAGCTTGAGGCAGATTTCTGGTGTCATAATCATAAAAACCCGAGAACTTTAAGAAACTAAAAGCTGAAGAATCATTTCCCCCGTTTGAGTCGAGTACCCTCGTTCTTTAAATAATAGTCTGAGCTATGAAATGCCCCTTTACAAACGGCTGCTTATTACATTATAATATTATTGATTACCTCTCGAGTACATTCAAGCACGATGGTCTAGAGTGAACGAGCTGCTCGAGGCTCTGAACACCGTATGATTTATTCTGAGCAGCCTGAAAAGGTTTCTGTTCCGCTTCGGAAAAAGATGACTAAAAATGTGATTGTTTCTCTCCAAAATGTGAAATAAAAAATGTTTGGTTGACCTTTTTTTTTGTTGTCTTCAAGTGGAAATGCATAGCAGGATAAGCTCGTGGCTCCTCCGGGGTCGGGTGGTCTCGTCACACGTGGCTCTCGTAAAACACCTGGCAGGGAGGGGGGGGGGGATTATTTGCTTCTGTCGGGTGCAGCCTGCTCGACGTCCGGCTCCTCCTCCTCCTCCGTCGCCTCCTCCTCCTCCTCCTCAGTCGCCTCCTCGGGCTGCTGCTCCTCATTGTCGAGGGGAGCGAGCGGTGGCGGGGGGGAGGAGGAGGGTGGAGGAGGCGAGCAGGGAGGCGGCGAGCAGGGAGGAGGAGAGCAGGGAGGAGGAGAGCAGGGCGGAGCCTCTGGCGGAGCCGGGGCCTCGATGCTGCAGTAGTTGGTGATGGCGAGCTGCGGGTGCACAGACACCTGGATGGCGATGTGCTGCGGCTGCTCCTGGACCGAGGAGTTGTCCGAGTCGGCGGCGGGGGACTCGCTGCGCTCCCTCTCCCTCCCCTGCCCGAGCTCCCTCTCCTGCAGGAGGGTGAAGACGTCCCTCCCCCCGATGGCCCGGCTCACCGTGTCGCGGAACCCCTCGGGCCCCTGCCTCACGAAGGTGTGCCTCATCTCCTCCACCCCCACCACCTCCAGGATCTCGTCCATGAAGGTGCGGCAGTTCATGATGAGCGGCGGCAGCGGGATGCTGCGCGCCAGCTCCTCGATGTACCGCGCGAACTCCATGGTCTTGAACTGCGTCACCTTGGCCAGCTCCAGCGTCTTGGCCGAGGTGATGATGGGGATGCGCTTGGCGATCTCGAAGGCCTTCTGCAGCTTCTCGGCGCCCTCGGTGCGGAAGAACTCGTTGATGGCTTTCTCCGTCTTCTTCAGGTGGCTGCTCATCATGCAGAGGCGCGTGATGTTCAGCGCCATGATGATGGTGAAGGTGACCAGGCAGACCACCATGTAGTACACGCCCATGTCGCCTTTGGTGATGACCACGCGCAGGGTCACCGTGCAGTTGGAGCTGCCGTGCACGTTGGACGCCATGCAGGTGTACTTCCCGCGGTCCGCGAACTCGATGCCGGTGATGTTGAGGACGCCGGGGTCCAGCAGCTCCCACTTCTCCCCTACAGAGAGAGACGGAGGAAGGACATGAGCACAGAGAACCCTGAGTAAGATTAAAGGAACTAAAACAAATCCATTACTTGTGGTACCAGGCGGTAAAAAAAGAACTGCTGACCTGCTTTTAAAACCATTTTTATTCACAGATGCTACAGAATCCACTAAACACTAACTCGCTTACAGTATAAATCGTGTGTGTGTGTGTGTGTGTGTGTGTGTGTGTGTGTGTGTGTGTGTGTGTGTGTGTGTGTGTGTGTGTGTGTGTGTGTGTGTGTGTGTGTGTGTGTGTGTGTGTGTGTGTGTGTGTGTGTGTGCGTGTGCGCAGACTGACTGCCATGTGTTTGGTGAGTATGCCATTGTTTGCTTTGGTTATCAGCTCTTATCAAAGTGATGAGGTGGTGATTTTGACCGATTAGGTGATTCAAATGAATGGTCCGACATGTTGGGGTACGGGCTTATTTACTTTCTGGTGGGGGGTTAGATAGATAAGGAGATTGAGGCCGTTCTCGTGTCTGTCTGTTAAAAGATAAAGCTGAGGGCGGCAGATGGGATGGTTAGCTTAGCTTAGCACAGAGGCTAGAAACGGGGAAAACTGTAAATAGTCGTTTTTACACTTTGGTTTGTGAACGGAATATACACATTTTGGTACCTTCGAACGAAGCCATGCCAGCCGTTTCCCCTTGTTCAGTCTTTATGCTAAGCTAAGCTAACGGGGCTGCTGGCTGTAATGAGTAAAGATGGACAGATTTCACAGAAGGCGTCTGTAAATCTGTAGTCTGGAAGAGGCCGTAACATTTTTCTACCGCCTTCTACGCTGCTCGCACGATCAATTCTCCACATGGACGTTCAGGAAATGCAGCCCGGCCGAACAACAACAACCGTCACGCCGGTCCGCCTTTTCCTGTGAGAGCGAGATTTTCTAATTTTACCTCCGCCACCGGATCATGTGACGTAACTGATGTGCTGCCCAATACTACGAGCTAGTTTGAAGACAGACATCTGCAGAGAAAACAAGCGAGGGCAGGCTTGTTTACTGCTGTGGGTGAAAGTCTCCCCTTCCCTAATTCTATTCCTGTGAGAGGCCGCGTGGTGGTGCAGACGCTGCTCTGGGTTTGTAGGTCATAACAACAATGCAGGTTTCAACAGGCCAGCTCAGGAGAAGCTGCTTCTCTTAAGGTCAATCACGAATATTCAAAACGAACATGAGGACTAAAGATTTTATAAAAAACGGCGTACATCAGGCTGGAACCAGGACTAAAATCATCACCGTACACAAGGTCTTCAGTTCCTGTCTTTTCGTATCTCGCTTCCCTTTTGTCATTATCATGATCCCTTGAATACACAACATAATATCTCTTTCCCCTGCAGAAGAAGATGGCTTCTCAGGACCTGACATGAATGTATAAGATGTGATAGCTGCATTCATGACCCAGCACAATGACTGTGAAGACACTCGACCAGGAGTGCACCACCGCCCTATTTTCCAGTGACGCACCCATATTTTCCATATTTATGTGAGCATCCTTCTCACATTATCTTCCTATTGTATACATTAGGTCTGCCAGTAATCCCACTGACATCAAACATGTGGTGTGGGTGATATGTAACATGATATACATTCATAGACCAGACAATCTGTTTTCCTTACCACCTCTGAGACACTGTTCCCTGAGGGAAACCAACTGTAGTGTGCATGTCAGCGTGTTCTGACTACTAACTAACTTGCTCCGATAGCACATAAATGTCTAATTGTTAACCCTCACAGTAAATAATAAACCTGTCTTGCGTCTCACCGTTTATCTCCGTGTCCAGACGCTCTCCATGGGAGTTGAACCACTGAACACTGGGGAGAGGCTCTCCGGTGACGTTGCAATCAATCACGGCGCAGCTCCCCTCGCGGGCAATTATCTGGTTGACTTTAGTGAACACAACCGGGACAAATCCGCCGTCCGTCCCGTTGATGTTCTCCGTGTTGTTTCCGGCCCCGTCCCCCGATAGTAGGGCCCCAGTAGCGTGGGAGGCCACGAGGGACGCCAGGACCAGAAGAACGTATCCACCGGTCTGGTGCATTTTCTCCGACTGTCGGCGTGTCATTCCTCCTGGGTCTCCATCCATAATAGCTAACTGGCTATCTCTTGGTGGTAGAAGGCAGTTTGGTATTCAGCTCTGTGGCTCGAAACATCTCTCTAGAAAACAAGAGAGCGGTATTAATCATGGTGCAGGATAAAAACAACCCGTTCACTTGATGCTCTGCAGCTGGATAAGCCACCGATAAGGAATGTTTTTATAACTAGTCGTAAACACAGGATTGCACCTAATCATCATTAATACCCATTTAGCCTATAAGGGAGAAAAAGTCTCCAATTGAGTTGTTTTGTGTCACCAAAAGGTCCAAATCCATATATATTTAATTTGCAATGATATAAAAACAGAAGCAATGAGTCCTCGCATGTTTTCCTTGTAAAGTTATTGTATTGATTACTGATTTAAGTTAAGTTCTTTTGCACACAGTTATTGCAATAATTCCCACCCCTTCCCGTTAAAGCTGTCAGGTATTAGACTACACCTCATTAAAAACAGCTTACATTTGAAGCCACCCACGTCTTAGTCAGCACAAAACAGACTGGCAAATGTCCTTTTATATTTGCCGAACAAACAGATCATTCATAGTTGGCAAACATTAATATAATGTATTAATCAAGGTTTAGTCAAGATAATCTAGATAATACGTGTTCACACTGCAACATAACGGAGCTGTGTGGGCTCCGTCTACTTTCTGGTTCGTTTCGTTGCACAGACGACAGATGGCATCGATAGCTATTTGGTGTCAGTAAATTGTTGTAACGACTTATTAGTTTATCGTACATATTAGTCGTATGTGAGATTGCTTTAAAGATTCCCTCGCCTCGAACGGCACCGTTTAATAAAAAGACATCACAAAACAAGGGCGTGGGACACGGCTATGTGCTGGAGTTTATATCACGGGACCCTAAAGAACAGAGGTTGCACTTTTAATATTTAGCGGCACAACTAAACATTATTTAACGTTTAGCTACACGTAAAGATAAATATTACCGCGGATATAGTGTATATAATAATCGGTATCATCGGTAGGGAGCGTTAAAAAAACACACTTTATCCCGAGAAACGCAGTAACGTCCTTAGCGCGAGACCAACGGTCCAGCAAACGGCCGGTTTAGTGTCGACGTTAGCGGCTCAACCGTCGACTAGAACCAGTTAAATGTCACAACATCCCGGTGGATTAAATAACGGGTTTCATACTCACATCATGGTCCGTCGCCGTTAACGTTTAGTGGGGAACACCAGAGTCGATCCGTCGTCAGCTGTTGTTACTCCGCATCTCCATCCTCCCCCTACCGCTAGTCCACCTCTGTGTAACCAGCAACGCGGCTGCGCTTCAGAACAGACCGGGGTGGCAACATCGCCCAGTTGCTTGGGTTGCATTGCCAGGCTAATTATACTATTACGACAGTTAATTAGAATCTCAAAAATAGTTCAACATCCATGTAAATACTACAGTAGAGTACATTTCAAGAGGAAATACTTGTAGTTTGTCCTCTGAACAGATAGTTAAAGGAGCTGTATTTAACATTCTGAACATTAATATAGCAGCAAACTGCAGGCCAGTGACATGTTGAGAGCCGTTTAGAGGCAATCGAAATGCTCCCAATTACATATAGACGACTACTAAAGTTTGTTTTCCTCTCAAACAGGTTTAAAGCTGCATTCGTTTACTTTTTGGCCACTTGGTGGCAGCAGAACAAGCCGTAAACACAATGCTGAAACGTTACGCACATTAAAACATTCATTTCGTCATGTTCCTGGCCAGCTGACCACTATAAGTCCAACATTCACTTTGTTTAGTAACTTTTACTGTTTAAGTCCTGAGGGTATTATCTGTGTGGGTGATCATGTCCTGTGGGGTTGTCATCATGCAACCTCTGTCCCACTACTAAGTGCAGCTTTAAAATCGCCCAAATCTCCGAGAGATTTTATGCCTAAATGGCTCTTACAAAGACTGGGGCTAACTGTAGCACTTTCGGGTTGTTATGTATCTTAATTTGTCACCCATCTGTATTCATGTAGTGTGTTTGTGCAGCCTGGCCTTGAGGCCGCCCGGGAGGATCTGGGGCCGCTTCCCAGTGTGCCATCGAACCACTATAAAGACCGAGGGGGCTTGAAACGCTGCTCACGTAAAAGGTAAAAGTGCATTTCATTTTCAAATAATGACAGAAACACAATTCCCATTGAAACAAAACCCATTCCTGGAAGAAATGAAGGCAGAACTAAAGCGCCTCTAAATAAAGGCTGAGTCGGGGTTATCGCGCCACTTGTTCGTGTGCCAGAGTTGATAGCTCACTGACCTTGAAGCCACAGTTAGTCTGAAATTGACACTCTGTACCAAGGCCTCAGCAAACAGTCAATAAATAAGTCAATAATGCTCCGTCTATGTACGGAAATATAGAGGGAACGTTTGTGTGCTGCTGTTTATCAAAGATCATTTGCTTTCACTGTTCTTTCCATTTTATGAGATCTTCTTCTCTTCACAGTTAAGTGTTGCAAAATCCAGATTATTTTTTTTTTAAGCCAGTCCTCTGACCCGGTTATTCCTTCACGGATGAATGCTTCAGCTTTACACAAAGGGCCACAGATTAACACACCGGGGAGAAAGTCTGTACAAAAGGAAAAGGAAACACACAGACCCGATTGTTGTCAGCAGGTACTGTTACAGTTCATCATCGCTAAGCACGCAGGTTTGTTTTTCTTCAGGTCATCATGAAACAGAGAGGGTTGACTTCAATCATAACTCCAGGAATAACCCTTGTGTCCGTCTCTCAATACAGCTATTCTTGATGTTAAGTATTGTTAGAGTTTTGAAGAAAAGCATCCCAGCTAAAAGATCAATTCGTCCGGTCGAATGCAGGAAGAGTTCGTGATGATCAGGACTGTCAATCATCCCTTAGTACTGCCTTTTTGAAATTACACCTTTCATAAACACGCCTGTTGAGCCTCGCTAGATTACATTAAAGCGGCATTTGATCGCAAACATTGTGCGATAATAGGAGAAAAAGAAGAAAACACATCACGCTTAAACGAAAGAAGTTGCTGTACAATCTATCACTGATGGGGTGGGAGATTTCATTTTGTGTAACTGTAATTAACATCTTTTTAAGAGTTCCTGTGGAGCAGCAGTCACAAAAACACTCAAGACAATATGATTTGTTTTGTAAAGTTGACTTCTTTTGTACATGTAAAACACAAAGACATCCTCACTGTAGTGCAAATCATAGGATTTTTCTTCTTTTGTAAAACTCAATCCTTGCTACAAATGGCCTTCAATGATCCAAGTACAGTTCCTCCTCTTGACTATATAGACATAATCAGAGGTTACACAATATCAACAAATATTCAAGCTTAATAATATTTGAAAATAGAAGTCTTTAACAATAAGTTAAAAAAATGCAGCATCTTCCAGGGAGAAGTAGATCTTTGATCACAAAGCCTCTTTGATGAGAGACGAGAGTCTTCTGAAAGCCTGTTGAAGTGACCGTGAGAGATTAGAGTCGTTATAGATTGTGCGTGTGTGTGTGTGTGTGTGTGTGTGTGTGTACCTCGTCCATCTGCTCTGGTGTGGAGAGAGAAAAGGACGCTCTGACGTAGGGACAAGGGTCACTACTGTTGATCATGAAGACGCCTCCAGGAACCAGCAGTACCTTTTAACACACACACACACACACACACACACACACACACACACACACACACACACACACACACACACACACACACACACACACACACACACACGGAGTCTTAAAAACTGCTGTGAGGAGGAAACTGCAGAACCGTGGAAAAGCCTGATTGTACCCACTCTTGTTTATCCTCGGCTAATCAGCTACCCGCTAGCAGGGATTTACGTGTGTGTGTGAGAGTGTGTGTGTGTGTGTGTAGGAAATCACTCCGTTGCTAAACCCACTCACAATGGCACAATGGCCACTTTAAATACACCATCCTACTGTTAAGGCCACAACTTCTGGACACAGGGAGAAATCGCCCCCCCCCCCCCTGCAGCCATGCTGTCTCAATCGCCTCCAAAACACAACAGCAGGTTAAAGTAAAAATCAAATGGATTTATTATCCAAGAAGCATAAAAACAGATACAAACTGTTACAAACCGAATCACACAATTATTAACAAAACAAAGCTACATATAAAATCAAATGTCAGATCCAATCCGAGCCACCCAGAAGGCTGGTCTGCCTCCTCGGTGGCCAGCAGAAGATCTGAAAACCCCCCAGAGTTTCAAACCCTTTGTCCCCTCAAAGTTGCATTCCTCAGCTCATCGATCAGCTCACTGATTGGCTGAAGTCCAACAAGCCCCACCTGGGCCTATGCCCCATTGTCCTAAACTTCACACCTCTCCCTGCCACTTTCACACCACCCCCACTCCAGCACATTCCTCAAACCCCATCTCACAGACACTGAATGCATGAAATAAAACTTAAAACCCTCACACTACACGCTATTCAGACACAAAACCAGCCTGATGCGAGACAGAGAAATGCATTCTGGGACAGAGTTAATTGGGTTTTGTTCCATGTGAGGGTTTAGACTGAAACACAATCGGAACAGAACGTGTGCTGACCTCTTTCTCCAAAGCTTTCTGCATGATGAGCTGTTGGGTGTCGGCTATGCCCTTCAGTTTGATCCACAGGAACATACCTGCCGACGGGGTGTGCCACTCTGCTACATCTATTAACACGCACACACACACAATAGGAGAAAAAGAAGAAAAGCCTGGGTGTGTGCTTGTCTGAGTTCACATCAGGATTTCCCTTCTTTGGTCTTTGTTGTCTGCTCATCTGTAAAAATGATCATCGCTGTAACTACATCTGGACTATTACGGTAGTTTACACTTTCACAAATGTAGTGGTTGCTGTTACAAGTGACATAAAGCAACACGTCAATGTGGAAATGACTTAACGTGTCGTTCCTATAATGGTGCCGGCTACAAGAAAACTGTACCGATGTCCGTCTTTACAACACACAAACTCTAACAGTCATGTTTACATCAAGTGTGTGTGTTGCTTTTTTGACTTTCTCCACAAACCTTTGAGCCACTTGTCTGCAGAGCTGATCATGGCGTCGCGTTGTTTCCTGTAAAACTCAATCACTCTGTGAGAGGAAACAGAAGCTGAGAGTGAATGACTTGTGTTGTTGGCACTGTGGGCGTTATCAAACTGATCTTCATTTAACAAGTCAAACCAGTCACGCAAGGATGCGACATACCCGTCGATGTGTTGGAGGAAACCCTCTTGGCCCCAGCTGTGCAGCAACTGAGACACCATGAGCTGGAAGGAGGAAGCACGCAGGTTGTCATGTAATGACTGAAGAAGCCACATTATTTGACTGTAAAATGACCCTTTCTATCAGCACAGTGCAGTTGGAGCACGACACACCTTTCTTTCTTGATAGAGCATATAAATGTGTGTGTTGTTGAGGATTGACTCACAGCAGATCCGAATTAATCTCCCTCGTCTTCCTCATTTAAAACTCCTCTGCAGCTGCTGCTGATCCAGACGCAACGCAACGTCTTGTTTGGCTTCAGCCGTAGCGTGACCTGATGTGTGCTCGCTGCTGCACGACGAAGCAATGTAATAATAATCTTATTTTGTGTTTTTGTGTTGTTTTGAGACGCCAAGTTGATGAAGGATTCCACACAGAAAGCATCAAAGATGTTAGCCATCCAACGCTACGTAGACAACGGAGTTTAAAATGAATAAAAGTAAACGAATAAACGGCAGTTGCTCAACACGGGAGTGCAAGATGTTGACGGAGCAGTGGGGGTGTGGGATTAATGTCTCATTCACCTGCGTGAAGGTACTCGTGTGCATTGTCGAGGCCTGGATGTGCAGCACCACCCGGTCCACCAGCGGTTTGGGACCGGTTACCAAACCGATCCTCAGCCTGGAACACACAGACACACAGGGAAGCAGTCAGAGACACACAGACACGCTGGTGCAGTTCTGCATAATGTGGCTCAAAGTTAAGATTTACCTCAACCAGAGCCAACGCGTAAAACTGAAAAAAACAGTCCCCGACCACAAGTACACCAAAGGCAGAGGAGAGAGGTGTCACACAGACGCTCACCCTGAAGACAGGATCTTGGAGAAGGAGTCTGTCCTGATGATCCTCCCGTCGACGTCCATGGAGAGAAACGTGGGAGCCCACGGCTGCCAAACAATAACAATATTAATCAAAACACAGTGGATCAGTTTGGATCGTTAACGAGGTGAGTGAACTTTGTACCTTGTCAAACTGCAGGAAGTAGTAGGGGTCGTCCTCGATGATGAGCACGTCGTACTGCCTGGCCAGCTATTAAACAGACGGGGGGACGTTAGTGGAAACCAGCCTCATAACAAGCTCGAATTAGCAGGGTCAGCATAAATGAAGAGAAAAATGATTCATAAATCATATGCAGTGTGTGCATCTAGGGCTGAATGAGTCTTTGTTTTGTGACTTTGCAGAGAGAGGGGGGGGGGACAAACCTCGTACACTTCCTGCTTCCTCTGAGTGGTCATGGAGGACCCGGTGGGGTTTCCTCCGTTGGGGATGGTGTAGAGGACCTTGGGGGCGGTGCTGCCGGGCTTTTGGACCTCTGAGGGGTCCCACCGAAACAGAACCTCCTTCAGGGCTGCGGGTATCATGCCGTGCTGATCGCTGGGAACGTTGATCAAGTTGCAACCGAGCGGCTGGAGCTACAGAGGAACGAAGAAGGTGAGAGGGTCACGGAAGGTTGAGTAACTCTCTCTGTGTGTGTGTGTGTGTGTGTGTGTGTGTGTGTGTGTGTGTGTGTGTGTGTGTGTGTGTGTGTGTGTGTGTGTGTGTGTGTGTGTGTGTGTGTGTGTGTGTGTGTGTGTGTGTGTGTGTGTGTGTGTGTGTGTGTGTGTGTGTGTGTAAAAAGAAAGCGCTCTCACTGCTGCCAGTGTGCCTGAATACGTGGGTGCATCCAGCAGAACGTTGTCTCCGGGGTTCACCAGCATCTCAAACACCTAAAACACAAAAGCATCCGAAAGCACTTTCAAAATCATGTTTATAAGCAATTTTAAAAAAAAGTATGTTTTAACAGAATATAACGTCTTCATAAGATCCTTTTGTTGTTAACATTTGTCCCTGGCTACACAAACAGCATGAGGCAGTAAAGGGCAGCGCCGCAGCTGGTGGAGTCGGCACCTTGCAGAGTCCTTCCTGGCTCCCCGTGGTCACACACATGTCCATCTGGGTCGGCGGGTTGTGGAGGTCCTCCTGCAGGCTCTTCATCCACGTCAGCAGCTCGGGTACTCTACGTAGGAATGGAGATTACGCTCGCATCTCTCTCACTGAATTGAATCTGCAGGTGGAGCGAGTCAGTCGAGGCTTTGGAGTTCACAGAGGTTGTAAAAAAAAAAGATAACGGCTGTTTGTAGAATGATAACCTTTACGATGTTTACAGATCATAAAGCCCTCTGAGGCAAATTTCATGATTTTGGGCGATACAAAATAAATTGAACACACTGTTCTGGTGTAGCTCAAAGTGTCTCTGTACCGAGGGTTCCTTGTGTTGATGCCTCACCCATTAGATGTAGAGTACTGCAGGGCCCTCTTCATCGTCGTCTCGTCGAAGGTGAGCGTCGCTCCGTCCTTCATCTTGATGGATGCCGACTGGAAGGGGAAGGTGTTGGGGTTGGGCGCTCCTCCGGCCAGAGAGATCAGGGACGGAGGCGACCGTTGCTGCAGCTCGGCTTCATGCGGGTGGAGAAATAGATGAGACGGGGAAAAATGGAATACACGTTTAGGCAGTTAATGTATTTATTAATTGTGTTTTAGATGACTGCATCTCTGTGTGTGCAATCAAAATATGGCTCAGTTTTCACCTCCTACTGTGTGTCAACTGGCTTGTGCTAAATACATTGACATGTGTTAGACCAGGGGTCTCAAACTCCCGGCCCACGGGCCAAATCCGGCCCGCCACGTCATTTGATGTGGCCCGCGAATCCGCCAGCAAAAAAAAAGAATTCTTTTTTTTTGTTTTTTAAGTTAGACTAATAATAATAAAAATATCCCCATCGTCGAAATTATGAGATAGAAAGTCGAAGTTATTAGACAGAAAGTCATAACTATGATAGAAAGTCATAATTCTGAGATAGAAAGTCAAAAAGATGAGATTGAAAGTCAAAAAAATTAGATTGACTGTCAAAATTATGAGATTGAAAGTTAAAATTATGAGATTGAAAGTCAAAAAGATGAGATTGAAAGTCAAAAAAATGAGATTGAAAGTCAAAATTATGAAATAGAAAGTCAAATTATGAGATACTTAAACAGTTAGAAGCAGCTCTTTGGCTGGTTACTGTACATTTGACATGGAAATGTATTGTGAGCACATTGAAGACAACTTTAAACTGTGAATGCAGAGAGTTATTTAACAATATGTTTCGAGTAGTTACATTTACAACCGGCCCTTTGTGGGCGACCATGATGCTGATGTGGCCCGGAGTGAAGATGAGTTTGAGAGCCCTGTGTTAGACATTATGCATCACCAGTGGCGGCTGGTCAATAGAGGGCCATGGGGCATGGCCCCACCATGAGCCACACAAAAAAGGAAAAAAATAAAAATAAAATTATAATAATCATAAATTATACAAATTGTCAATATTTGTGTTTTTGAACTATGGAATGTACCCAGTAATGTGTGTAAAATATGATATCTGCGCAAAATATATTCTTTTCCTGCTCGTCCTCTCCGCCTGTGTGCACGACACTCTGAGAACGCGCAGCTTGGGGGGCCTGATCGTTTTGGCCCAAAAGAGACGGGTCTATGAAGCAGTTTAGCCAATTGCTGATTCAAGATATAAATGAGTGACATACAATTTAGCCAATCAGCGCCCTCAAATAGATTCAGCTGTGGGCCAGAACGATCTGGCCCATAGCTGCGCGTGTCAGAAGAAGTCTCTACAGGCGCCCGCGCCAGCGCGAGCACTCCTCCTCCAACCCCCCTTTGAGAGGAGAACTTTGGCGGAGATTCTGCAGCCAAAGAGCTGATATCAGATCAGCCTGACCTCACAATCAGACAGCAGACTCGCGGGAAAGGGAAGCAGTACATGCAAAGCTTCTGTACTAGCTGTACACCAGACAGGTTTGGCTAGCTGGATGACGTCATGCTAATCATTTATTTAGCTTTTTAAAACAACGGGGACGGATCCAGCACGGACAGTTACGGGAGTGAGGGATGAGGAGGTAAGGAAACATGAGAACACCAGGACACACATGAGAACTCTGTCAAGCTACATATTATTAGACAAAGTGAACATCTTTTATTCTACATAGTTGTCCTCAGTCTCATCTGCTTAACTTGGTCATGGAGGCATCACCATTTAATAGAGATGTTAAATTAACAGTGAAAACTCATCATAGCTTAATTTAACATCAGTATTCATAATTACACTTCATGTTTACTTCTCCTGATCTTTACCTCCTATAACAAGGTCCATAGGGGCATCTCAATAAATGAACATGTTATATTATATTATATTATATAAGTGTTATTTACTGATTGTTTTCGTGTTGGAATACATGTTAAATATTTAACTGCCAAGTAATAATGAGTGTTTGATACTTACATTTTTTTTGCATTAAATCATACTGGGATGTTTGCTGAAATTGATAGGATGGCCCTACATAGAACAATTTCCACCTGCCGCCACTGTGCATCACTAAAGACTTACATTCACTGACATGGTAATGGCGTTCAGGCAGAAAGCTGCATGCACCGCACTCGTAATAAAGAAAAAAACTTACTCAGCATCCGGATAGGTGAGGGCTTTCTAGCTGCGCTCACAGCGGTGAGAAACCGAGCGTAATTCATGATTCCTGCGAAATTATAAAAATCATAAACATTTAACCCTCACATATCAATTCATAAACTGTTTGTTTATTATAAAACGTTGCAATTTATTAAATAAAAACGTATAAAGGTTACTCAACTGTAATCCCGACTTTGAGAAGATAAGAGCAGCAGCACCGTAACGTTTGATAAATGTACAATAAACTGTGTTAAAGTGAGACACGAGCACATGAATATACTGAACGATTTTCCGAGTTTAACTCGACCACATTCAACTGAGTAACTGACCTTGCGTATCTCGGCTGAAGCGCCCCGGTGGCTTCTGGGTAACGTATTTCTTGAAACGCCAAGATTTCCACAGTAGTCATCTACGGCGTTCGTAACGTGAACTACATTACCCAATATGTTTATCAAAAAACACATTTATAGCTAGCAATTCATTTACTTCGCTGACATTTTGTACATTTTCTTGTTGAAGTCGATGTCGCATAACTCGTTTGATTCATTCACAATAAAGAAAACCGATTTATAACCGCCGGTTATATAATGTATTTGTTCTCCACTAGATGGCAGTCAATCGAATGTAACGGCTCAAAATGACCGGACGTGACGAAGCGGAAGAACTCCCGTGTTGTTTTCTTAGCTTAGTCGAGCTAACTAGCTACTCATGACAAACCGTGTAACGACAGCTTCATTTACAGTTTGTGTCGCGTCTATTTATTTCAACGCGAATCTTTTTATTCGATGTGAGTTTTGTTCAGGCGTTGGGGGCATGCTAGAGAACGTGAGCGCTCTCTCGGCTAAATATGGTAACGTAAAGCTAACGGCCATGTTCAAATCAACCTGTATCATTTACTAAATATATAGACAATAAATCAGCCGTTATGGCTTTGCTAACACACCAGATACAGCACATTTACATGTACTTAAATCCACGTGTTCCTTCTTTATCAACGCTGCATTAAGAAGTGTTAAGATAACAGGTGTGTTTCTCTCCTCAGGTAAATAACGTTGAGATGTCTGCTGCCACGTGAAGCTGCAGACGGACGGTCCTGTTCTTGGCTTTTACATCCCCGTCGTCGTTTCAATGGGGAAAAGGAAAGACATGATTCACCCCAGGTTCCTTGGTGAGTATATTCCTCCATTCATGTTATAATGTTGAAGCTGTTTTATGTGTTGGTACAACTTTATTGTCATTTTGAAGGTTGTAGTTGCTGTTTTATTGTATTGCAGTTATGCTGAGAGGTGTTTCTAATAGTTTGTCCACCCCGTATGTATCAGGTTAGAGGGTAGGCTGAATAACAAACACCTCTCACCTGTATAATACAGTTTAACATCATCACTAACTGCACAACATACAGTTGAGTCAACACCTGTTTAAACTGCAGAATTACTGGTTCTCTCATACGTTTGAAAGATCCACTCTGAGAAAAAACACATATGTTTGATGCATGTATTACAGTATCACATCATCCAGTGTTTATTGTATTCATGTGTTGCTTTCCTCTCGTCCTCTGCAGGTGAAGGCGGCTCCAGCCTGCACAGCGTTCACAAGCGGAAACACAAGAAGCACAAGAAGCACAAGAGGAAGCACCACAGCTTCCCCGAGCTCCCGGAGCCCGTCGTGGTTCCTCGTCCTCCTCCACAGCTCCGCCTCAAGATCAAACTGGGAGGACAGATGCTGGGGACCAAGAGGTGAGGCGGGACGCTGGAGGTGGTCCGTTTGGTAGTGAACCTTCGTGTCGGCGCTCATTTCCATCTAAACCAACAATCACTCGCTTCTGTTTCCCGTCTATGACAGCGTTCCCACCTTCACCGTGCATCCCGGTGTGGCTTGTCCCCCCTCTCCCTTGATGATTATTAATAATGTCGATGATGATGATGACGACGATGATGAGGACGATGAAGACGACGATGAGCCCTCTGTGCCTTTGGAGCAGTATCGGGCCTGGCTGGGTAAGTTACAATAGTTTAATACTGAGATACTTTACACTGAAGCTTGATGACAAGTTATATTCTGTTATTGCGATTTTGATTCATGGGTCAAACTATTAGTGAATGCATAGTTGTCAAGCTGTTACACTGAAAGAAAATAAGACTACAAAACCAAATGTGCCAGAGAAAATGAATGTTTTATCCAAATTAATATGCAAAACTATTTCTGTATCTGACATAGTTCGTCCTGATCAGGAGTAGTGTTCCCTTCTCCTGGTCTTAAAGGCTTCATTAAATCTAAAAGAAGCAAGTTTCTAAATGTAGTTGGAGCTGATGTAAACAATCGATAACGTTATCTGCTCTCACCCCTTGTTCATTTAGTTTGCACTGTCTCAACAAGTTGAGTCAGTTCATACTGGATTTTTTATTTCCAACACAACAATCTGAGACATACAACTCTCTGTACCAGTCATGTCCACACGGAGGTAACTTTATTTCATCTTAAGTGGTCACATGGCAAAACAGTTGGAAAACACTGTGTGGAAGTGAATGGCGCCCTACAACAGTAGGGAGAATACATCTAAGAGCATTAACTATATCACAACTTAAACACGGTCTAAAACACCTCTAACATGGATGGCATGAATAGTTGTACATATTTACATGAATGAAGACAACGTCCCCTGAATGCTAAATATAATTTTTAATGGATAAGTGAATATTCTCCTTCATTCAAATCAAGAATGCAAGTTAACTTCATATTCGTGTTTTTTAATGTAGCATGGTCGAGACAATGTTCTGGCCGTGGTTAAACGACACATTCATGTTTGTTCTGTATCAGATGAAGACAGTAACCTGGCCACATCCCCTATGCCAGACATAGACTCAGACTGCATGCTGGGGGTTCCTAAGGACGAGGAGGAGCGGTGGCTGGACGCTCTGGAGAAGGGCGAGCTCGACGACAACGGGGAGCTGAAGAAGGAGTTGGACGAGTCTCTGCTCACGGCCAGACAGGTGAGGAAGCAGGAAACGTGTACTTCGGTCCACCATATTGTCGCTATAATCGTATATCCCTGAGCGTTTGTGTTTGTGTACAGAAAGCCCTGCTACACAAGCAGCAGAGCCAGCCTCTCCTGGAGCTGCCCATGGGCTACAAGGAGAAAGAGATGACCGCAGAGATGATGCAGAAGCGGGAGGAACGAGCCCGGAAGAGGCGCCTGCAGGCGGCCAAGAAGGCGGAAGACAGCAAGAACCAGACGATAGAGAGACTGACGAAAACCAGCAAGGCCAAGATCAAAAGCATGCGAGAGAGGAAGTCCAAGCTGAATCAGTGTCCCATGATCCGGTACAGCGACTGCGTCCAGGGCATTGCCGTCTCCTTTCCCTCGGGGGTCCCCCCGCCGGCACCAACGGCTCCCCGTCCTCCACCGGCAGCCCCGGTGAGCTGCGGGGTCAGCGGCTGCACCAACCTCAAGAAGTACTGCTGCTCAAAGACCGGGGTTCCTCTCTGCAGCCTCCAGTGTTACAAGAGGAACCTGCTGCTCGAACTTTAAAGGGACGAATGAATTACAAATGTAGCTTTGTTACTGCGCCGAGATGTGATGACGGTGGGTACCGTCCACGTGGTCGTATTGATAAAATGTACACTGTACAGATGTGTGTAATTTGGACTTTACATTGTCATATTCATAATAATGGTTTTCCAAGCAGAGACGCTGGCTACACAATTGAATTATGTGCATTATTAAATGTTCAGAACTAGAAACCTTGGTACCAAAGAAATTATGACTTCTATTTGTGCAGTGTCTGTTTGAAGACATCAAATTAATATTTTTGTGAAGTTGGGAGAAAGAGTACTGTTATCTCCACTTCCATGGTTTATTTATCATTTTGTCAACAATGTAAAATGATGTTTAGAGATGCGTGAAGGTTGTTACAGAACAAAAGAGAAACTATTCCTTCTTTAATCTCAATTTTGTAACAAATGACTCAAATTACATACAAAACTGTGCATCTTAAATTGGGTAACAAATTGTGACAATATCAACACAACCTTATTTGTCCGGTCTACATGGAGACTCGTGCGTAGTTTTAATTGGTCCAGCTTAGTGAACTTTACAGCCGCTAACTGCTCTAAGCAGAGGTTTACGCCAAAGTGTCTTGAGTGTTCATGACCTGAGTGGCTTTCCATCTACACACAGACTCTTGCACACATCTATTGTGAGCAATGAGGCCAAAAAAAAGCAGTTGCTATTTGCGACAACCATTGTAAAAATTCCTGTTCTCGGGTTCTTTCAAGAAGCACCTCAGTTTTGATTTGTTCTCTTGAGAGTGGAAGAGAAGAAGAAACATTGTAGTGTGAGAGTCCATTGTCACGGATGTAGTAATCACAAGGCCAGGCCAAAGGAGAGTCTGAAGGCCATCTCTACGGGAACTTCTGCCACCGAGTCATGGAAACACACGTAGAACTCCTGAGGGACGGGCTCGAGCAGCATCCGTCTGGACAAACACGATTGGCACATGAGGAAAAGGCTCGGACATGGCAGAGAACGCTGCAGTTTGTGGATAAAAATAGTGAAAGCTGACGTACCCGATGACCCAGTAAGTCATGGTGGGAGCAGGCTTCCTCTGGTCCGTCCAGTTCTCGGGTTTACACTGAAACAGGACCCCGTGTTCCTTTACGGGACCCAGACCCCAACCACCGCCCTGAGGCCGGTCTGCAGCCCGACGGCCCTGCAGGTGGAAACAACACGACGCAATCAGTTGATTCATTAAAAGCATCGATGTAGAGAAGGTTCTTTCTCCATGAATGTTGACGGAGGAGATTGGCTGCTTCTCAAAGCATAGCCGACCTCAGGAACATTTTGACGATACTATTTTATATTTTTGAATCACATACTATACTATGACTTTATGACAAATGTCATAAATATACCATCTGTATGAAATGAAACATTTGAAATTATTACATGCCATAATTTTTTTTTAATTAACCAGAAGACGTGTTATAACTGAGTTTTGTGATCATTTGCACCTCTACAGACCAGGGTTCGATTCCCCGACAGGGAGTATTAATTTCACCAAGAAGCAACTTTACCATTAACCATGTTTCTTTTATCAGTTCTCCATGTTGCAGAAGTAAAACTAAAACTGCAAGACATAGGAAGTAGTATGTTGAATTCCTCCAACTACCAGTCACTTCCATGTCTGTCGAAAAAATTAAATAACATGTCTTAATTAGCATATGAATATAGCCAAAACGTGTTTTGCTAGCTCAAACTGACATTGACCTTTGTCCACCAAATTCTAATTGGTTCACCGTTGAGTCAAAGAGGACCTTTGTGCCAAATATCCCTCATGACGAGATTCTACTTTCTACGTTAGAATGGGGTAGACGTTCTTAGGGACAGACAAAGGGACGGATGAAACATAATAAAAAAATGTGTAGCTGTAGTCATCTCAGCGTGTATGTCATAGTCCTATGTTGTCCATATAATTGACATGGTTGTCTCTATAAACTTTGCCCTTCCTAGTTAGTATAGTGGACAGTATCGCCGCCTGTCACGCGTAGGCGGAAGACCAGGGTTCGATTCCCCGACGGGGAGAATTTATTGCCCGAGGAGCCACTGACGCTGTTATTCTTGAGCACATTAGCATTTCTCATGGTTGCAGAAGTAAAAAGATGCAGATAAGGCTCTGAAAGACTGTTTTGACTCTACTGTGTGGGAAGTAGTCAGTAAGAGCCGACATATAATTAGCCAAAATATCATCTCGTTTCCTCACTCCCTTTTTGGAAAAATGGACTTCCTTCAAGCATCATGTTAAATCGTACATCATATCCAAATCACAGATATCCAAAGCAGTTGAACCAACATACTCTGACAACAGTATCCAACAGTGAAAGAATATATGAAAGCCATTCAGAAGCTTCGGGGAGCAGAAGGATGAATAAATCGTGATTTTAACAATGAAGAAAACATTAAAAACTTGCAGTGCAGAGAGTAGTTCGAAAATGTGTAACAAAAATCCTAAACTAATGCTATACTATGACGGTTTTTGACTTTTTGCGACGTGCTATACTGTGACCGTTTTAGACTTTTTTTGACATGCTATACTATGACCGTTTGAGACTTTTTACGATGTGCTATACGATGACTTTTTTGGACATGCTATACTATGACCGTTTTTGACTTTTTTGGACATGCTATACTATGACCGTTTGAGACTTTTTTGGACGTGCTATACTATGACCGTTTGAGACTTTTTTTTGACATGCTATACTATGACCGTTTGAGACTTTTTTGGACATGCTATACTATGACCGTTTGAGACTTTTTTGGACATGCTATACTATGACCGTTTGAGACTTTTTTCGACATGCTATACTATGACCGTTTTTGACTTTTTTCGACGTGCTATACTGTGACCGTTTTTTGACATTTTTCGACGTGCTATACTATGACCGTTTTAGACATTTTTCGACATGCTATACTATGACCGTTTTTGACATTTTTCGACATGCTATACTATGACCGTTTTAGACTTTTTGGACGTGCTGTACTATGACCGTTTTAGATTTTTTTGACATGCTATACTATGACCGTTTTTGACTTATTTCGACATGCTATACTATGACCGTTTGAGACATTTTTTGACATGCTATATGATGACTTTTTTGGACATGCTATACTATGACCGTTTGAGACTTTTTTGGACATGCTATACGATGACTTTTTTGGACATGCTATACTATGACCGTTTTTGACTTTTTTGGACATGCTATACTATGACCGTTTTAGACATTTTTGGACGTGCTATACTATGACCGTTTGAGACTTTTTTTGACGTGCTATACGATGACTTTTTTGGACATGCTATACTGACCGTTTTTTACATTTTTCGACTGTCAGAACATTTGACCGTTTTAGACTTTTTTGGACATGCTATACTATGACCGTTTGAGACTTTTTTCGACGTGCTATACGATGACTTTTTTGGACATGCTATACTATGACCGTTTTTGACTTTTTTGGACATGCTATACTATGACCGTTTTAGACTTTTTTGGACGTGCTATACTATGACCGTTTGAGACTTTTTTTTGACATGCTATACTATGACCGTTTGAGACTTTTTTGGACGTGCTATACTATGACCGTTTGAGACTTTTTTTGACATGCTATACGATGAGTTTTTGGACATGCTATACTATGACCGTTTTTGACTTTTTTCGACATGCTATACTATGACCGTTTTCGACATTTTTCGACATGCTATACTTTGACCGTTTTAGACTTTTTTGGACATGCTATACTATGACCGTTTGAGACTTTTTTCGACATGCTATACTATGACCGTTTTTGACTTTTTTCGACGTGCTATACTGTGACCGTTTTTTGACATTTTTCGACGTGCTATACTATGACCGTTTTAGACATTTTTCGACATGCTATACTATGACCGTTTTTGACATTTTTCGACATGCTATACTATGACCGTTTGAGACTTTTTTGGACATGCTATACGATGAGTTTTTGGACATGCTATACTATGACCGTTTGAGACTTTTTTCGACATGCTATACTATGACCGTTTGAGACTTTTTTGGACGTGCTATACTATGACCGTTTGAGACTTTTTTTTGACATGCTATACTATGACCGTTTTTGACTTATTTCGACATGCTATACTATGACCGTTTGAGACATTTTTTGACATGCTATATGATGACTTTTTTGGACATGCTATACTATGACCGTTTGAGACTTTTTTGGACATGCTATACGATGACTTTTTTGGACATGCTATACTATGACCGTTTTTGACTTTTTTGGACATGCTATACTATGACCGTTTTAGACATTTTTGGACGTGCTATACTATGACCGTTTGAGACTTTTTTTGACGTGCTATACGATGACTTTTTTGGACATGCTATACTGACCGTTTTTGACATTTTTCGACTGTCAGAACATTTGACCGTTTTAGACTTTTTTGGACATGCTATACTATGACCGTTTTAGACTTTTTTTTGACATGCTATACTATGACCGTTTGAGACTTTTTTGGACGTGCTATACTATGACCGTTTGAGACTTTTTTGGACATGCTATACTATGACCGTTTTAGACATTTTTGGACGTGCTATACTATGACCGTTTGAGACTTTTTTTGACGTGCTATACGATGACTTTTTTGGACATGCTATACTGACCGTTTTTTACATTTTTCGACTGTCAGAACATTTGACCGTTTTAGACTTTTTTGGACATGCTATACTATGACCGTTTGAGACTTTTTTCGACGTGCTATACGATGACTTTTTTGGACATGCTATACTATGACCGTTTTTGACTTTTTTGGACATGCTATACTATGACCGTTTTAGACTTTTTTGGACGTGCTATACTATGACCGTTTGAGACTTTTTTTTGACATGCTATACTATGACCGTTTGAGACTTTTTTGGACGTGCTATACTATGACCGTTTGAGACTTTTTTTGACATGCTATACGATGAGTTTTTGGACATGCTATACTATGACCGTTTTTGACTTTTTTCGACATGCTATACTATGACCGTTTTCGACATTTTTCGACATGCTATACTTTGACCGTTTTAGACTTTTTTGGACATGCTATACTATGACCGTTTGAGACTTTTTTCGACATGCTATACTATGACCGTTTTTGACTTTTTTCGACGTGCTATACTGTGACCGTTTTTTGACATTTTTCGACGTGCTATACTATGACCGTTTTAGACATTTTTCGACATGCTATACTATGACCGTTTTTGACATTTTTCGACATGCTATACTATGACCGTTTGAGACTTTTTTGGACATGCTATACGATGAGTTTTTGGACATGCTATACTATGACCGTTTGAGACTTTTTTCGACATGCTATACTATGACCGTTTGAGACTTTTTTGGACGTGCTATACTATGACCGTTTGAGACTTTTTTTTGACATGCTATACTATGACCGTTTGAGACTTTTTTGGACATGCTATACTATGACCGTTTGAGACTTTTTTGGACATGCTATACTATGACCGTTTTTGACTTTTTTCGACGTGCTATACTATGACCGTTTTAGACTTTTTTGGACGTGCTGTACTATGACCGTTTTAGATTTTTTTGACATGCTATACTATGACCGTTTTGGACTTATTTCGACATGCTATACTATGACCGTTTGAGACATTTTTTGACATGCTATATGATGACTTTTTTGGACATGCTATACTATGACCGTTTGAGACTTTTTTGGACATGCTATACGATGACTTTTTTGGACATGCTATACTATGACCGTTTTTGACTTTTTTGGACATGCTATACTATGACCGTTTTAGACATTTTTGGACGTGCTATACTATGACCGTTTGAGACTTTTTTTGACGTGCTATACGATGACTTTTTTGGACATGCTATACTGACCGTTTTTGACATTTTTCGACTGTCAGAACATTTGACCGTTTTAGACTTTTTTGGACATGCTATACTATGACCGTTTGAGACTTTTTTTTGACATGCTATACTATGACCGTTTGAGACTTTTTTGGACGTGCTATACTATGACCGTTTGAGACTTTTTTTGACATGCTATACGATGAGTTTTTGGACATGCTATACTATGACCGTTTTTGACTTTTTTCGACATGCTATACTATGACCGTTTTCGACATTTTTCGACATGCTATACTTTGACCGTTTTAGACTTTTTTGGACATGCTATACTATGACCGTTTGAGACTTTTTTCGACATGCTATACTATGACCGTTTTTGACTTTTTTCGACGTGCTATACTGTGACCGTTTTTTGACATTTTTCGACGTGCTATACTATGACCGTTTTAGACATTTTTCGACATGCTATACTATGACCGTTTTTGACATTTTTCGACATGCTATACTATGACCGTTTGAGAATTTTTTGGACGTTCTATACTATGACCGTTTGAGACTTTTTTTGACATGCTATACTATGACCGTTTTTGACATTTTTCGACATGCTATACTATGACCGTTTGAGACTTTTTTGGACGTGCTATACTATGACCGTTTTTGACTTATTTCGACATGCTATACTATGACCGTTTGAGACATTTTTTGACATGCTATATGATGACTTTTTTGGACATGCTATACTATGACCGTTTGAGACTTTTTTGGACATGCTATACGATGACTTTTTTGGACATGCTATACTATGACCGTTTTTGACTTTTTTGGACATGCTATACTATGACCGTTTTAGACATTTTTGGACGTGCTATACTATGACCGTTTGAGACTTTTTTTGACGTGCTATACGATGACTTTTTTGGACATGCTATACTGACCGTTTTTTACATTTTTCGACTGTCAGAACATTTGACCGTTTTAGACTTTTTTGGACATGCTATACTATGACCGTTTGAGACTTTTTTCGACGTGCTATACGATGACTTTTTTGGACATGCTATACTATGACCGTTTTTGACTTTTTTGGACATGCTATACTATGACCGTTTTAGACTTTTTTGGACGTGCTATACTATGACCGTTTGAGACTTTTTTTTGACATGCTATACTATGACCGTTTGAGACTTTTTTGGACGTGCTATACTATGACCGTTTGAGACTTTTTTTGACATGCTATACGATGAGTTTTTGGACATGCTATACTATGACCGTATTTGACTTTTTTCGACATGCTATACTATGACCGTTTTCGACATTTTTCGACATGCTATACTTTGACCGTTTTTGACTTTTTTGGACATGCTATACTATGACCGTTTGAGACTTTTTTCGACATGCTATACTATGACCGTTTTTGACTTTTTTCGACGTGCTATACTGTGACCGTTTTTTGACATTTTTCGACGTGCTATACTATGACCGTTTTAGACATTTTTCGACATGCTATACTATGACCGTTTTTGACATTTTTCGACATGCTATACTATGACCGTTTGAGAATTTTTTGGACGTTCTATACTATGACCGTTTGAGACTTTTTTTGACATGCTATACTATGACCGTTTTTGACATTTTTCGACATGCTATACTATGACCGTTTGAGACTTTTTTGGACGTGCTATACTATGACCGTTTTTGACTTTTTTCGACATGCTATACTATGACCGTTTTAGACATTTTTCGACATGCTATACTATGACCGTTTTTGACTTTTTTGGACATGCTATACTATGACCGTTTGAGACTTTTTTGGACGTGCTATACTATGACCGTTTGAGACTTTTTTTGACATGCTATACGATGAGTTGTTGGACATGCTATACTATGACCGTTTTAGACTTTTTTCGACATGCTATACTATGACCGTTTTAGACATTTTTCGACATGCTATACTTTGACCGTTTTAGACTTTTTTGGACATGCTATACTATGACCGTTTGAGACTTTTTTCGACATGCTATACTATGACCGTTTTTGACTTTTTTCGACGTGCTATACTGTGACCTTTTTTTGACATTTTTCGACGTGCTATACTATGACCGTTTTAGACATTTTTCGACATGCTATACTATGACCGTTTTTGTCATTTTTCGACATGCTATACTATGACCGTTTTAGACTTTTTTGGACGTGCTGTACTATGACCGTTTTAGATTTTTTTGACATGCTATACTATGACCGTTTTTGACTTATTTCGACATGCTATACTATGACCGTTTGAGACTTTTTTTGACATGCTATACGATGACTTTTTTGGACATGCTATACTATGACCGTTTGAGACTTTTTTGGACATGCTATACTATGACCGTTTGAGACTTTTTTCGACGTGCTATACGATTACTTTTTTGGACATGCTATACTGACCGTTTTTGACTTTTTTCGACGTGCTATACTTTGACCGTTTTAGACTTTTTTGGACATGCTATACTATGACCGTTTGAGACTTTTTTGGACGTGCTATACGATGAGTTTTTAGACATGCTATACTATGACCGTTTGAGACTTTTTTGGACATGCTATACGATGAGTTTTTGGACATGCTATACTATGACCGTTTGAGACTTTTTTCGACATGCTATACTATGACCGTTTGAGACTTTTTTGGACGTGCTATACTATGACCGTTTGAGACTTTTTTGGACGTGCTATACTATGACCGTTTGAGACTTTTTTTGACATGCTATACTATGACCGTTTGAGACTTTTTTGGACATGCTATACTATGACCGTTTGAGACTTTTTTGGACATGCTATACTATGACCGTTTTTGACTTTTTTCGACGTGCTATACTATGACCGTTTTAGATTTTTTTGGACGTGCTGTACTATGACCGTTTTAGATTTTTTTGACATGCTATACTATGACCGTTTTTGACTTATTTCGACATGCTATACTATGACCGTTTGAGACATTTTTTGACATGCTATATGATGACTTTTTTGGACATGCTATACTATGACCGTTTGAGACTTTTTTGGACATGCTATACGATGACTTTTTTGGACATGCTATACTATGACCGTTTTTGACTTTTTTGGACATGCTATACTATGACCGTTTTAGACATTTTTGGACGTGCTATACTATGACCGTTTGAGACTTTTTTTGACGTGCTATACGATGACTTTTTTGGACATGCTATACTGACCGTTTTTGACATTTTTCGACTGTCAGAACATTTGACCGTTTTAGACTTTTTTGGACATGCTATACTATGACCGTTTGAGACTTTTTTTTGACATGCTATACTATGACCGTTTGAGACTTTTTTGGACGTGCTATACTATGACCGTTTGAGACTTTTTTTGACATGCTATACGATGAGTTTTTGGACATGCTATACTATGACCGTTTTTGACTTTTTTCGACATGCTATACTATGACCGTTTTCGACATTTTTCGACATGCTATACTTTGACCGTTTTAGACTTTTTTGGACATGCTATACTATGACCGTTTGAGACTTTTTTCGACATGCTATACTATGACCGTTTTTGACTTTTTTCGACGTGCTATACTGTGACCGTTTTTTGACATTTTTCGACGTGCTATACTATGACCGTTTTAGACATTTTTCGACATGCTATACTATGACCGTTTTTGACTTTTTTGGACATGCTATACTATGACCGTTTGAGACTTTTTTGGACGTGCTATACTATGACCGTTTGAGACTTTTTTTGACATGCTATACGATGAGTTGTTGGACATGCTATACTATGACCGTTTTAGACTTTTTTCGACATGCTATACTATGACCGTTTTAGACATTTTTCGACATGCTATACTTTGACCGTTTTAGACTTTTTTGGACATGCTATACTATGACCGTTTGAGACTTTTTTCGACATGCTATACTATGACCGTTTTTGACTTTTTTCGACGTGCTATACTGTGACCTTTTTTTGACATTTTTCGACGTGCTATACTATGACCGTTTTAGACATTTTTCGACATGCTATACTATGACCGTTTTTGTCATTTTTCGACATGCTATACTATGACCGTTTTAGACTTTTTTGGACGTGCTGTACTATGACCGTTTTAGATTTTTTTGACATGCTATACTATGACCGTTTTTGACTTATTTCGACATGCTATACTATGACCGTTTGAGACTTTTTTTGACATGCTATACGATGACTTTTTTGGACATGCTATACTATGACCGTTTGAGACTTTTTTGGACATGCTATACTATGACCGTTTGAGACTTTTTTCGACGTGCTATACGATTACTTTTTTGGACATGCTATACTATGACCGTTTTTGACTTTTTTGGACATGCTATACTATGACCGTTTGAGACTTTTTTTGACATGCTATACAATGAGTTTTTGGACATGCTATACTGACTGTTTTTGACTTTTTTCGACGTGCTATACTTTGACCGTTTTAGACTTTTTTGGACATGCTATACTATGACCGTTTGAGACTTTTTTGGACGTGCTATACGATGAGTTTTTAGACATGCTATACTATGACCGTTTGAGACTTTTTTGGACATGCTATACGATGAGTTTTTGGACATGCTATACTATGACCGTTTGAGACTTTTTTCGACATGCTATACTATGACCGTTTGAGACTTTTTTGGACGTGCTATACTATGACCGTTTGAGACTTTTTTTTGACATGCTATACTATGACCGTTTGAGACTTTTTTGGACGTGCTATACTATGACCGTTTGAGACTTTTTTTGACATGCTATACTATGACCGTTTGAGACTTTTTTGGACATGCTATACTATGACCGTTTGAGACTTTTTTGGACATGCTATACTATGACCGTTTTTGACTTTTTTCGACGTGCTATACTGTGACCGTTTTTTGACATTTTTCGACGTGCTATACTATGACCGTTTTAGACATTTTTCGACATGCTATACTATGACCGTTTTTGACATTTTTCGACATGCTATACTATGACCGTTTTAGACTTTTTTGGACGTGCTGTACTATGACCGTTTTAGATTTTTTTGACATGCTATACTATGACCGTTTTTGACTTATTTCGACATGCTATACTATGACCGTTTGAGACATTTTTTGACATGCTATATGATGACTTTTTTGGACATGCTATACTATGACCGTTTGAGACTTTTTTGGACATGCTATACGATGACTTTTTTGGACATGCTATACTATGACCGTTTTTGACTTTTTTGGACATGCTATACTATGACCGTTTTAGACATTTTTGGACGTGCTATACTATGACCGTTTGAGACTTTTTTGACATGCTATACGATGAGTTTTTGGACATGCTATACTGACCGTTTTTGACATTTTTCGACTGTCAGAACATTTGACCGTTTTAGACTTTTTTGGACATGCTATACTATGACCGTTTGAGACTTTTTTCGACGTGCTATACGATGACTTTTTTGGACATGCTATACTATGACCGTTTTTGACTTTTTTGGACATGCTATACTATGACCGTTTTAGACTTTTTTGGACGTGCTATACTATGACCGTTTGAGACTTTTTTTTGACATGCTATACTATGACCGTTTGAGACTTTTTTGGACGTGCTATACTATGACCGTTTGAGACTTTTTTTGACATGCTATACGATGAGTTTTTGGACATGCTATACTATGACCGTTTTTGACTTTTTTCGACATGCTATACTATGACCGTTTTAGACATTTTTCGACATGCTATACTATGACCGTTTTTGACTTTTTTGGACATGCTATACTATGACCGTTTGAGACTTTTTTGGACGTGCTATACTATGACCGTTTGAGACTTTTTTTGACATGCTATACGATGAGTTTTTGGACATGCTATACTATGACCGTTTTTGACATTTTTCGACATGCTATACTATGACCGTTTTCGACATTTTTCGACATGCTATACTTTGACCGTTTTAGACTTTTTTGGACATGCTATACTATGACCGTTTGAGACTTTTTTCGACATGCTATACTATGACCGTTTTTGACTTTTTTCGACGTGCTATACTGTGACCGTTTTTTGACATTTTTCGACGTGCTATACTATGACCGTTTTAGACATTTTTCGACATGCTATACTATGACCGTTTTTGACATTTTTCGACATGCTATACTATGACCGTTTGAGAATTTTTTGGACGTTCTATACTATGACCGTTTGAGACATTTTTCGACATGCTATACTATGACCGTTTTTGACTTTTTTGGACATGCTATACTATGACCGTTTGAGACTTTTTTGGACGTGCTATACTATGACCGTTTGAGACTTTTTTTTGACATGCTATACGATGAGTTGTTGGACATGCTATACTATGACCGTTTGAGACATTTTTTGACATGCTATACTATGACCGTTTGAGACTTTTTTGGACATGCTATACTATGACCGTTTGAGACTTTTTTCGACATGCTATACTATGACCGTTTTTGACTTTTTTCGACGTGCTATACTGTGACCGTTTTTTGACATTTTTCGACGTGCTATACTATGACCGTTTTAGACATTTTTCGACATGCTATACTATGACCGTTTTTGACATTTTTCGACATGCTATACTATGACCGTTTTAGACTTTTTTGGACGTGCTGTACTATGACCGTTTTAGATTTTTTTGACATGCTATACTATGACCGTTTTTGACTTATTTCGACATGCTATACTATGACCGTTTGAGACATTTTTTGACATGCTATATGATGACTTTTTTGGACATGCTATACTATGACCGTTTGAGACTTTTTTGGACATGCTATACTATGACCGTTTGAGACTTTTTTCGACGTGCTATACGATTACTTTTTTGGACATGCTATACTATGACCGTTTTTGACTTTTTTGGACATGCTATACTATGACCGTTTGAGACTTTTTTTGACATGCTATACAATGAGTTTTTGGACATGCTATACTGACCGTTTTTGACTTTTTTCGACATGCTATACTATGACCGTTTTTTGACATTTTTCGACGTGCTATACTTTGACCGTTTTAGACTTTTTTGGACATGCTATACTATGACCGTTTGAGACTTTTTTGGACGTGCTATACGATGAGTTTTTAGACATGCTATACTATGACCGTTTGAGACTTTTTTGGACATGCTATACGATGAGTTTTTGGACATGCTATACTATGACCGTTTGAGACTTTTTTTGACATGCTATACTATGAGTTTTTGGACATGCTATACTCACCGTTTTTGACATTTTTCGACTGTCAGAACATTTGACCGTTTTAGACTTTTTTGGACATGCTATACTATGACCGTTTGAGACTTTTTTCGACGTGCTATACGATGACTTTTTTGGACATGCTATACTATGACCGTTTTTGACTTTTTTGGACATGCTATAATATGACCGTTTTAGACTTTTTTGGACGTGCTATACTATGACCGTTTGAGACTTTTTTTTGACATGCTATACTATGACCGTTTGAGACTTTTTTGGACGTGCTATACTATGACCGTTTGAGACTTTTTTTGACATGCTATACGATGAGTTTTTGGACATGCTATACTATGACCGTTTTTGACTTTTTTCGACATGCTATACTATGACCGTTTTAGACATTTTTCGACATGCTATACTATGACCGTTTTTGACTTTTTTGGACATGCTATACTATGACCGTTTGAGACTTTTTTGGACGTGCTATACTATGACCGTTTGAGACTTTTTTTGACATGCTATACGATGAGTTTTTGGACATGCTATACTATGACCGTTTTTGACATTTTTCGACATGCTATACTATGACCGTTTTCGACATTTTTCGACATGCTATACTTTGACCGTTTTAGACTTTTTTGGACATGCTATACTATGACCGTTTGAGACTTTTTTTCGACATGCTATACTATGACCGTTTTTGACTTTTTTCGACGTGCTATACTCTGACCGTTTTTTGACATTTTTCGACGTGCTATACTATGACCGTTTTAGACATTTTTCGACATGCTATACTATGACCGTTTTTGACATTTTTCGACATGCTATACTATGACCGTTTGAGAATTTTTTGGACGTTCTATACTATGACCGTTTGAGACTTTTTTTGACATGCTATACTATGACCGTTTTTGACATTTTTCGACATGCTATACTATGACCGTTTGAGACTTTTTTGGACGTGCTATACTATGACCGTTTTTGACTTTTTTCGACATGCTATACGATGAGTTGTTGGACATGCTATACTATGACCGTTTTAGACATTTTTCGACATGCTATACTATGACCGTTTTAGACATTTTTCGACATGCTATACTTTGACCGTTTTAGACTTTTTTGGACATGCTATACTATGACCGTTTGAGACTTTTTTCGACATGCTATACTATGACCGTTTTTGACTTTTTTCGACATGCTATACTGTGACCGTTTTTTGACATTTTTCGACGTGCTATACTATGACCGTTTTAGACATTTTTCGACATGCTATACTATGACCGTTTTTGACTTATTTCGACATGCTATACTATGACCGTTTGAGACTTTTTTTGACATGCTATACGATGACTTTTTTGGACATGCTATACTATGACCGTTTGAGACTTTTTTGGACATGCTATACTATGACCGTTTGAGACTTTTTTCGACGTGCTATACGATTACTTTTTTGGACATGCTATACTATGACCGTTTTTGACTTTTTTGGACATGCTATACTATGACCGTTTGAGACTTTTTTTGACATGCTATACAATGAGTTTTTGGACATGCTATACTGACCGTTTTTGACTTTTTTCGACATGCTATACTATGACCGTTTTTGACATTTTTCGACATGCTATACTTTGACCGTTTTAGACTTTTTTGGACATGCTATACTATGACCGTTTGAGACTTTTTTGGACGTGCTATACTATGACCGTTTTAGACATTTTTCGACGTGCTATACTATGACCGTTTTTTGATATTTTTCGACGTGCTATACTATGACCGTTTTTTGACATTTTTCGACGTGCTATACTTTGACCGTTTTAGACTTTTTTGGACATGCTATACTATGACCGTTTGAGACTTTTTTGGACGTGCTATACGATGAGTTTTTAGACATGCTATACTATGACCGTTTGAGACTTTTTTGGACATGCTATACGATGAGTTTTTGGACATGCTATACTATGACCGTTTGAGACTTTTTTCGACATGCTATACTATGACCGTTTTTGACATTTTTCGACGTGCTATACTATGACCGTTTTTTGACATTTTTCGACGTGCTATACTATGACCGTTTTTGACTTTTTGCGATGTGCTATACGATGACTTTTTTGGACATGCTATACTATGACCGTTTGAGACTTTTCTCGACGTGCTATACTATGACCGTTTTTGACATTTTTCGACATGCTATACTATGACCATTTTAGACTTTTTTGGACATGCTATACTATGACCGTTTGAGACTTTTTTCGACGTGCTATACGATGACTTTTTTGGACATGCTATACTATGACCGTTTTTGACTTTCTTGGACATGCTATACTATGACCGTTTTAGACTTTTTTGGACGTGCTATACTATGACCGTTTGAGACTTTTTTTGACATGCTATACTATGACCGTTTTTTGACATTTTTCGACGTGCTATACTATGACCGTTTGAGACTTTTTTTGACATGCTATACGATGAGTTTTTGGACATGCTATACTATGACCGTTTTAGACTTTTTCCGACATGCTATACTATGACCGTTTTAGACATTTTTTGACATGCTATACTTTGACCGTTTTAGACTTTTTTGGACATGCTATACTATGACCGTTTGAGACTTTTTTCGACATGCTATAATATGACCGTTTTACTTTTTTGGACATGCTATACTATGACCGTTTTTGACTTTTTTGGACATGCTATACTATGACCGTTTTTGACTTTTTTGGACGTGCTATACTATGACCGCTTGAGACTTTTTTTGACATGCTATACGATGAGTTTTTGGACATGCTATACTATGACCGTTTTTGAATTTTTTCGACATGCTATACTATGACCGTTTTAGACATTTTTCGACATGCTATACTTTGACCGTTTTAGACTTTTTTGGACATGCTATACTATGACCGTTTGAGACTTTTTTGGACGTGCTATACTATGACCGTTTGAGACTTTTTTGACATGCTATACGATGAGTTTTTGGACATGCTATACTATGACCGTTTTTGACATTTTTCGACATGCTATACTATGACCGTTTTAGACATTTTTCGACATGCAATACTATGACCGTTTTTGACTTTTTTGGACATGCTATACTATGACCGTTTGAGACTTTTTTGGACGTGCTATACGATGAGTTTTTAGACATGCTATACTATGACCGTTTGAGACTTTTTTGGACATGCTATACGATGAGTTTTTGGACATGCTATACTATGACCGTTTGAGACTTTTTTCGACATGCTATACTATGACCGTTTTTGACTTTTTTCGACGTGCTATACTATGACCGTTTTTTTACATTTTTCGACGTGCTATATACTATGACCGTTTTAGACATTTTTCGACATGCTATACTATGACCGTTTGAGACTTTTTTCGATGTGCTATACGATGACTTTTTTGGACATGCTATACTATGACCGTTTTTGACTTTTTTGGACATGCTATACTGTGACCGTTTGAGAGTTTTTTGGAAATGCTATACTATGACCGTTTTAGACTTTTTTGGACGTGCTGTACTATGACCGTTTTAGATTTTTTTGACATGCTATACTATGACCGTTTGAGACTTTTTTGGACATGCTATACTATGACCGTTTGAGACTTTTTTCGACGTGCTATACGATTACTTTTTTGGACATGCTATACTATGACCGTTTTTGACTTTTTTGGACATGCTATACTATGACCGTTTGAGACTTTTTTTGACATGCTATACAATGAGTTTTTGGACATGCTATACTGACCGTTTTTGACTTTTTTCGACATGCTATACTATGACCGTTTTTGACATTTTTCGACATGCTATACTTTGACCGTTTTAGACTTTTTTGGACATGCTATACTATGACCGTTTGAGACTTTTTTGGACGTGCTATACTATGACCGTTTTAGACATTTTTCGACGTGCTATACTATGACCGTTTTTTGATATTTTTCGACGTGCTATACTATGACCGTTTTTTGACATTTTTCGACGTGCTATACTTTGACCGTTTTAGACTTTTTTGGACATGCTATACTATGACCGTTTGAGACTTTTTTGGACGTGCTATACGATGAGTTTTTAGACATGCTATACTATGACCGTTTGAGACTTTTTTGGACATGCTATACGATGAGTTTTTGGACATGCTATACTATGACCGTTTGAGACTTTTTTCGACATGCTATACTATGACCGTTTTTGACATTTTTCGACGTGCTATACTATGACCGTTTTTTGACATTTTTCGACGTGCTATACTATGACCGTTTTTGACTTTTTGCGATGTGCTATACGATGACTTTTTTGGACATGCTATACTATGACCGTTTGAGACTTTTCTCGACGTGCTATACTATGACCGTTTTTGACATTTTTCGACATGCTATACTATGACCATTTTAGACTTTTTTGGACATGCTATACTATGACCGTTTGAGACTTTTTTCGACGTGCTATACGATGACTTTTTTGGACATGCTATACTATGACCGTTTTTGACTTTCTTGGACATGCTATACTATGACCGTTTTAGACTTTTTTGGACGTGCTATACTATGACCGTTTGAGACTTTTTTTGACATGCTATACTATGACCGTTTTTTGACATTTTTCGACGTGCTATACTATGACCGTTTGAGACTTTTTTTGACATGCTATACGATGAGTTTTTGGACATGCTATACTATGACCGTTTTAGACTTTTTCCGACATGCTATACTATGACCGTTTTAGACATTTTTTGACATGCTATACTTTGACCGTTTTAGACTTTTTTGGACATGCTATACTATGACCGTTTGAGACTTTTTTCGACATGCTATACTATGACCGTTTTTTGACATTTTTCGACGTGCTATACTTTGACCGTTTTAGACTTTTTTGGACATGCTATACTATGACCGTTTGAGACTTTTTTGGACGTGCTATACGATGAGTTTTTAGACATGCTATACTATGACCGTTTGAGACTTTTTTGGACATGCTATACGATGAGTTTTTGGACATGCTATACTATGACCGTTTGAGACTTTTTTTGACATGCTATACTATGAGTTTTTGGACATGCTATACTGACCGTTTTTGACATTTTTCGACTGTCAGAACATTTGACCGTTTTAGACTTTTTTGGACATGCTATACTATGACCGTTTGAGACTTTTTTCGACGTGCTATACGATGACTTTTTTGGACATGCTATACTATGACCGTTTTTGACTTTTTTGGACATGCTATAATATGACCGTTTTAGACTTTTTTGGACGTGCTATACTATGACCGTTTGAGACTTTTTTTTGACATGCTATACTATGACCGTTTGAGACTTTTTTGGACGTGCTATACTATGACCGTTTGAGACTTTTTTTGACATGCTATACGATGAGTTTTTGGACATGCTATACTATGACCGTTTTTGACTTTTTTCGACATGCTATACTATGACCGTTTTAGACATTTTTCGACATGCTATACTATGACCGTTTTTGACTTTTTTGGACATGCTATACTATGACCGTTTGAGACTTTTTTGGACGTGCTATACTATGACCGTTTGAGACTTTTTTTGACATGCTATACGATGAGTTTTTGGACATGCTATACTATGACCGTTTTTGACATTTTTCGACATGCTATACTATGACCGTTTTCGACATTTTTCGACATGCTATACTTTGACCGTTTTAGACTTTTTTGGACATGCTATACTATGACCGTTTGAGACTTTTTTCGACATGCTATACTATGACCGTTTTTGACTTTTTTCGACGTGCTATACTGTGACCGTTTTTTGACATTTTTCGACGTGCTATACTATGACCGTTTTAGACATTTTTCGACATGCTATACTATGACCGTTTTTGACATTTTTCGACATGCTATACTATGACCGTTTGAGAATTTTTTGGACGTTCTATACTATGACCGTTTGAGACTTTTTTTGACATGCTATACTATGACCGTTTTTGACATTTTTCGACATGCTATACTATGACCGTTTGAGACTTTTTTGGACGTGCTATACTATGACCGTTTTTGACTTTTTTCGACATGCTATACGATGAGTTGTTGGACATGCTATACTATGACCGTTTTAGACATTTTTCGACATGCTATACTATGACCGTTTTAGACATTTTTCGACATGCTATACTTTGACCGTTTTAGACTTTTTTGGACATGCTATACTATGACCGTTTGAGACTTTTTTCGACATGCTATACTATGACCGTTTTTGACTTTTTTCGACATGCTATACTGTGACCGTTTTTTGACATTTTTCGACGTGCTATACTATGACCGTTTTAGACATTTTTCGACATGCTATACTATGACCGTTTTTGACTTATTTCGACATGCTATACTATGACCGTTTGAGACTTTTTTTGACATGCTATACGATGACTTTTTTGGACATGCTATACTATGACCGTTTGAGACTTTTTTGGACATGCTATACTATGACCGTTTGAGACTTTTTTCGACGTGCTATACGATTACTTTTTTGGACATGCTATACTATGACCGTTTTTGACTTTTTTGGACATGCTATACTATGACCGTTTGAGACTTTTTTTGACATGCTATACAATGAGTTTTTGGACATGCTATACTGACCGTTTTTGACTTTTTTCGACATGCTATACTATGACCGTTTTTGACATTTTTCGACATGCTATACTTTGACCGTTTTAGACTTTTTTGGACATGCTATACTATGACCGTTTGAGACTTTTTTGGACGTGCTATACTATGACCGTTTTAGACATTTTTCGACGTGCTATACTATGACCGTTTTTTGATATTTTTCGACGTGCTATACTATGACCGTTTTTTGACATTTTTCGACGTGCTATACTTTGACCGTTTTAGACTTTTTTGGACATGCTATACTATGACCGTTTGAGACTTTTTTGGACGTGCTATACGATGAGTTTTTAGACATGCTATACTATGACCGTTTGAGACTTTTTTGGACATGCTATACGATGAGTTTTTGGACATGCTATACTATGACCGTTTGAGACTTTTTTCGACATGCTATACTATGACCGTTTTTGACATTTTTCGACGTGCTATACTATGACCGTTTTTTGACATTTTTCGACGTGCTATACTATGACCGTTTTTGACTTTTTGCGATGTGCTATACGATGACTTTTTTGGACATGCTATACTATGACCGTTTGAGACTTTTCTCGACGTGCTATACTATGACCGTTTTTGACATTTTTCGACATGCTATACTATGACCATTTTAGACTTTTTTGGACATGCTATACTATGACCGTTTGAGACTTTTTTCGACGTGCTATACGATGACTTTTTTGGACATGCTATACTATGACCGTTTTAGACTTTTTTGGACGTGCTATACTATGACCGTTTGAGACTTTTTTTGACATGCTATACTATGACCGTTTTTTGACATTTTTCGACGTGCTATACTATGACCGTTTGAGACTTTTTTTGACATGCTATACGATGAGTTTTTGGACATGCTATACTATGACCGTTTTAGACTTTTTCCGACATGCTATACTATGACCGTTTTAGACATTTTTTGACATGCTATACTTTGACCGTTTTAGACTTTTTTGGACATGCTATACTATGACCGTTTGAGACTTTTTTCGACATGCTATAATATGACCGTTTTACTTTTTTGGACATGCTATACTATGACCGTTTTTGACTTTTTTGGACATGCTATACTATGACCGTTTTTGACTTTTTTGGACGTGCTATACTATGACCGCTTGAGACTTTTTTTGACATGCTATACGATGAGTTTTTGGACATGCTATACTATGACCGTTTGAGGCTTTTTTTTGACATGCTATACTATGACCGTTTGAGACTTTTTTGGACGTGCTATACTATGACCGTTTGAGACTTTTTTTGACATGCTATACGATGAGTTTTTGGACATGCTATACTATGACCGTTTTTGACTTTTTTCGACATGCTATACTATGACCGTTTTAGACATTTTTCGACATGCTATACTATGACCGTTTTTGACTTTTTTGGACATGCTATACTATGACCGTTTGAGACTTTTTTGGACGTGCTATACTATGACCGTTTGAGACTTATTTTGACATGCTATACGATGAGTTTTTGGACATGCTATACTATGACCGTTTTTGACATTTTTCGACATGCTATACTATGACCGTTTTCGACATTTTTCGACATGCTATACTTTGACCGTTTTAGACTTTTTTGGACATGCTATACTATGACCGTTTGAGACTTTTTTCGACATGCTATACTATGACCGTTTTTGACTTTTTTCGACGTGCTATACTGTGACCGTTTTTTGACGTTTTTCGACGTGCTATACTATGACCGTTTTAGACATTTTTCGACATGCTATACTATGACCGTTTTTGACATTTTTCGACATGCTATACTATGACCGTTTGAGAATTTTTTGGACGTGCTATACTATGACCGTTTTTGACTTTTTTCGACATGCTATACGATGAGTTGTTGGACATGCTATACTATGACCGTTTTAGACATTTTTCGACATGCTATACTATGACCGTTTTAGACATTTTTCGACATGCTATACTTTGACCGTTTTAGACTTTTTTGGACATGCTATACTATGACCGTTTGAGACTTTTTTCGACATGCTATACTATGACCGTTTTTGACTTTTTTCGACATGCTATACTGTGACCGTTTTTTGACATTTTTCGACGTGCTATACTATGACCGTTTTAGACATTTTTCGACATGCTATACTATGACCGTTTTTGACTTATTTCGACATGCTATACTATGACCGTTTGAGACTTTTTTTGACATGCTATACGATGACTTTTTTGGACATGCTATACTATGACCGTTTGAGACTTTTTTGGACATGCTATACTATGACCGTTTGAGACTTTTTTCGACGTGCTATACGATTACTTTTTTGGACATGCTATACTATGACCGTTTTTGACTTTTTTGGACATGCTATACTATGACCGTTTGAGACTTTTTTTGACATGCTATACAATGAGTTTTTGGACATGCTATACTGACCGTTTTTGACTTTTTTCGACATGCTATACTATGACCGTTTTTGACATTTTTCGACATGCTATACTTTGACCGTTTTAGACTTTTTTGGACATGCTATACTATGACCGTTTGAGACTTTTTTGGACGTGCTATACTATGACCGTTTTAGACATTTTTCGACGTGCTATACTATGACCGTTTTTTGATATTTTTCGACGTGCTATACTATGACCGTTTTTTGACATTTTTCGACGTGCTATACTTTGACCGTTTTAGACTTTTTTGGACATGCTATACTATGACCGTTTGAGACTTTTTTGGACGTGCTATACGATGAGTTTTTAGACATGCTATACTATGACCGTTTGAGACTTTTTTGGACATGCTATACGATGAGTTTTTGGACATGCTATACTATGACCGTTTGAGACTTTTTTCGACATGCTATACTATGACCGTTTTTGACATTTTTCGACGTGCTATACTATGACCGTTTTTTGACATTTTTCGACGTGCTATACTATGACCGTTTTTGACTTTTTGCGATGTGCTATACGATGACTTTTTTGGACATGCTATACTATGACCGTTTGAGACTTTTCTCGACGTGCTATACTATGACCGTTTTTGACATTTTTCGACATGCTATACTATGACCATTTTAGACTTTTTTGGACATGCTATACTATGACCGTTTGAGACTTTTTTCGACGTGCTATACGATGACTTTTTTGGACATGCTATACTATGACCGTTTTTGACTTTCTTGGACATGCTATACTATGACCGTTTTAGACATTTTTCGACGTGCTATACTATGACCGTTTTTTGATATTTTTCGACGTGCTATACTATGACCGTTTTTTGATATTTTTCGACGTGCTATACTATGACCGTTTTTTGACATTTTTCGACGTGCTATACTTTGACCGTTTTAGACTTTTTTGGACATGCTATACTATGACCGTTTGAGACTTTTTTGGACGTGCTATACGATGAGTTTTTAGACATGCTATACTATGACCGTTTGAGACTTTTTTGGACATGCTATACGATGAGTTTTTGGACATGCTATACTATGACCGTTTGAGACTTTTTTCGACATGCTATACTATGACCGTTTTTGACATTTTTCGACGTGCTATACTATGACCGTTTTTTGACATTTTTCGACGTGCTATACTATGACCGTTTTTGACTTTTTGCGATGTGCTATACGATGACTTTTTTGGACATGCTATACTATGACCGTTTGAGACTTTTCTCGACGTGCTATACTATGACCGTTTTTGACATTTTTCGACATGCTATACTATGACCATTTTAGACTTTTTTGGACATGCTATACTATGACCGTTTGAGACTTTTTTCGACGTGCTATACGATGACTTTTTTGGACATGCTATACTATGACCGTTTTTGACTTTCTTGGACATGCTATACTATGACCGTTTTAGACTTTTTTGGACGTGCTATACTATGACCGTTTGAGACTTTTTTTGACATGCTATACTATGACCGTTTTTTGACATTTTTCGACGTGCTATACTATGACCGTTTGAGACTTTTTTTGACATGCTATACGATGAGTTTTTGGACATGCTATACTATGACCGTTTTAGACTTTTTCCGACATGCTATACTATGACCGTTTTAGACATTTTTTGACATGCTATACTTTGACCGTTTTAGACTTTTTTGGACATGCTATACTATGACCGTTTGAGACTTTTTTCGACATGCTATACTATGACCGTTTTTTGACATTTTTCGACGTGCTATACTTTGACCGTTTTAGACTTTTTTGGACATGCTATACTATGACCGTTTGAGACTTTTTTGGACGTGCTATACGATGAGTTTTTAGACATGCTATACTATGACCGTTTGAGACTTTTTTGGACATGCTATACGATGAGTTTTTGGACATGCTATACTATGACCGTTTGAGACTTTTTTTGACATGCTATACTATGAGTTTTTGGACATGCTATACTGACCGTTTTTGACATTTTTCGACTGTCAGAACATTTGACCGTTTTAGACTTTTTTGGACATGCTATACTATGACCGTTTGAGACTTTTTTCGACGTGCTATACGATGACTTTTTTGGACATGCTATACTATGACCGTTTTTGACTTTTTTGGACATGCTATAATATGACCGTTTTAGACTTTTTTGGACGTGCTATACTATGACCGTTTGAGACTTTTTTTTGACATGCTATACTATGACCGTTTGAGACTTTTTTGGACGTGCTATACTATGACCGTTTGAGACTTTTTTTGACATGCTATACGATGAGTTTTTGGACATGCTATACTATGACCGTTTTTGACTTTTTTCGACATGCTATACTATGACCGTTTTAGACATTTTTCGACATGCTATACTATGACCGTTTTTGACTTTTTTGGACATGCTATACTATGACCGTTTGAGACTTTTTTGGACGTGCTATACTATGACCGTTTGAGACTTTTTTTGACATGCTATACGATGAGTTTTTGGACATGCTATACTATGACCGTTTTTGACATTTTTCGACATGCTATACTATGACCGTTTTCGACATTTTTCGACATGCTATACTTTGACCGTTTTAGACTTTTTTGGACATGCTATACTATGACCGTTTGAGACTTTTTTCGACATGCTATACTATGACCGTTTTTGACTTTTTTCGACGTGCTATACTGTGACCGTTTTTTGACATTTTTCGACGTGCTATACTATGACCGTTTTAGACATTTTTCGACATGCTATACTATGACCGTTTTTGACATTTTTCGACATGCTATACTATGACCGTTTGAGAATTTTTTGGACGTTCTATACTATGACCGTTTGAGACTTTTTTTGACATGCTATACTATGACCGTTTTTGACATTTTTCGACATGCTATACTATGACCGTTTGAGACTTTTTTGGACGTGCTATACTATGACCGTTTTTGACTTTTTTCGACATGCTATACGATGAGTTGTTGGACATGCTATACTATGACCGTTTTAGACATTTTTCGACATGCTATACTATGACCGTTTTAGACATTTTTCGACATGCTATACTTTGACCGTTTTAGACTTTTTTGGACATGCTATACTATGACCGTTTGAGACTTTTTTCGACATGCTATACTATGACCGTTTTTGACTTTTTTCGACATGCTATACTGTGACCGTTTTTTGACATTTTTCGACGTGCTATACTATGACCGTTTTAGACATTTTTCGACATGCTATACTATGACCGTTTTTGACTTATTTCGACATGCTATACTATGACCGTTTGAGACTTTTTTTGACATGCTATACGATGACTTTTTTGGACATGCTATACTATGACCGTTTGAGACTTTTTTGGACATGCTATACTATGACCGTTTGAGACTTTTTTCGACGTGCTATACGATTACTTTTTTGGACATGCTATACTATGACCGTTTTTGACTTTTTTGGACATGCTATACTATGACCGTTTGAGACTTTTTTTGACATGCTATACAATGAGTTTTTGGACATGCTATACTGACCGTTTTTGACTTTTTTCGACATGCTATACTATGACCGTTTTTGACATTTTTCGACATGCTATACTTTGACCGTTTTAGACTTTTTTGGACATGCTATACTATGACCGTTTGAGACTTTTTTGGACGTGCTATACTATGACCGTTTTAGACATTTTTCGACGTGCTATACTATGACCGTTTTTTGATATTTTTCGACGTGCTATACTATGACCGTTTTTTGACATTTTTCGACGTGCTATACTTTGACCGTTTTAGACTTTTTTGGACATGCTATACTATGACCGTTTGAGACTTTTTTGGACGTGCTATACGATGAGTTTTTAGACATGCTATACTATGACCGTTTGAGACTTTTTTGGACATGCTATACGATGAGTTTTTGGACATGCTATACTATGACCGTTTGAGACTTTTTTCGACATGCTATACTATGACCGTTTTTGACATTTTTCGACGTGCTATACTATGACCGTTTTTTGACATTTTTCGACGTGCTATACTATGACCGTTTTTGACTTTTTGCGATGTGCTATACGATGACTTTTTTGGACATGCTATACTATGACCGTTTGAGACTTTTCTCGACGTGCTATACTATGACCGTTTTTGACATTTTTCGACATGCTATACTATGACCATTTTAGACTTTTTTGGACATGCTATACTATGACCGTTTGAGACTTTTTTCGACGTGCTATACGATGACTTTTTTGGACATGCTATACTATGACCGTTTTAGACTTTTTTGGACGTGCTATACTATGACCGTTTGAGACTTTTTTTGACATGCTATACTATGACCGTTTTTTGACATTTTTCGACGTGCTATACTATGACCGTTTGAGACTTTTTTTGACATGCTATACGATGAGTTTTTGGACATGCTATACTATGACCGTTTTAGACTTTTTCCGACATGCTATACTATGACCGTTTTAGACATTTTTTGACATGCTATACTTTGACCGTTTTAGACTTTTTTGGACATGCTATACTATGACCGTTTGAGACTTTTTTCGACATGCTATAATATGACCGTTTTACTTTTTTGGACATGCTATACTATGACCGTTTTTGACTTTTTTGGACATGCTATACTATGACCGTTTTTGACTTTTTTGGACGTGCTATACTATGACCGCTTGAGACTTTTTTTGACATGCTATACGATGAGTTTTTGGACATGCTATACTATGACCGTTTGAGGCTTTTTTTTGACATGCTATACTATGACTGTTTGAGACTTTTTTGGACGTGCTATACTATGACCGTTTGAGACTTTTTTTGACATGCTATACGATGAGTTTTTGGACATGCTATACTATGACCGTTTTTGACTTTTTTCGACATGCTATACTATGACCGTTTTAGACATTTTTCGACATGCTATACTATGACCGTTTTTGACTTTTTTGGACATGCTATACTATGACCGTTTGAGACTTTTTTGGACGTGCTATACTATGACCGTTTGAGACTTATTTTGACATGCTATACGATGAGTTTTTGGACATGCTATACTATGACCGTTTTTGACATTTTTCGACATGCTATACTATGACCGTTTTCGACATTTTTCGACATGCTATACTTTGACCGTTTTAGACTTTTTTGGACATGCTATACTATGACCGTTTGAGACTTTTTTCGACATGCTATACTATGACCGTTTTTGACTTTTTTCGACGTGCTATACTGTGACCGTTTTTTGACGTTTTTCGACGTGCTATACTATGACCGTTTTAGACATTTTTCGACATGCTATACTATGACCGTTTTTGACATTTTTCGACATGCTATACTATGACCGTTTGAGAATTTTTTGGACGTGCTATACTATGACCGTTTTTGACTTTTTTCGACATGCTATACGATGAGTTGTTGGACATGCTATACTATGACCGTTTTAGACATTTTTCGACATGCTATACTATGACCGTTTTAGACATTTTTCGACATGCTATACTTTGACCGTTTTAGACTTTTTTGGACATGCTATACTATGACCGTTTGAGACTTTTTTCGACATGCTATACTATGACCGTTTTTGACTTTTTTCGACATGCTATACTGTGACCGTTTTTTGACATTTTTCGACGTGCTATACTATGACCGTTTTAGACATTTTTCGACATGCTATACTATGACCGTTTTTGACTTATTTCGACATGCTATACTATGACCGTTTGAGACTTTTTTTGACATGCTATACGATGACTTTTTTGGACATGCTATACTATGACCGTTTGAGACTTTTTTGGACATGCTATACTATGACCGTTTGAGACTTTTTTCGACGTGCTATACGATTACTTTTTTGGACATGCTATACTATGACCGTTTTTGACTTTTTTGGACATGCTATACTATGACCGTTTGAGACTTTTTTTGACATGCTATACAATGAGTTTTTGGACATGCTATACTGACCGTTTTTGACTTTTTTCGACATGCTATACTATGACCGTTTTTGACATTTTTCGACATGCTATACTTTGACCGTTTTAGACTTTTTTGGACATGCTATACTATGACCGTTTGAGACTTTTTTGGACGTGCTATACTATGACCGTTTTAGACATTTTTCGACGTGCTATACTATGACCGTTTTTTGATATTTTTCGACGTGCTATACTATGACCGTTTTTTGACATTTTTCGACGTGCTATACTTTGACCGTTTTAGACTTTTTTGGACATGCTATACTATGACCGTTTGAGACTTTTTTGGACGTGCTATACGATGAGTTTTTAGACATGCTATACTATGACCGTTTGAGACTTTTTTGGACATGCTATACGATGAGTTTTTGGACATGCTATACTATGACCGTTTGAGACTTTTTTCGACATGCTATACTATGACCGTTTTTGACATTTTTCGACGTGCTATACTATGACCGTTTTTTGACATTTTTCGACGTGCTATACTATGACCGTTTTTGACTTTTTGCGATGTGCTATACGATGACTTTTTTGGACATGCTATACTATGACCGTTTGAGACTTTTCTCGACGTGCTATACTATGACCGTTTTTGACATTTTTCGACATGCTATACTATGACCATTTTAGACTTTTTTGGACATGCTATACTATGACCGTTTGAGACTTTTTTCGACGTGCTATACGATGACTTTTTTGGACATGCTATACTATGACCGTTTTTGACTTTCTTGGACATGCTATACTATGACCGTTTTAGACTTTTTTGGACGTGCTATACTATGACCGTTTGAGACTTTTTTTGACATGCTATACTATGACCTTTTTTTGACATTTTTCGACGTGCTATACTATGACCGTTTGAGACTTTTTTTGACATGCTATACGATGAGTTTTTGGACATGCTATACTATGACCGTTTTAGACTTTTTCCGACATGCTATACTATGACCGTTTTAGACATTTTTTGACATGCTATACTTTGACCGTTTTAGACTTTTTTGGACATGCTATACTATGACCGTTTGAGACTTTTTTCGACATGCTATAATATGACCGTTTTACTTTTTTGGACATGCTATACTATGACCGTTTTTGACTTTTTTGGACATGCTATACTATGACCGTTTTTGACTTTTTTGGACGTGCTATACTATGACCGCTTGAGACTTTTTTTGACATGCTATACGATGAGTTTTTGGACATGCTATACTATGACCGTTTTTGAATTTTTTCGACATGCTATACTATGACCGTTTTAGACATTTTTCGACATGCTATACTTTGACCGTTTTAGACTTTTTTGGACATGCTATACTATGACCGTTTGAGACTTTTTTGGACGTGCTATACTATGACCGTTTGAGACTTTTTTGACATGCTATACGATGAGTTTTTGGACATGCTATACTATGACCGTTTTTGACATTTTTCGACATGCTATACTATGACCGTTTTAGACATTTTTCGACATGCAATACTATGACCATTTTTGACTTTTTTGGACATGCTATACTATGACCGTTTGAGACTTTTTTGGACGTGCTATACGATGAGTTTTTAGACATGCTATACTATGACCGTTTGAGACTTTTTTGGACATGCTATACGATGAGTTTTTGGACATGCTATACTATGACCGTTTTTGACTTTTTTCGACGTGCTATACTATGACCGTTTTTTTACATTTTTCGACGTGCTATATACTATGACCGTTTTAGACATTTTTCGACATGCTATACTATGACCGTTTGAGACTTTTTTCGATGTGCTATACGATGACTTTTTTGGACATGCTATACTATGACCGTTTTTGACTTTTTTGGACATGCTATACTGTGACCGTTTGAGAGTTTTTTGGAAATGCTATACTATGACCGTTTTAGACTTTTTTGGACGTGCTGTACTATGACCGTTTTAGATTTTTTTGACATGCTATACTATGACCGTTTTTGACTTATTTCGACATGCTATACTATGACCGTTTGAGACTTTTTTTGACATGCTATACGATGACTTTTTTGGACATGCTATACTATGACCGTTTGAGACTTTTTTGGACATGCTATACTATGACCGTTTGAGACTTTTTTCGACGTGCTATACGATTACTTTTTTGGACATGCTATACTATGACCGTTTTTGACTTTTTTGGACATGCTATACTATGACCGTTTGAGACTTTTTTTGACATGCTATACAATGAGTTTTTGGACATGCTATACTGACCGTTTTTGACTTTTTTCGACATGCTATACTATGACCGTTTTTGACATTTTTCGACATGCTATACTTTGACCGTTTTAGACTTTTTTGGACATGCTATACTATGACCGTTTGAGACTTTTTTGGACGTGCTATACTATGACCGTTTTAGACATTTTTCGACGTGCTATACTATGACCGTTTTTTGATATTTTTCGACGTGCTATACTATGACCGTTTTTTGACATTTTTCGACGTGCTATACTTTGACCGTTTTAGACTTTTTTGGACATGCTATACTATGACCGTTTGAGACTTTTTTGGACGTGCTATACGATGAGTTTTTAGACATGCTATACTATGACCGTTTGAGACTTTTTTGGACATGCTATACGATGAGTTTTTGGACATGCTATACTATGACCGTTTGAGACTTTTTTCGACATGCTATACTATGACCGTTTTTGACATTTTTCGACGTGCTATACTATGACCGTTTTTTGACATTTTTCGACGTGCTATACTATGACCGTTTTTGACTTTTTGCGATGTGCTATACGATGACTTTTTTGGACATGCTATACTATGACCGTTTGAGACTTTTCTCGACGTGCTATACTATGACCGTTTTTGACATTTTTCGACATGCTATACTATGACCATTTTAGACTTTTTTGGACATGCTATACTATGACCGTTTGAGACTTTTTTCGACGTGCTATACGATGACTTTTTTGGACATGCTATACTATGACCGTTTTTGACTTTCTTGGACATGCTATACTATGACCGTTTTAGACTTTTTTGGACGTGCTATACTATGACCGTTTGAGACTTTTTTTGACATGCTATACTATGACCGTTTTTTGACATTTTTCGACGTGCTATACTATGACCGTTTGAGACTTTTTTTGACATGCTATACGATGAGTTTTTGGACATGCTATACTATGACCGTTTTAGACTTTTTCCGACATGCTATACTATGACCGTTTTAGACATTTTTTGACATGCTATACTTTGACCGTTTTAGACTTTTTTGGACATGCTATACTATGACCGTTTGAGACTTTTTTCGACATGCTATACTATGACCGTTTTTTGACATTTTTCGACGTGCTATACTTTGACCGTTTTAGACTTTTTTGGACATGCTATACTATGACCGTTTGAGACTTTTTTGGACGTGCTATACGATGAGTTTTTAGACATGCTATACTATGACCGTTTGAGACTTTTTTGGACATGCTATACGATGAGTTTTTGGACATGCTATACTATGACCGTTTGAGACTTTTTTTGACATGCTATACTATGAGTTTTTGGACATGCTATACTGACCGTTTTTGACATTTTTCGACTGTCAGAACATTTGACCGTTTTAGACTTTTTTGGACATGCTATACTATGACCGTTTGAGACTTTTTTCGACGTGCTATACGATGACTTTTTTGGACATGCTATACTATGACCGTTTTTGACTTTTTTGGACATGCTATAATATGACCGTTTTAGACTTTTTTGGACGTGCTATACTATGACCGTTTGAGACTTTTTTTTGACATGCTATACTATGACCGTTTGAGACTTTTTTGGACGTGCTATACTATGACCGTTTGAGACTTTTTTTGACATGCTATACGATGAGTTTTTGGACATGCTATACTATGACCGTTTTTGACTTTTTTCGACATGCTATACTATGACCGTTTTAGACATTTTTCGACATGCTATACTATGACCGTTTTTGACTTTTTTGGACATGCTATACTATGACCGTTTGAGACTTTTTTGGACGTGCTATACTATGACCGTTTGAGACTTTTTTTGACATGCTATACGATGAGTTTTTGGACATGCTATACTATGACCGTTTTTGACATTTTTCGACATGCTATACTATGACCGTTTTCGACATTTTTCGACATGCTATACTTTGACCGTTTTAGACTTTTTTGGACATGCTATACTATGACCGTTTGAGACTTTTTTCGACATGCTATACTATGACCGTTTTTGACTTTTTTCGACGTGCTATACTGTGACCGTTTTTTGACATTTTTCGACGTGCTATACTATGACCGTTTTAGACATTTTTCGACATGCTATACTATGACCGTTTTTGACATTTTTCGACATGCTATACTATGACCGTTTGAGAATTTTTTGGACGTTCTATACTATGACCGTTTGAGACTTTTTTTGACATGCTATACTATGACCGTTTTTGACATTTTTCGACATGCTATACTATGACCGTTTGAGACTTTTTTGGACGTGCTATACTATGACCGTTTTTGACTTTTTTCGACATGCTATACGATGAGTTGTTGGACATGCTATACTATGACCGTTTTAGACATTTTTCGACATGCTATACTATGACCGTTTTAGACATTTTTCGACATGCTATACTTTGACCGTTTTAGACTTTTTTGGACATGCTATACTATGACCGTTTGAGACTTTTTTCGACATGCTATACTATGACCGTTTTTGACTTTTTTCGACATGCTATACTGTGACCGTTTTTTGACATTTTTCGACGTGCTATACTGTGACCGTTTTAGACATTTTTCGACATGCTATACTATGACCGTTTTTGACTTATTTCGACATGCTATACTATGACCGTTTGAGACTTTTTTTGACATGCTATACGATGACTTTTTTGGACATGCTATACTATGACCGTTTGAGACTTTTTTGGACATGCTATACTATGACCGTTTGAGACTTTTTTCGACGTGCTATACGATTACTTTTTTGGACATGCTATACTATGACCGTTTTTGACTTTTTTGGACATGCTATACTATGACCGTTTGAGACTTTTTTTGACATGCTATACAATGAGTTTTTGGACATGCTATACTGACCGTTTTTGACTTTTTTCGACATGCTATACTATGACCGTTTTTGACATTTTTCGACATGCTATACTTTGACCGTTTTAGACTTTTTTGGACATGCTATACTATGACCGTTTGAGACTTTTTTGGACGTGCTATACTATGACCGTTTTAGACATTTTTCGACGTGCTATACTATGACCGTTTTTTGATATTTTTCGACGTGCTATACTATGACCGTTTTTTGACATTTTTCGACGTGCTATACTTTGACCGTTTTAGACTTTTTTGGACATGCTATACTATGACCGTTTGAGACTTTTTTGGACGTGCTATACGATGAGTTTTTAGACATGCTATACTATGACCGTTTGAGACTTTTTTGGACATGCTATACGATGAGTTTTTGGACATGCTATACTATGACCGTTTGAGACTTTTTTCGACATGCTATACTATGACCGTTTTTGACATTTTTCGACGTGCTATACTATGACCGTTTTTTGACATTTTTCGACGTGCTATACTATGACCGTTTTTGACTTTTTGCGATGTGCTATACGATGACTTTTTTGGACATGCTATACTATGACCGTTTGAGACTTTTCTCGACGTGCTATACTATGACCGTTTTTGACATTTTTCGACATGCTATACTATGACCATTTTAGACTTTTTTGGACATGCTATACTATGACCGTTTGAGACTTTTTTCGACGTGCTATACGATGACTTTTTTGGACATGCTATACTATGACCGTTTTAGACTTTTTTGGACGTGCTATACTATGACCGTTTGAGACTTTTTTTGACATGCTATACTATGACCGTTTTTTGACATTTTTCGACGTGCTATACTATGACCGTTTGAGACTTTTTTTGACATGCTATACGATGAGTTTTTGGACATGCTATACTATGACCGTTTTAGACTTTTTCCGACATGCTATACTATGACCGTTTTAGACATTTTTTGACATGCTATACTTTGACCGTTTTAGACTTTTTTGGACATGCTATACTATGACCGTTTGAGACTTTTTTCGACATGCTATAATATGACCGTTTTACTTTTTTGGACATGCTATACTATGACCGTTTTTGACTTTTTTGGACATGCTATACTATGACCGTTTTTGACTTTTTTGGACGTGCTATACTATGACCGCTTGAGACTTTTTTTTGACATGCTATACGATGAGTTTTTGGACATGCTATACTATGACCGTTTTTGACTTTTTTCGACATGCTATACTATGACCGTTTTAGACATTTTTCGACATGCTATACTTTGACCGTTTTAGACTTTTTTGGACATGCTATACTATGACCGTTTGAGACTTTTTTGGACGTGCTATACTATGACCGTTTGAGACTTTTTTGACATGCTATACGATGAGTTTTTGGACATGCTATACTATGACCGTTTTTGACATTTTTCGACATGCTATACTATGACCGTTTTAGACATTTTTCGACATGCAATACTATGACCGTTTTTGACTTTTTTGGACATGCTATACTATGACCGTTTGAGACTTTTTTGGACGTGCTATACGATGAGTTTTTAGACATGCTATACTATGACCGTTTGAGACTTTTTTGGACATGCTATACGATGAGTTTTTGGACATGCTATACTATGACCGTTTGAGACTTTTTTCGACATGCTATACTATGACCGTTTTTGACTTTTTTCGACGTGCTATACTATGACCGTTTTTTTACATTTTTCGACGTGCTATATACTATGACCGTTTTAGACATTTTTCGACATGCTATACTATGACCGTTTGAGACTTTTTTCGATGTGCTATACGATGACTTTTTTGGACATGCTATACTATGACCGTTTTTGACTTTTTTGGACATGCTATACTGTGACCGTTTGAGAGTTTTTTGGAAATGCTATACTATGACCGTTTTTAACTTTTTTGGACATGCTATACTATGACCGTTTGAGACTTTTTTCGACGTGCTATACGATGACTTTTTTGGACATGCTATACTATGACCGTTTTTGACATTTTTCGACATGCTATACTATGACCATTTTAGACTTTTTTGGACATGCTATACTATGACCGTTTGAGACTTTTTTCGACGTGCTATACGATGACTTTTTTGGACATGCTATACTATGACCGTTTTAGACTTTTTTGGACGTGCTATACTATGACCGTTTGAGACTTTTTTTGACATGCTATACTATGACCGTTTTTTGACATTTTTCGACGTGCTATACTATGACCGTTTGAGACTTTTTTTGACATGCTATACGATGAGTTTTTGGACATGCTATACTATGACCGTTTTAGACTTTTTCCGACATGCTATACTATGACCGTTTTAGACATTTTTTGACATGCTATACTTTGACCGTTTTAGACTTTTTTGGACATGCTATACTATGACCGTTTGAGACTTTTTTCGACATGCTATAATATGACCGTTTTACTTTTTTGGACATGCTATACTATGACCGTTTTTGACTTTTTTGGACATGCTATACTATGACCGTTTTTGACTTTTTTGGACGTGCTATACTATGACCGCTTGAGACTTTTTTTTGACATGCTATACGATGAGTTTTTGGACATGCTATACTATGACCGTTTTTGACTTTTTTCGACATGCTATACTATGACCGTTTTAGACATTTTTCGACATGCTATACTTTGACCGTTTTAGACTTTTTTGGACATGCTATACTATGACCGTTTGAGACTTTTTTGGACGTGCTATACTATGACCGTTTGAGACTTTTTTGACATGCTATACGATGAGTTTTTGGACATGCTATACTATGACCGTTTTTGACATTTTTCGACATGCTATACTATGACCGTTTTAGACATTTTTCGACATGCAATACTATGACCGTTTTTGACTTTTTTGGACATGCTATACTATGACCGTTTGAGACTTTTTTGGACGTGCTATACGATGAGTTTTTAGACATGCTATACTATGACCGTTTGAGACTTTTTTGGACATGCTATACGATGAGTTTTTGGACATGCTATACTATGACCGTTTGAGACTTTTTTCGACATGCTATACTATGACCGTTTTTGACTTTTTTCGACGTGCTATACTATGACCGTTTTTTTACATTTTTCGACGTGCTATATACTATGACCGTTTTAGACATTTTTCGACATGCTATACTATGACCGTTTGAGACTTTTTTCGATGTGCTATACGATGACTTTTTTGGACATGCTATACTATGACCGTTTTTGACTTTTTTGGACATGCTATACTGTGACCGTTTGAGAGTTTTTTGGAAATGCTATACTATGACCGTTTTTAACTTTTTTGGACATGCTATACTATGACCGTTTGAGACTTTTTTCGACGTGCTATACGATGACTTTTTTGGACATGCTATACTATGACCGTTTTTGACATTTTTGGACATGCTATACTATGACCGTTTTAGTTTTTTGGACATGCTATACTATGACCGTTTTTGACTTTTTTGGACATGCTATACTATGACCGTTTTAGACTTTTTTGGACGTGCTGTACTATGACCGTTTTAGATTTTTTTGACATGCTATACTATGACCGTTTTTGACTTATTTCGACATGCTATACTATGACCGTTTGAGACTTTTTTTGACATGCTATACGATGACTTTTTTGGACATGCTATACTATGACCGTTTGAGACTTTTTTGGACATGCTATACTATGACCGTTTGAGACTTTTTTCGACGTGCTATACGATTACTTTTTTGGACATGCTATACTATGACCGTTTTTGACTTTTTTGGACATGCTATACTATGACCGTTTGAGACTTTTTTTGACATGCTATACAATGAGTTTTTGGACATGCTATACTGACCGTTTTTGACTTTTTTCGACATGCTATACTATGACCGTTTTTGACATTTTTCGACATGCTATACTTTGACCGTTTTAGACTTTTTTGGACATGCTATACTATGACCGTTTGAGACTTTTTTGGACGTGCTATACTATGACCGTTTTAGACATTTTTCGACGTGCTATACTATGACCGTTTTTTGATATTTTTCGACGTGCTATACTATGACCGTTTTTTGACATTTTTCGACGTGCTATACTTTGACCGTTTTAGACTTTTTTGGACATGCTATACTATGACCGTTTGAGACTTTTTTGGACGTGCTATACGATGAGTTTTTAGACATGCTATACTATGACCGTTTGAGACTTTTTTGGACATGCTATACGATGAGTTTTTGGACATGCTATACTATGACCGTTTGAGACTTTTTTCGACATGCTATACTATGACCGTTTTTGACATTTTTCGACGTGCTATACTATGACCGTTTTTTGACATTTTTCGACGTGCTATACTATGACCGTTTTTGACTTTTTGCGATGTGCTATACGATGACTTTTTTGGACATGCTATACTATGACCGTTTGAGACTTTTCTCGACGTGCTATACTATGACCGTTTTTGACATTTTTCGACATGCTATACTATGACCATTTTAGACTTTTTTGGACATGCTATACTATGACCGTTTGAGACTTTTTTCGACGTGCTATACGATGACTTTTTTGGACATGCTATACTATGACCGTTTTTGACTTTCTTGGACATGCTATACTATGACCGTTTTAGACTTTTTTGGACGTGCTATACTATGACCGTTTGAGACTTTTTTTGACATGCTATACTATGACCGTTTTTTGACATTTTTCGACGTGCTATACTATGACCGTTTGAGACTTTTTTTGACATGCTATACGATGAGTTTTTGGACATGCTATACTATGACCGTTTTAGACTTTTTCCGACATGCTATACTATGACCGTTTTAGACATTTTTTGACATGCTATACTTTGACCGTTTTAGACTTTTTTGGACATGCTATACTATGACCGTTTGAGACTTTTTTCGACATGCTATACTATGACCGTTTTACTTTTTTGGACATGCTATACTATGACCGTTTTTGACTTTTTTGGACATGCTATACTATGACCGTTTTTGACTTTTTTCGACATGCTATACTATGACCGTTTTAGACATTTTTCGACATGCTATACTTTGACCGTTTTAGACTTTTTTGGACATGCTATACTATGACCGTTTGAGACTTTTTTGGACGTGCTATACTATGACCGTTTGAGACTTTTTTGACATGCTATACGATGAGTTTTTGGACATGCTATACTATGACCGTTTTTGACATTTTTCGACATGCTATACTATGACCGTTTTAGACATTTTTCGACATGCAATACTATGACCGTTTTTGACTTTTTTGGACATGCTATACTATGACCGTTTGAGACTTTTTTGGACGTGCTATACGATGAGTTTTTAGACATGCTATACTATGACCGTTTGAGACTTTTTTGGACATGCTATACGATGAGTTTTTGGACATGCTATACTATGACCGTTTGAGACTTTTTTCGACATGCTATACTATGACCGTTTTTGACTTTTTTCGACGTGCTATACTATGACCGTTTTTTTACATTTTTCGACGTGCTATATACTATGACCGTTTTAGACATTTTTCGACATGCTATACTATGACCGTTTGAGACTTTTTTCGATGTGCTATACGATGACTTTTTTGGACATGCTATACTATGACCGTTTTTGACTTTTTTGGACATGCTATACTGTGACCGTTTGAGAGTTTTTTGGAAATGCTATACTATGACCGTTTTTAACTTTTTTGGACATGCTATACTATGACCGTTTGAGACTTTTTTCGACGTGCTATACGATGACTTTTTTGGACATGCTATACTATGACCGTTTTTGACATTTTTCGACATGCTATACTATGACCGTTTTAGTTTTTTGGACAAGCTATACTATGACCGTTTTTGACTTTTTTGGACATGCTATACTATGACCGTTTTAGACTTTTTTGGACGTGCTATACTATGACCGCTTGAGACGTTTTTTGACATGCTATACGATGAGTTTTTGGACATGCTATACTATGACCGTTTTTGACTTTTTTCAACATGCTATACTATGACCGTTTTAGACATTTTTCGACATGCTATACTTTGACCGTTTTAGACTTTTTTGGACATGCTATACTATGACCGTTTGAGACTTTTTTGGACGTGCTATACGATGAGTTTTTAGACATGCTATACTATGACCGTTTGAGACTTTTTTGGACATGCTATACGATGAGTTTTTGGACATGCTATACTATGACCGTTTGAGACTTTTTTCGACATGCTATACTATGACCGTTTTTGACTTTTTTCGACGTGCTATACTATGACCGTTTTTTGACATTTTTCGACGTGCTATATACTATGACCGTTTTAGACATTTTTCGACATGCTATACTATGACCGTTTGAGACTTTTTTCGATGTGCTATACGATGACTTTTTTGGACATGCTATACTATGACCGTTTTTGACTTTTTTGGACATGCTATACTGTGACCGTTTGAGACTTTTTTGGAAATGCTATACTATGACCGTTTTTAACTTTTTTGGACATGCTATACTATGACCGTTTGAGACTTTTTTCGACGTGCTATACGATGACTTTTTTGGACATGCTATACTATGACCGTTTTTGACATTTTTCGACATGCTATACTATGACCGTTTTAGTTTTTTGGACATGCTATACTATGACCGTTTTTCACTTTTTTGGACATGCTATACTATGACCGCTTGAGACTTTTTTTGACATGCTATACGATGAGTTTTTGGACATGCTATACTATGACCGTTTTTGACTTTTTTCGACATGCTATACTATGACCGTTTTAGACATTTTTCGACATGCTATACTTTGACCGTTTTAGACTTTTTTGGACATGCTATACTATGACCGTTTGAGACTTTTTTGGACGTGCTATACGATGAGTTTTTAGACATGCTATACTATGACCGTTTGAGACTTTTTTGGACATGCTATACTGTGACCGTTTTAGACTTTTTCGACATGCTATACTATGACCGTTTTTGACATTTTTCGACGTGCTATACTATGACCGTTTTTTGACATTTTTCGACGTGCTATACTATGACCGTTTTAGAAATTTTTCGACATGCTATACTATGACCGTTTTTGACATTTTTGGACATGCTATACTATGACCGTTTTACTTTTTTGGACATGCTATACTATGACCGTTTGAGACTTTTTTCGACGTGCTATACGATGACTTTTTTGGACATGCTATACTATGACCGTTTTTGACATTTTTCGACATGCTATACTATGACCGTTTTACTTTTTTGGACATGCTATACTATGACCGTTTTTGACTTTTTTGGACATGCTATACTATGACCGTTTTAGACTTTTTTGGACGTGCTATACTATGACCGCTTGAGACTTTTTTTGACATGCTATACGATGAGTTTTTGGACATGCTATACTATGACCGTTTTAGACATTTTTCGACATGCTATACTATGACCGTTTTTGACTTTTTTGGACATGCTATACTATGACCGTTTGAGACTTTTTTGGACGTGCTATACGATGAGTTTTTAGACATGCTATACTATGACCGTTTGAGACTTTTTTGGACATGCTATACGATGAGTTTTTGGACATGCTATACTATGACCGTTTGAGACTTTTTTCGACATGCTATACTATGACCGTTTTTGACTTTTTTCGACGTGCTATACTATGACCGTTTTTTGACATTTTTCGACGTGCTATATACTATGACCGTTTTAGACATTTTTCGACATGCTATACTATGACCGTTTGAGACTTTTTTCGACGTGCTATACGATGACTTTTTTGGACATGCTATACTATGACCGTTTTTGACTTTTTTGGACATGCTATACTGTGACCGTTTGAGACTTTTTTGGAAATGCTTTACTATGACCGTTTTTAACTTTTTTGGACATGCTATACTATGACCGTTTGAGACTTTTTTCGAAGTGCTATACGATGACTTTTTTGGACATGCTATACTATGACCGTTTTAGACTTTTTTGGACATGCTATACTGTGACCGTTTTAGACTTTTTTCGACATGCTATAGTATGACCGTTTTTGACTTTTTTCGACATGCTATACTATGACCGTTTGAGACTATTTCCAACATGCTGTACTATGACCGTTTGAGACTATTTCCAACATGCTGTACTCCTCCCGAGCAATGGAGGATCTCAGGGAGATTGACATTAATAAATATTGTCAGATGCAGTCCTAATGCTTGTATGTCATTGTCCTATGTTGTCCATATAAAAGACACCGCTGTCTTTTTGGACATTGTCCCTCCTCGTTAGTATAGTGGACAGTATCTCCGCCTGTCACGCGGAAGACCGGGGTTCGATTCCCCGACGGGGAGAATTTATTGCCTGAGGAGCCACTGACGCTGTTATTCTTGAGCACATTAGCATTTCTCATGGTTGCAGAAGTATAAGTATATATCCAGGATATAAGAGAGTGAACCTTTATACTGCAGTGATCAACAGATTATCTTCTTCTATGAGGAGAAGTTGTCATTTAGCACATTGACCTTCCTTGTTATTATGGTGGGCAGTATTTCTGTTGATTGAGCAGAAGACCAAGGTTCAATTCCCCAACGGGGAGAATTCATTGCACTTTACAATTAATAAATATTGTTAATTGCTATGTTGTCCATATAAAAGACATGGCTGTCTTTTTGGACATTGTCCCTCCTCATTAGTATGGTGGACAGTGTCTCCGCCTGAACAATGGAGGATCTCAGGGAGATTAACATTCATACATATTGTTAGATGTAGTCAAAATGCTTGTATGTCATTGTCCTATGTTGTCCATATAAAAGACATGGCTGTCTTTTTGGACATTGTCCCTCCTCGTTAGTATAGTGGACAGTGTCTCCGCCTGAACAATGGAGGATCTCAGGGAGATTGACATTAATAAATATTGTCAGATGCAGTCCTAATGCTTGTATGTCATTGTCCTATGTTGTCCATATAAAATACATGTCTGTCTTCATGGACATTGTCCCTCCTCGTTAGTATAGTGGACAGTATCTCCGCCTGTCACGCGGAAGACCGGGGTTCGATTCCCCGACGGGGAGAATTTATTGCCTGAGGAGCCACTGACGCTGTTATTCTTGAGCAGATTAGCATTTCTCATGGTTGCAGAAGTAAAGCTAAAACCACAAGAGAAAAGAATCAGAATCAGCTTTATTAGAAGTAGGTCTAACCTTATCTTTTTGTCGATGATTAATGTGTTTGTAGGGTATGTTAGGAATTTAAGTTGTAAATTGAATATCTTGTCTTTTGGTTTGGCAAAACAAGATACTTGTATCTACTATCTATATTTTTATACTTGTAAAAAGATGCAGATGAGGCTCTGAAAGACTGTTTTGACTCTACTGTGTGGGAAGTATTCAGTGATGCCCATGGGGAGGACACTGACAGTCTCACTCACTGCATAACTTCTTCCTAGATCCAAGATGGCGCCGCAGATGGCTGCTTCGGTGTTTTGCTGCTCATTGTTTTATGTTGTTTTTGTTATTAATACTGTTTCCTGCTGCGATTCCCAGAGCTCTTTTACCAGAGATGAGCTCATGAACATCAGGGGAACAACTCCAGCGGACTTACTTCCAACTTTTCTTTTAACTTCCGTTGAATTACTGGACATTCTCGTCAAAGGTGCGCTCACCTTAACTCATGCAGTGAGGCGCCGTAGGAGAGGAAAACGGGCCGGCGTGCTTGTACGTCTCCGCTCACATGGATTTCGTACACCGCTACCGGGCATATTTCTTTCAAACGTCCGCTCACTGTGCAACAAACTGGACGAACTTCAGCTACTGGTGGGGAAAGTCAGAGACTTTTCTTCATCTTCCGTTTTGTGCTTCACGGAGACCTGGCTCTGTGGAATGATACCGGACTCTGCGCTCCAGCTGGCAGGCTTCCAGCTGTTCAGAGCGGACCGCGACACAGAGCTCTCCGGCAAATCGAAAGGTGGAGGAATCTGTTTTTATACCAACAGTGGCTGGTGTAACGATGTGACAGTGATTCTACAGCACTGTTCTCCGGATCTGGAATCCTTCACGATAAACTGTAAACCATTTTACTCCCCCCGCGAGTTCACTTCATTCATTCTGATCGGTGTTTACATGCCGCCGCAGAGTAACGTGCAGGCAGCACAGCGGTCACTTGCCGATCAGATACGGTGCGTGGAGCGGACCTACCCGGACTCTCTAGTTATTGTCCTCGAAGACCCCCCCACTCCATGAACGACCTCCGCCTGGCAAACGAGCTGAATGAGTTCTGCTGTCGCTTTGAAAGACAATGGGACAATCCTGACTCCATCCCCCACAGCTCCATCAACCAGCCCCAGACCACCAGCCCCCCCTCCCCCAGCTCAGCAGGGGCCCATGCCTTTGTATCACCCACCCCAGCGCCCCCCTCCCCAGTAACGACTCTCTCTATTCTGGAGAGAGATGTAAATAGGCTTTTTAAAAAACAGAACCCCCACAAAGCAGCAGGTCTGGACTCTGTCTCCCCCTCCACCCTAAAGCATTGTGCTGATCAGCTGTCTCCGGTGTTTACAGACATTTTCAACACCTCCCCGGAGACATGCCACATTCCAGCCTGCTTCAAGGTCTCCACCATCATCCCTGTCCCTAAAAAACCAAGGATCACAGGACTTAATGACTACAGACCCATCGCCCTGACCGCTGTGGTCATGAAGTCTTTTGAGCGCCTTGTCCTGTCCCACCTTACAACCCTCAACGACCCACTTCTGGACCCCCTGCAGTTTGCTTACAGAGCCAACAGATCTGTGGATGACGCAGTCAACTTGGCCCTTCACTTCATCCTCCAGCATCTGGACTCCCCAGGACATTTGAATTCATTGTTATTCATCTTAATGACTTACCGTTCAACGTAGTGTCCACCCAGCGAATAGATCCGGAAAATGCGGGCTGTCGATGCTCTTTCCAGGCTCCGACTGACTGACAAACACCGGAGAAAATCTTTCTCTCGCAAAACGGCACAACAGCGCTGCTGGTGGCCAAAGATATATTACATCCGTACTGGTTTAGGACTACCATTGAAAATGAATGGGAAACGGTTTAGGGAGTTTTAGCTAAAGAATCCCCGGGTGCCGCGCGGAAGATCGGGGTTCGATTCCCCGACGGGGAGAATTTATTGCCCTCCTCGTTAGTATAGTGGACAGTGTCTCCGCCTGAACAATGGAGCAAGTCCTAATGCTTGTATGTCATGGAGGATGTCAGCCATGTCTTTTATATGGACAACATAGGACAATGACATACAATGCCTGTATGTCATTTTCCTATGTTGTCCATATTAAAAATATGTCTGTCCCACTAGACAGTGTCCTTCCTCGTTCGTATAGTGGACAGTGTCTCCGCCTGAACAATGGAGGATCTCAGGGAGATTGACATGAATAAATATTGTCAGATGTAGTCCTAATGCTTGTATGTCATTGTCCTATGTTGTCCATATGAAAGACATGGCTGTCTTTTTGGACATTGTCCCTCCTCGTTAGTAGAGTGGACAGTGTCTCCGCCTGAGCAATGGAGGATCTCAGGGAGATTGACATTAATAAATATTGTCAGATGCAGTCCTAATGCTTGTATGTCATTGTCCTATGTTGTCCATATAAAAGACATGGCTGTCTTTTTGGACATTGTCCCTCCTCGTTAGTAGAGTGGACAGTGTCTCCGCCTGAGCAATGGAGGATCTCAGGGAGATTGACGTTAATAAATATTGTCAGATGCAGTCCTAATGCTTGTATGTCATTGTCCTATGTTGTCCATATAAAAGACATCGCTGTCTTTTTGGACATTGTCCCTCCTCGTTAGTATAGTGGACAGTATCTCCGCCTGTCACGCGGAAGACCGGGGTTCGATTCCCCGACGGGGAGAATTTATTGCCTGAGGAGCCACTGACGCTGTTATTCTTGAGCACATTAGCATTTCTTTTGGTTGCAGAAGTAAAGCTAAAACCACAAGACAAAAGAAGGACTTATTAGCTTTTGTCAAGTTGAGGATCAGTGTGTTTGAATGGTATGTTCGGAATTTACGTTATAGTTCAACAAGGTTCACCTGATCTACGTAAACACAATCAGGTCCTGGATAGCACAAAGCTGGAGAAGCACAGCCACCTGCCTCAAACAGCACACTGCATGCAGAACACCAGGGTTGGATTCCCCGACGGGTATTGTATCGAGTTATTGCTCGAGAAGCAATCATAAATAATTGATCGTTGTACCACAAGTTTTGGCCTGGCTTTAACTACACTGAAAATTCTTCTTTTGACTTGAGACTCACAGAAGCTGGTCTTGGTGTGACTTCAGGTTGCCTTAAATTCAACACGTCTACTTTACTATCTCAAGCTGTTTAGCATGATTAGTGTTAACTGTGTCGTCAGGTGAGATAAGGGATGAGGTTGAGACCATATTCATTTCACTCCGACTCACCCTGGCTGGCAGGCTCTGCTGGAATGCGGCCCGTATGGAGAGGCAGCAGTGGTGGAAGTTGCGGATGAGCTGTGGGTGGATGGAGCCGCTGAGCTGAGCCACCTCTCTGTGAGTCGGAGCGATGAAGATCCCCTGAACCGTTTCCATCAAGACATAGTGGAACAAGGTGTTCTCTGCACCTGAAGTCAGTCTGTCACAATAAGAAAATGTAGGTTTTTAGTTCTAGCCACCATTAATTATACATGCAGTTAGGATGAAAGAAAATTATTATTTCCCATCACCCACTTCATGGTGTTGTACATCTCCTCTGTCTCCCTTTCAGTCAGGGTCTTCTTTAGGGTGCCAAGGTAGAATGGGTTTGGGTGCTTCATTCTGGGAATCTGATGTCGAAGCATGCAAAAAGCATAAGACAAAACATGACAATACCATCTATCCATCTTTCCGCTTTCGGTTATCTGGGGCCGGGTCAGCAGACTTTGCAGCAACGCTTTCTTGCTCCTCCTGGGAAACCCTGAGGCGTTCCCAGGCCAGACGAGATATGTAATCTCTCCAGCGTGTTCTCGGTCTACTCCGGGGCCTCTTACCAGTTTGACGGAAAACTTCTAAAGGGAGACGTCCAGGAGACATCATGATCAGATGCCCGAACCACCACAGCACTCCCAACCCGAAGGGTGCAATCCACCATTTTCCGGCAGAGAACCACAGCCTCAGACTTGGAGATACTGATTTTCATCCCGACCGCTTCACACTCGGCTGCAAACCGCCACAATGCGTGCTGAATGTCACGTTCTGAAGGAGCCAATAGAACGACATCATCTGCCAAAAGCAGGGATGCAATTCTGAGGTCCCCAAAACAGACACTGTCCTCCCCCAGGCGAAGCCTTGAAATCCTGTCCATGAAAATCACAAACAGGATTGGTGACAAGGGACAGCCCTGGTAGAGGCCAGCACGCACTGGCAACGTGCTTGACTTTGTGCCAAGTATCTGGACACAGCTCTCACTTTGGTCATACCGTATGGCTCGTAGCAACGACCCAGGTACCCCGTATTCCCGCAGTACCCTCAAGAGGACTCCCAGAGGGACATGGTCGTAAGCCTTCTCCAAGCCCACAAAACACATGGAGACTGGATGGGCAAACTGTCATGACCCCTCCAACAGACCTGTAAAGATAAAGAGCTGGTCCACTGTTTTACGGCCAGGACAGAATCCGCATTGCTCCTCCTGAAGCTGAGTTTCGACAATCGGTCAGAGCCTCCTTTCCAGCACCCTGGAATTAACTTTCTGAGGGAGGCTGAGCAGTGTGATACCTCGATAATTTGAGCACACTCTCCGGTCACCCTTTTGTAAAAATGGGAACCACCACCCCGGTCTGTCACTCCACAGGCACTGTCCCCGACCTCCACTGGACACTGAAGAGACGTATCAGCCAAGACAGCCCAACAGTGTCCAGAGCCTTCAGCATCTCAGGGAGAATCTCATCCACCCCCAGGGCCTTGCCACTGAGGAGCTTTTTGACCACCTCAACCAGGCATATGGATGGGTCTTCCCCCCGAGTCTTCAAGCTCGGCCTCCTCCACGGAGGACGTTTTGGTCGGGTTCAGGAGTTCCTCAGTGTTCTTTCCACCGCTCGACAATATCCCCAGTCCGGGTTCGCAGTTCTCCTCCCCTGCTGAACACAGCCTGAGACAAGCCCTGCTTTCCCTTTCTGAGTCGTCTAACGGTTTGCCAGAACAACCGAAAGTCCTTCTCCATGGTCTCCACGAACTCCTCCCACACCTGGGTTTTTGCCTCGGCAACCGCCACAGCTGCAGCTCTTCTGGCCAACCGGTACCTGTCTGTTGTTTCCAGAGACCCCTGGGCCAGCAAGTCCCAAAGGCCTCCTTCTTCAACTTGACAGCCTCCTTCAACTCTGGGGTCTACCAGCGAGTTCTCTGGTTGCCGCCATGACAGGCACCGATTACCTTTTCGACCACAGCTTCTAGCAATGGAGGCCCTGAACATGGCCCACTCGGAATCCATGTCCACAGCCTCCCCCGGGATGCACGAGAAATTCTTCCGGAGGTGGGAGTTAAAGACCTCGCGGACAGGGGCCTCAGCCAGACGTTCCCAGTTCACCTTGACCACACGCACAACAGTGAGAGACCTATCCTCAGCAACTCGCAGAGAGGCAACCCTCTTGTTCCCCGGGGAAAACTCCAACACAGCAGCGCTCAGCCGGAGGCTCACGAGTATCTCCAGACCTTATTACGTTTTCTAGATAACCTGCTAATTAACAGTTTAACAAAGAAAATAACCAAACAGGACCAAATATTAGAATTGATAAAAGACGACAAGTGTACCTTGAAGAGGCCTCCGCTGCCTCCACTCCCATCCGACCCTCCAGATCCCAGCGAGTCCCGACGCCCCCCCAGCTTCTTCCTCCCTGAGTCTGGGGTGGAATGTGGACTGAGGCCTGGAGCGATTGATGAAACACACCCTGACCCAGCATCCATCTGTCCCTCACTCCCACTGTCAGACAGGCTCCTCTGGGGGCTGGACCTCCGGGCCTTCTCCCCAAACAGACTACGGCCTCTGGACCCGGAGGCGGAGCCTTTGACAGCCCCTGCTAGTTTGCTGAAGACGGGGGAGGAAGAGGCCAGGCTGTCCAGGCGGTCGCGGGCTGTGGCAGCAGGAAGGAACCAGTCAGCACAGGACAGGCAGGGAGCAGGCGGAGCATTGAGACGCTCCTCAATACCTGCTTCCAACACCTCCAGTTGCAGCAGGGTGGCCTTCACCTGGATTCAGGATATAAGAGAGTGAACCTTTATACTGCAGTGATCAACAGATTATCTTCTTCTATGAGGAGAAGTTGTCATTTAGCACATTGACCTTCCTTGTTATTATGGTGGGCAGTATTTCTGTTGATTGAGCAGAAGACCAAGGTTCAATTCCCCGACGTGGGAGAATTCATTGCACTTTACAATTAATAAATATTGTTAATTGCTATGTTGTCCATATAAAAGACATGGCTGTCTTTTTGGACATTGTCCCTCCTCATTAGTATGGTGGACAGTGTCTCCGCCTGAACAATGGAGGATCTCAGGGAGATTAACATTCATACATATTGTTAGATGTAGTCAAAATGCTTGTATGTCATTGTCCTATGTTGTCCATATAAAAGACATGGCTGTCTTTTTGGACATTGTCCCTCCTCGTTAGTATAGTGGACAGTGTCTCCGCCTGAACCTGTAATATGACTCACTAATAAATATTGTCAGATGCAGTCCGAATGCTTGTATGTCATTGTCCTATGTTGTCCATATAAAAGACATGGCTGTCTTTTTGGACATTGTCCCTCCTCATTAGTATGGTGGACAGTGTCTCCGCCTGAACAATGGAGGATCTCAGGGAGATTAACATTCATACATATTGTTAGATGTAGTCAAAATGCTTGTATGTCATTGTCCTATGTTGTCCATATAAAAGACATGGCTGTCTTTTTGGACATTGTCCCTCCTCGTTAGTATAGTGGACAGTGTCTCCGCCTGAACCTGTAATATGACTCACTAATAAATATTGTCAGATGCAGTCCGAATGCTTGTATGTCATTGTCCTATGTTGTCCATATAAAAGACATGGCTGTCTTTTTGGACATTGTCCCTACTCATTAGTATGGTGGATAGTGTCTCCGCCTGAACAATGGAGGATCTCAGGGAGATTAACATTCATACATATTGTTAGATGTAGTCAAAATGCTTGTATGTCATTGTCCTATGTTGTCCATATAAAAGACATGGCTGTCTTTTTGGACATTGTCCCTCCTCGTTAGTATAGTGGACAGTGTCTCCGCCTGAACAATGGAGGATCTCAGGGAGATTGACATTAATAAATATTGTCAGATGCAGTCCTAATGCTTGTATGTCATTGTCCTATGTTGTCCATATAAAATACATGTCTGTCTTCATGGATATTGTCCCTCCTCGTTAGTATAGTGGACAGTATCTCCGCCTGTCACGCGGAAGACCGGGGTTCGATTCCCCGACGGGGAGAATTTATTGTTCCAGGAGCCACTGACGCGGAATTCTTGGCACATAAGCATTTCTCCCAGTTGCGGAAGTAAAGCCCACAAGGAAAAAGAAGTAGGACATACTAGCTTTTGTTCAAGTAGAGGATCAGTGTGTTTGTATGGTATGTTAGGAATTTTCTGTAAAGTTGACTGAAGTTCACCTGATCTACGTAAACACAATCGGGTCCTGTAGAGCCCAAAGCTGCAGAAGCACAGCCACCTGCCTCCAACAGCACACACTGCATGAAGTGCCTCTGAGGTGGAGAGATAAAGAAATACAAGCAAAGATAACCAAATAATACTATGAATAGATACTGGCCAGTGACGACAAGAACAAAGTTAAAAACAACCACCAATCAGTGATTCGTCTCCATACCAATCCCACTATGAGGAGGAAGTGACGTCCTTGAGGCTGGCTGTAGCCCGGCACCGTGCTGCTGCCGTTAGCTCTCTGCTGGGGAAACACCTCCCTCCAGATGACCAGCTGACCCACCCGCTGCTCAGACGCCAGCGGCAGCAGGCAGTAGTGCTGGCAGTACAGGCACACATCCAGCAGGTCCTCTTTAGGCAGGTGGTTGGCAATCAGGTAGGACTGGACGGTGAGCATGTGGATGATGTAGTAAAAACGTTAAAATACATTTTCAAAATACAAAGATGAAAGGCCATATTCTGTCAGCTGGGTCTTCTATTGTTGTCTAAGACAGTGTGGTACCATCAGGGGAGGATATAAATAGGATACGGCTGGCGGCACTGAGGCCTGTGTGTGTGTGTGTGTGTGTGTGTGTGTGTATGCATGCATTTCTCTTGATTGAGATTCCTACCTTGTAGAACAAACAGGAGCCAAGAATTACATACAGACGCCTCAGGCCAAAAAAGTCCTCGGACTGTGAAAGGACAAAGATACAAATACAAGACAGTAAACATATACACGGAAGGAGGGTGCTGACATTGTTTTAAGTTTGATCAATAAATTGTGAATGAATGTCTGTATTCAACTGGTTGTCATCTCTATTATTTTAGGAATAAAACTTGATAACAATGAACTAAAGAAATAAGAATACTTAACAAAGCTTGCCATGATGATAATTTGAAAACTCAAGTTGTTAAATGACCATCGACTTTACTTAACTAGCTCCTGCATCAATAATCCTGCGCTCTAATTTTGTCTCAGCTGTTTAACCAGACACCCCCCCCCCCCCCCCCCCACACACACACACACACGTCTAAAGATAGTCTGACCTTCTTCTTCGGGGGTCACAACGCAACATGAACCACTGATGTGACTCTTTAGCCGAACAACAGCTTATTTGTAATTGGCTATTTTCTTTCAAGACAATTGTCCATCACTAACAGGTGACATACTTTGAAAAAGTAAATCCATGCTTCAAGACAGTGTTTTCTCACCATTTCTCCAAAATCAGAAGACTCAAAATCAGAGAGAACAGTATCCACCTCCATCTGGTGACAGAGAAAATGAAATATAAGCTTAACAGCATTTCATTTTTATCATGACATGACATGTTCTCGAGAGCCTTTGCTCCTGCATTCATTCCATATATTCATGGCCAACTTTCATTTTATGTAATGTTCAACAGTGGACACTAGAGGGCGCCATAGCTTCAATTGTTGACGAAATGTGGACAAGATGATATTCAAATATCTGTTATTACCATACTTATGCTCCAAGACTAATATTGATCTATAAATGATGTTATTGTCCCAGTCTTTACACACACACACACACACACATACACACATACACACAGACACACACACACACACACACACACACACACACACACACACACACACACACACACACCTTGATTTCCGGAGGCAGCGTCAGCCATCGGACCGCCGGCAGTCCGTCAAGAAAAATGGTCCCAGAGACATCGGGGGCCGGAGCTGAGGAGCCGTCCCTCAAGCGAGACGGCTGGATGAGCTGCTGGAAGAACAGGCAGAAGAAGTGGTCCAACCGAGGAGCATGGTCCACCTCACAGAACGCACTGCGGAGGACACAAAGAAGACTTAAAAAATAGGCATAATGACAACTAGAACGAGAGAAGAATGATTCAATTTCAAGAATGAAGAAATGGAAGAAGGGAAAGATATTTGAGAGAAAAGAAAAGGGAGTTAAGAGAGTGAGAAATGAAGGCTTTGTGTAAAATCCAGCTGGAAAACCTTTGCTTTGAATTGGTGAAACACATTATCTTTTATTTTTCAGAAATATAAGTTTCAACCAGCTCTCTCAGCAGGAGCACAGGGAAGCAAAGAGCGACTCACTTGTCTAAGGCGCCGTACATCACTTTGAGAGTCCGGACCACGTCTCCCACCACCGTCTGCAAATACAGCAGTGGAACCCTGGAGCGAAACGGAAAAATGTCAAACACAGACGTGAATAAACTTCAGCAGATCTTATCAAATGACGGCTCCTGGGTGTTTCTGAAAAATCAATCTCTGTGCTTTTTAAGCATGAATGGGAATATTTGTCAACCGAGACAATGATTGATCAGGTTGACTTGATGACTAAAAGTGAAACGTTTGGGTAATATGACTCATCTCATGAACAACCACATGCTCCTTAAAAAAGGTATTCATCCTGCCAACAAAGGATGAAAAGAAGCAGATGTGAACGTTGAAATAGTTTTTACAGATTGTGCTCTTAAATACGTTTCCTCCTCGACAAATAATAGTTAATTTCTCGGGCACACGTCCTGCTCAGAGAAGTTATCACCGCACCAACATCGGCACCTTGATTGTTAAAAATGATCTATTGACAATTTGTTTTTTCGGGTGATGTCTGCGTTGTCTGTTTCTCTGCAAATGTGGTGGAGGCTACCGCACAGTGTAATGATAATAAGTGCAGCATGCGTGTTTGATGCTGCCTCCCTCTACCTCTCAGCAGGAAGACCGATGACCAACAGGTTGTTGCTTTCCTTCCAGTAGCCCACATGGACCAGCTGCTTCCCGAGCAGGAGAGAAGAACTAAAGGGGAGACAAAAGAACAAAGTGACAAATGGAACAAAACAACGAGGACGTTAACGTACAGTAAATACAACCTCACTGTTACATTCTTAACATCCAGTCGCCAAACCTTTTATTTCCAGGCTTGTGTTGATATTCAAAACATCCAGCGGGGGAACTGGCAGAAAAGTTAGGAATTTGAGGGAGCTACAATAAAAATATTTTGGGAATTTATCATCACCACATTCATTTTGATTCCTCATATTTTCTTTCTTTACTTACATAAAAGGCCAATTATAAAAAACAATATCTGCCTTTACACGGCACCCTTTCTTGTGCCAGTACTTTGTTAATAGCAGAGGGAGGAAGAGATGAAAAAAGGATGGAAACATTCCCGTAACTCTGCACTGAAAGAACCAGCACTACGTCTGACAGAGTCAAAGGGTTTAGAGACAATGTGGACTTGATTTTGAGAAAAGATAACAGTTTACAGTATCAATGGTGTCGTATATACAACTAATATGGTCTATTCAAGCTATTATATGGAAGTATAGGAGCATCGTCATGGCCGCAAATCTGTTAGAAATCACTGTTTTACATGGATGTAGATTGAATATCTTTTGGTTTTGGACATTTGGACATTTGGACAAAACAAGACATTTGGCGACATCCCCTTAGGCTCACAGATCTTGAAATAGGATTCTTTCATTATTTCTTTATGTTTTCAGGAAGAACAGTCAGATTTGATAAAGAACCAGTTGGAATCAAAGCATCTGGTTGGTAACTAAATTGGTGATTAAATCCTCCACAAGTAACTTCCCTTACCTGAGTATTTGCCCTCCTGTGACGTTCTCCAGCATGTCACACAGAGTGAGGAAGATGCCTCTCACTCCTTTCAGCTGGCCGGACGCCTCAGACACGGGGTACTGGTACAAGATCTCCTCCTGCAGACACAAACACACACACATATGAATATCTGGTTAACTGTGTCATGACAATGATGTATCCAGCAGAAGGAAACCACTCTGGTGAGTCTCTCAACAGAAAAATATCACATCAAAATGTGAAATATCTGCTGTCGGATGCTGCAGTCACCAAAATGTGTCTCCTCTGAATTATGGAAAGCAAGACCAACACATGAACCACTGGATGTTTATTCTGTCACCTCATCAGTGATTCAGTTGTACTGCCAAACCCATTTTCACACAAAGATGCCACTTTCAAGAAGATGATTGTACACGTTTGACTTTCCAGAGTAAAGAGAAGCAGATTCAGGAAATACAGGAATTTGACTGAAGCTCACAGAAACTCTCAGCTGCTCTTCTGGAAACTACTGCACGCACTTTCAAATAGTGTTCAACCAAACTACATTGTGATTGGTCTTTATCCCCGGACGAAACACAAGCACTTCACAAGAGACAAAGGAGTGCTCCGGGCAGATTCAGTGAATCTTTGGGGATATTAGTATTCGTCCCAGCATGCTGGAAACTTTAAAGGAAACAGGGCGGATAAGAGCCGCTGAGAGGATCAGAGGAGGTGGTGAGTGAGGGGATAAAAAATATGAATGAACGGGTCCTCGTAGGCTTGCCAACCAGGACAAAGAAACAAGACGAACAACCAGTTACATCTCGTCTGTACACACACAAGGAAAAAAAGGCTCGGATCACAAAATCCTCACACAGCCGAGACTCAAAAATACCACCGCTGAACCTCTCCAACTTCTGCTACCCAGCACTCAAAGACCAAAGAAAATCAAAGTCGACGTTCATACACGACACTGTCATTTAGAAAATAAATGACAGACAACACAGCACTCTGCACCGCTGTTAAGGTCAAGGAAGAAAGAAAATCTGGCGAGCAGACACACAAAATGGAACTGCAGATGGTGAAATACAACCATAAAGAAAATATTAACCTGCCTATCGACGTCCACGGGGAAAATGTGGTTACAGTGGAGGAGGTGCCAGGAAATGAGTGTCGTTTGCAAGAAAACACGCACTGTGGGATTAACACTTGAATACAAGTGAATATAAAAAAAAGATATGAAACTTCACAATAAAAAAAAAGGATGTATTATTTTGTTAATAAACTGCCGCACTACAGCCAAAGGGATGTGTGGATTCAGTCGAGAACAAGAGCATAAAGTTCACAGCATTAAAGTGACAGAACATTTATTGACAGGTTTGCTCGGGGCAGAGCGCCTTAACTTCTCCCCGTTCTCTCTGTTTTTTCGGTCAGCAGGCGTTGGAAACCGTCCAGAGCAGTAGTTTACTGAGAGAGTCTGACTCACGTCAGATCAATTCAAGGGAAGCTTTCCATTCCTGGACTTGGGGATTTCCTGCACACCTCAGGTCATTCTTAACACTCAATTATCCGAACCCTTCAATGTTTCAAATACAGCTTTTTTTTTACGGCTGCTAAGTCATGATCAGGTTTCTCAGAGACCCACTATCTTTTCAAAGGGATGGAAAAACATGTGGCCATCCAGGGTTTAGATCTCAGTTCTAGTTTTGTTAAATTTAATGGCAATATTTAGCTTTTGTTTTCCCAGCACCGACTGCACAAGAGGCTTGCTCCTTTCAAAGCTCCCTCCTCGTTGCTCTTTAATAACAGCCTGTTTCCACCGAGGAACTCTGTGAACCTTTCTACATTTTGCCTGTTTAAATGCAAAGAAAGCAGTTACACTCTTGCTCCTGGTTTATCTGACCCTTACCCCTGATCACGGACACCAAGTTACTTATTTACACGACGTTATCTTTTATTTAAAAACAAAAAGTGAACGTCCCTGGGTGGGCTTGAACCACCAACCTTTCGGTTAACAGCCGAACGCGCTAACCAATTGCGCCACAGAGACAGGTCCGACACAAGAACTACAGCTAGTATCATTTGTTCATATGCTCTGTGAGAACGGGGGATAGGTCTACGGAAACATTTTACAGATTTGAGACGGCTCTGCAGCACCTTGCTGGTGGGGCTCGGTATAAACTTCTACAAATTATGACGTGCACTATAAGAGAAGCTATAAATCATTTATAACTTGCAGGCGCTTTGGAGCAGGGTTTCCAGCATTGAATGTCGCTGACTGATCAAATACTTTTCCACAGCAAACACAGCGTTTTGTTTAAAAGCTCTTTGTTTTAAGTCCAACATTAACCATAAAGGAGTCAAAGAGGAGATTTATGACCTCAGACTGCATTTCTAGCGTTTTAAATGTCTCTCTCTCTGCTGCTCGACATCTAACTTCAATCTCAAGGCACTATTGTTGTCGCTTTATTGCGGCAAGTGAAATTGCGTGCAGTGGTCACTTTTTGATGTGTAAACCGACTAATAAGCACAGACTTTGTGGGGCTTAAGATGCAATAGAGACGCAGAAAGCAGTGCGGTGAAGCCTGGACTTAATTTCCAGAGACTTTTGGTCAAAATGGCTCAGATGAGGTTTAAATACCCACACGTGTTTCATCACACATTTTACACAAACTCACCTCTTCCTGCGGTGATGCCGAGTCCAGTTTCAGTGAGAGGTACATGACAACGTGCGGGATGTGTCCTATGGACATCTGAAGTTCGGCGGTGTCCTCTCCCCACAGCAGACGCACCAGCTGGCTGACTGGAGGAGACGAGGCCTTCGTCTTACGGCCCGATGAAGTGTCGCTCGCACTGCCGCCGTCGCCCTGAGCCACCGTCTCCAACGTCAGCCTCACCTGGAGGACGAGAGGAGGAAAATAAGGACATTTATTCTGTTATGTCATTTCATTGCATCAGCCTGCCTACCAGTCTAAAATCAGCCACTATGGACCCACATGTTTATACTTGGCAAGACATTTTAACAGTGCTCATGTGTCTGTCGAAGGAAAATAGAGGTGTGCTCGTGTGCCGTGCTGCCAAAAACTTCAATCATTACACATTGATTCAGGAAAAGGCTGAAAAGCGAATAGCAGGACGGTGACTGTCAGAGAGAAAGTGACAGCAACAGCCAGACCTCACCGCAGCATAACAAATAACAGGGATCCATGTGTGTGTGTGTGTTTGACTAATTATAACCAGACGTCTGCAACTCAAAGACACAGTGGCAGGACAACGAGACAGCCCATCTTCTCTCGTTCATGCAGTATCTATTTTTATTACTTTCCATACGCCACTTCTCCATTCTATACTTCCATCCCAAGAAAGTCCCCGTAGTAGAGAAAGTGTGTCGGCAAAGAACTCACACATTCAGATACCAAACATCACAAATGACCCAGTATACTCCGACTACATCCCACGCATTATCATTGTTTAAACTTGCACATAATTGATGCAAACACATTTCTCTATCAACAAAACAATGTACATTGTAGACACGCTACTGTGGCATACCGATACACATTGTGCTGACTGGGCTGAAACCTGTCAGTGATTCAAGGATATCAGAACCAGAGTCCAGATGTGGAAAAAGAGCAGCAATGCACAATCCACGTAATGAGGTCAGCATCTCTAATCTGAACCAGCAACCATCACTGCATTTGGGTTTGTGCAGGTTTTATTTCCAGAAGGAATAACGCCACGTAACCCTGACACAAGGGGAATGTCCTATAAAGACAATACAGTAGGTCTGAGGAGTTTTCTCTTATGGAGACATTTAGAGGATAAAACAGCAGAACGAAGGCAGAACTGTGGAGGTCCAGGTCCTAACCCGAGCATTGTTGCGAGTCTGTAACTAACCTAAGAAAAGCCGTTTGGTACGCTCCAAGAAATAAATGAGGTGTTGTGGTCATTACTTTCCAACAAACGTGGGTAGTCCTCGATCATACGGTGCCTACCAAATATGTTAAAGAGGAAAGAAGGGATCGTATTCCCCGGTCAAAAAATGTTGAAACTGTATTTTTCTAATCCAGCGATCACTCCCAGAACCCTCCAAGGTCTGTCAGCAGTAACCACAGGCCACCCGCCGCCCCGGCAGGCGCCTGCATCTGGGCTGCCCGCCATTTTAGCCGATGTTAGGGGTATTATTAAAGAAGAGCAGAGCAGTGGTGGAACAACCATGTGATGTACCTTTCAAATTGGTGACTCCGACTTGTTCACTCAAGAGGTAAATATTTTTGAATTCACGCAGGATGCGAGAAAAGGCTTCGATTAGATTGAGCTGAGGGAATCAGATTCAGACGAGGAGAAAAACGGGTGAAAACTTTCAAATGGGCAAAGGCCTAAATTTGAGAAGTCACTGGGTAAAGAGGCTGAGTTGTCTAACTGCAGCACTTTCTCTCATCATAAATAACAAGGATGTGGTTAGACTGGAGTGTGCTCTCACTGGAATTCCAGGCCGTTGATGTCAGTCATTATAGGTGGACACACGCACTCGAGCACACGAGTGAGGGAGTAACTGAGGCTTGTTCGGCTACGAGGGTTAGCAGAGGGCATGGTGGACTAACGTTGATACTGATATTTGTTCCTCAGAACATAATAAGTACCGTCTGCGTAACATCTGGGAGGGCTGGCACACAGACAAACCATCCTCCAACACACACACACACACACACACAAAACAATCATTCTGTCACCAACACAACTCTATTTCCAGTTTTCTGAGAGAGGAAACTTGTATTTTCCCACAAAAACAAAATCTTCCGTCGCTCTTTCCCTAGAATGTAATTTAGTTTCCGACTACATCTTCTAATCAGCTGAGCTTCCAAATCCCACAACAGCTTCCTGTGGCCCCGAAAAAAAAGTCACACCGCAGTCGCGTCTATCCGCCGTGTTCGCCGTCCACCCAGACGCACTCTGTCATTTGCAAATTCCTGCTCTTTGATGGTCTGCTTTTTGGGTGAAAATGCACGACTGAGGCACAGACTATGGATTTTTTTTTGAAGGATCATTACTCTAATTTTAAACAGCAGTGACTTCTGCTTGCTATTCACATTTTAGCAGCTTAGAAGAAGTCAAAGTAACTTAACGTCTATTTGTACCGTCCTGGTTTGTGACGAGCCCGGATCCTAAAAGACGTAAATGCGGCGTTACAAATTTTTAAAACAGGAGCTCCCAGTATTGATCAATATCGATACTAAAGGAAACCACTAACACTGACCTGTGTTGGTCCTGGGATGCAGGACAGAACCCTCTGGATGTTTTCAGAGGTCACGTCCACATCGTCCACCGCTATAAGCACGTCACCTGAACACGCAGAACAGACACATCGATAGCTCAACTAGGCCAAACACAATATAGCAAATAAGTAATGCTAGTAAATATTATTAGTGTATATTTAACAATGTACTTACATTCAATTTGGGTTCGTAAAAAAAAAAAAAAAAAAAATCACAGAAAGCTTATATAGTCAGTGACATTACTTAGAATAATTAGATTGATTGTATGACTGGCGATGTGCTGCTGACCCGTGCACCTGGCGAGTAGACCCACTAAAAGGCCATTTAAGAGCTTCACCTGACCCACATCTCAGTAACAGAGCTATCTCAGGTATTTAACCACTTTAATTGTTCGAGCATGGAGCCGGGCTGCATAACAGCTTCTCTAAGCAGTAACTCATGTGGGCAGTCGTTTGTGGCGAGTTCCTCCGTCTGCTAGTGAAAGCCGTCCGATCGTTGGATAGAAGAAAATAAATCACTTCAGAGAAACCCAGCGTTCAAACGGACAGATTAGCATTTTTACAGAACCAGACCGGCACTTAAGAGTTTCATTCACTCTACGAAACTGTGTGCTGAAAGTTACACTTAGACGGAATATACTTTTTTGTATTGTAGGGCTTCACGTGCCTTTTCAAAACTGTATAGAAAATACTGTGACGTATTTAAAATGGCCGCTGACACAAGTAAAGAAACTGATATTTTGTCGATTTGAATTATAGTAAATACGAGCTAATTGTTGGATTTATAGTCTTACCGATCAGAATTTGGCCACATTTGATGGCCGGGCTGTTGGGTATTAGTCCATGAACAGTCAGTCTCTCCTCCTGGCTGATCACTGCAGTGTTTCCTCTGCTCCAGGACGGGCGATGCACCACCCCCAGCAGAGCTTCCAGAAGGCCTCCGCCGTCAGACAGAGGTGTTGAGGAACCTCCAAGACGTTTAGGGTTGAGGTAGACGCACACTTCCTTCAGCTGCTGCTGCTGAACCGTCACCCCCTGCCTTTGACCCGGCTGGTTCTTAAGGATGGATGCCGGAGGAGATGAAGTCGAGTTGTCTTTACCTCCATCCTTCCCTCCTCCTCTGCGCTGAGATGGCCGGCGTTTTCTCCTCAGGATCCTGGCCAACCTCGTCAGCGCGGGCTCACCTTTCGTCCTCGACCCGCATCGCTGCTTCTTGTTTTGCTCGGTGATGATCTCGGCCTCCTCCTCGCTGAAGCGAACGTGATTGGTGGACACACCTTGGCTGGCGGCGGCGGCTTGGGCCAACGCGGCCTCCTCTTCGCCCTCACTCAGCTCCAGGTAGAAGAGCTCACCATTCTTCTGGATGTCATCAAGCCATTCTGGTTCCAGGTCACTGAGAGAATCAAAAATAGACAGCTGGTGTCAAAGGCACAGTGGTACAAGACTAGGAGGAGAGGACACAGTGGTATCAGACTAGGAAGAGAGGTGCACTGACAATCAATATAAAGATACGTGACTAGATATCATTTGACATTTTGGTTATCTTGAGATAGTGATACGGCTGACATGTACAATAAATGCCTCTACTTGCCATCGTATCCACATTAATAATCATTTATTATTTAGCACAGTTTAAGCTTTTGGGGCATCTTTTGTACCAAACTTGTATCCCAATACTGAGTCAAATACAGTTTTTTTCTTTTGTTATTTACTTTTACAGTATCAGTTATTGCATGTGTTTATAAGCCTACAGTAAAAACTACTATATGTTGTTTTTTTAAAGCGTAATGACATGGTTGACCAAAAGGGTGGGACTACAAAGGAGATATTTTTGGTTTCTCTCTTTTTAAACCTGCGGTAGCAGCTTGGACGTGATATCCATAAATCTACTGAGGATGTCAAGCAGCATACAATTATTTAAGAAGGTTTATCTCCCAAATTGAGAACACTCCCTAAAAAGCTATGAAAAGCACAAGGAGAGAGAGTGGATGGGATGACACTGCCTGACAAGCACTTATATTTAAAAACGTATTGAATGTGTAATAAACTGGATGAATCTAAAGCGTTTTATATCTGCAATGTACACCATCATAGTGACTGTTTTAAGTGTCAAGTTACAGCACAAACTTTTCCAGTTCGAATTTATCTCACGCACAACCTTCAGTACCTCCACGTGGTCTCACATTACCACGTGCGGAGAGGGTTTGTTTGTTTACTAGTCGCGCGGAGTCAAACTATCTTCTTACTCAGAGTAGTCAGAGCTGTTGACACTCGATGATGTGGAGTCGCGGTCGGTGTCATGCTCGCCACCATCTTCTTCCTCCCGACCGCTACACAGAGTTTCTTCGGTACACGTGCGCGCGTTCGCAAAGGCCATTTTGTTCACGCGACGTGTTTTTTATTTCCGGAGTTCGTAGCTAAAAGTTTAACTTCAAAAAAGCATTCAAAGAAACGGCCGGCAACACTCGCTCGCCATGTTGGAAGAAGCGCAGATGACCGTGTGGTCGCGTGACGAGAACGGGTCCATCTGATTGGTGGACGGCGCAGTTGCCCATAACAACGCAGAAACTTTGGGTGACTCGTCTTGCTCTCGTCCACGTTAAATAATGCAGCAACCACACAGACAACACCACATACCCGCTCATATTATAGTTGCAGGGACATTTTATTAAAGTTTAACCGTTTGGAAATAAACACCGACATGATATTGGACCATTGGGTGCCTTCGTCCACTGAATTTCAAAATAAAAGCACATTTACACTTTTGTTTTGTTGCCCCCTTTCTCTCCACCTCCCTGCAGACTTGCACGAGGCTTTTTTTAAATCCCCTCCGGTATTTAGCAAACTTCTGCACCTCTGACCAAACACCAGCATGCTTTAAAATAAAGGTACTCCTACTTTACTGACCTGTAAAGGAGAACGCTGCGGATAGAGTCAAAATCCTCTAAGTTTTTAGAAAATGAACCTCCGTCTGCAGAAATGTTAAACATAATTTGTGTGTGTCATGTTTTCTCCGGGCCAACAAACACTGCAGTAACTTAAATTGTCCAGTTTATACAATTGCAATTTAAAACTCCAAGAGGGTCCAAAAAGAAAAGCTTTTAAAAAACACAAGTTGTCCACATAATTCCTCTCCTCTGCTCCGCATGAAGCTTCTGAATGTTTCTCCAGGCACAGCCGAGTGGAATTTGTCCTAGCGGCCTTCTTGGCAGGTGGACTAAAAACACGCCTACTACCAACAAAAAAAGCTCAGCTGACAAACCCACATGTGTAGGCTACTTCTATTTCTAAAAGACTCAAGTGTGGGGGAATAACGTTACTTAACCGCGTAGTTTCCATCGGTTTTACATCCTGGAGAGAGTTTAAAGTAAAGTAAGTGGTTCCACTTTTGAATGTTGCCATACGATGTTTAATAATGGAGTCAATGCAGGAAGTACCAATACCAGATTATAAAAATACTCAATCAAAAGTATATAAATCCTGCATTCAAAATCATGAGTTAAAGTAGTTTTACTTAGTTAAAAAAGTACTCACTAAATGCAGAATACCTCTTTCAGGGAGTTATGTCATTACCAAAACATATCCCCAAATCTATCCTACAGCTGGAGTAACTTTTTAGCTTTTAATTATTACTGATTCAAGACATATTTAAGAAATATTCATAAGATATTAAGACTGTTAGCTCCTTTTAGCTACTTTAGGGTTGTTTATTCTATTAACTAGCAACTATCGAGAATAATAAATAGATTCATAATATATTAATTCATAAATGGAGTGGAGCAAAACACACAAAGTGTCTCCCACTGAAATGAAGTTTAAAGTACCAGACATTACAAAATCAAAATATACAAGAGCTATGTACACAACTAACCCACCAGTGAAGTGATGCTAGATTTATTATTCAGGATTGCAGTACCACTCTGATCATACTCCTTCCCTCAGTGTCCCCAGAGGAGACAATGAACGGTCATCAAAGACAGACAGCATATGAACTAAATCATGACTGTCCACCCGCTTCACGCTCAGGAAAGAGTATCACCATCTCATCATCATGGTTAGCGAGACCAAACATTTTTGAAACACATTTCTCAAGTCAAAAACTATAGAAATGATCCCTGAAAGTATAGTCTTAACCTGACCTATGACCTTGCTCTACTAGTAGTATGACGGACACGAGCTTCTCTGTCATGGTGCTGATAATTAACAATAGCCATCAGATGTTTTATACTGAGAACATGATCACAAATGATCACAAATAACATCCAAATAGGAGCAGACAACACCGAATAAAAGCCACACAATGCACATAAATATATTTTTGTTAAGAAGATATAGCAACATTTAAAACGCACAACTATAACCTAAATTTATCAATATACATAATATACATTTTAACACTGTTCTGATGACAGTACAGAGAACAACGTATACTTGAGAACTGTTCCCACGATAAAAGCTTGTATAAACTATTAAATGATCTCCACAATATATTTATTTATTTACCCACAATGCCCTCTGGTGGCAAATCCCTCCTCAGAGTCAAAGTGTGAGTGTAAAAACACGCCCACTACCAACAAAAAGCTCAGCTGACAAACCTAAACACGTGTAGCCTACTTCTATTTCTAAAAGACTCAAGCGTGGAGGAATAACGTTACTTCACCGCACAATCCAGAGAAGTAATCACGCACTATAACGTGATTTCAATCAGTTTTACGAACAATATCCTGGAGAGAATGTTCAAGCATTTAAGATGTCATTATTCAAGCTAAAAAAAAGTTTCTACAGCTGTAAGATAAATGTTGTGGGGAGATGTATTTGTAATGTAGTCTTAAAGTATTAATAGTATTATAGTAAAAGTATTAAATCGCACAAAACTAATCAAGCAAAATGTCTATAATTCTGATTAAAGTAAAGTAAGTGGTTCCACTTTTGAATGTTGCCATAAGATGTTTAATAATAGAGTCAATGCAGGAAGTACCAATACCATATTATAAAAATACTGCATTCAAAATCATGCGTTAAAGTACTCATACTTAGTTTAAAAAGTACTCACTCAATACAGAATACCTCTTTCAGGGAGTTATGTCATTACCAAAACATATCCCCACAACATTTATCCTACAGCTGGAGTAACTTTGTATCTCTGTATACTGATTCAAGACATATTTAAGAAATATTCATATGAGATTAAGTTCATTTTAGCTACTTCGGGTTGTTTATTCTATTGACTAGCAACTATAGAGAATAATAGATTAATAACATTGTAATTAATAAATGGAGTGGAGCAAATTGCACAAAGTATCTCCCTATTTAATGACATTTTAAGAACCATACATTTAAAAATTAAAAAATATACAACAGCTATCCCCACAACTGATTCTAAGTGATGCTCAATTTATTATTGACAGTATTGCAGTACCACTCTGATCATACTCCTTCCCTCAGTGTCCCCAGAGGAGACAATGAACGGTCATCAAAGACAGACAGCATATGAACTAAATCATGACTGTCCGCCCGCTTCACGCTCAGGAAAGAGTATCACCATCTCATCATCATGGTTAGCGAGACCAAACATTTTAGAAACACATTTCTCAAGTCAAAAACTATAGAAATGATCCCTGAAAGTATAGTCTTAACCTGACCTATAACCTTGCTCTACTACTAGTATGCCGGACACGAGCTTCTCTGTCATGGTGCTGATAGTTAACCAATGGCCACCAGATGTTTTATACTCAGAAAATGATCACAAATAACATCCAAATAGGAGCAGACAACACCGAATAAAAGCCACACAATGCACATAAATATATTTTTGTTAAGAAGATATAGCAACATTTGAAACGCACAATTGTAACTTAACAGCATTTGCCACCGGAAATACATTTTAACCCTGTTTTGCTGACATTAAAGAGAACAGCGTATACATGAGATTTGTTCCCATGATAAAAGCTTGTATAAACTATTAAATGATCTCTACAATATATTTATTTAGAATACCCACAATGCTCTCTGGTGGCATGTCCCTCCTCAGAGCCTCTCATTGGCTGCTGTGATCCTGCATGGCAGCGTGTTAGCCTCGCATGCTAACAACAACAAGGGGATCGCCGTTGTTTTTAAAGCCCGTATTTTATCATCAATATATGTACATTATCTAAATACTGGTGTCACATTGAGCAAATACACTTCATGTGAAACGAATGTCACATCGGAAGAGACGAGAAAATTCCACTTTAACGTTAAGAAGTGCTAGCAAGTAGGCTTAGTGTGCACCACTGTTTGGCATCCGACCTCAAACGAGCTTACACGGTAGTTCCTTTTACATGACAAAATAAAGGCGGCATGAGGAAACAGTTAATAAATCGTTGCAAAACGTTTTAATGACTAAATAATAGCATAGTCTCACCACAACAACATATTTCAAATTATGAAGATTTGCTTTTAAAATATGTTCTGTTCATTTTTCACAAAACAATTAACTGTTTTGGTAAATTAACGTTACATGCTGGGAGCAGAGACACAAAGCAAATACCATATGGATTATTTTCAACCTTTTTGGGCATGAGTTTAGGTAGAAAAACAGAACAGGTTGTCTTAAAAGTCCAACAGTGTTTAGGGCATTCGTCGATTAAATTAGCCTCTTCATTTTAAAATCATTAATAAGTGGCACCAGGTGGATTGACCCAATAATGTGTTTATTACAAAGTTTAGCTGCAACATTTTTAAAACAGTCAAACTGAATCAGTCTATGAACAGAATGAAGAACCCGTGCCACGTGGTATTCCTCAATTAGTAGGACCACCAACACAGGTGTGCTAACCTAGCTAACGCTAACTTAGCGTTCATTTACATAGCGTTAGCTAAGCTAGCAGTCCACCACAGCTGTGACGTCGCAAGCATTACGTAATTTAAACGATAACTGAACAACCGTGTCAACTCTAAGTATATTATTGCTTTAACTTACGCTATTTCACTGCTTTAAATGAATTGTTTGAGTAGTTGTACATGTCAAATAATAATTAACGGCATTTACTCACCACCCGTAACATAATTACATAAAATGACCGTCACTTAATCGAGCCCCATTGCGCATGCGCGGTTTAGACAGGAAGAGAACGTTCACAAAGGTCAAGTTAAAATTGTAATTGTATTATTTTCTTTCTGTGCTGTTTTTGTTCAGACAGTTAATTGTTTGGTGTTACTTTCAAAAATACATGAAGATGCAGTATTGGAAAATAATAAGAATTATATTTGATGCATTTACTTTGGAGTATACTTTTAAATCGCAGTTTTTCTTTCTTATGCAACACAGAGTAACTGTTCTAATCCTTACATTTGGCCTGTTTCGTCCTTTCTTGTTTTATTAAGACTGTTTGATATTAATATGTTTTTATCGTTGTTTTTGTGTGGACCCCAGGATGACCCCAGCACTTTGTGGAAGTTAATCAGGATCCAAATTATGAATAAAGAATGAATGAATAACAGCAGCATGTGGTATAGTAACGTGTTTAGCCTATGTATGTGTTACAGAACATATTTCTGTCCGGAGTATTGGCATGCGATGTCTGGCTGCCTGAATGGACCCTTATTATTCCTCCAAACTCATAAATTCATCTTCTTGTCCCCGCCCCCCTCCAATTTGTTTACTCTGACGTCATCCACATGCGTCGCTCACATGGAACACCGGAAGCGACACAATAGGCATGTTTTCTCTCTTTTGGCATTTGAATCACCAATATACTGACTATAATGTGTCGTTTGGTGGATTTCAGAAAGAAAACACACGCATATGAACACATAATTTACCGTTAGTCACAAATAACTATTTTTTCTTTTCTTTTAGGTGATGCATCTGAGGTCAGTGTTGCGGAGGAGAGCAGCTCCAGACTGAGATGGCTCATAGTGGATCAGATGCGTGTGAGACGCAGCTGAATGGAGTCTCAGAGGAGATGGATCTGCTTCGAATAGACGTGGAGACTGATGTGCTGGAAGACAGGCCAGGGAGAGAAGCTGCACCGTTTTCTGTAGGTTTGTTCACTATTCCTTCATTTTTTTAATACATCTCTTCAAGCTTGCAAGGGTTTCCAGAGTAGCAGAGTAACTATCCATGATTTGATTGATTCATTATTTTGTTAATTACACAATTATTAATTCTGTAAAATGTATTTCAAGAACACAAACATGAATTTCACGTTGCCAGAGTCATTTCAACCATAACAATAACACTAAATGGAGTATTGCTTCTCTCAGGGCAACAGCATAAAATCTGGCGAAAACATGGAAACAGTAAGACAAAATAGAAAAACAACTAATGTGTGCAGGTGCATCAAAAACCTGAATGCAATAAATCAGCCGAGTGTCTGATATCCCCTAATGATCTAAGATCTTCTAAATTAGTATACAACTTCACATCTCTTATTTTAGAAATAATCCTGTTTTTAGATCACTTTGACTGAAACAATGCATGATTCTGTGTGATTGCAAAAGGTAAAAGTGTAGTTTGTCTTAAAATACTGTAAATGTCTGCATTGGCTTTTTAACAGAGGAACGTGTTGAGGAAGCAGCGACACTGGGAGAGGCAGCTGGCAGCGAAGAAGAGCAAGAGGAAAGAAGAGAAGCAGAGGAGGAAGCTCAACCGTGAGCAGGAGTCAGGTACAGAACGAGTGAAGAGAGTCAAACACTCATTTTGCTTTCACATGGAGATCGAAAGGGGAAAATAAGTTACACTCCAGCGCCTCTATAACCAGAACACCTGTGTTTTTTATTGTCATACAGCTGCCAGCGCAGATAATCCTCAGTTTACCAAACGGGTCATGAAAGCGATCGCCAGAGAACGTTTAACCGAGGCTCAGTCCACAGGGCTCAAAGTCTGTGTCGACCTGAGTATGACCGACAGCATGTCTGACAAGGTAGGGGCCTCAAAACACCATCATTGACTCTCAATAAAGCCCGTTTATAAGAATTTTAGAGCACTAAACAGCTGGTTCTGTTTCAAATAACAGTTGTACTGATCCCCACAGAGATGCAGTCACAGGTCTGCATTCATTTAAAAACCTCTACTGTGCATGTTTGCGTGGTTCAGGAGGTAAGTCGCCTGGCTGGCCAGTTAAGAAGGCTGTACGGGTCGAACAAGAATGCGACTCGGCCGTTTCACCTTCTCCTGACGGACCTGAGGGAGGACAGCCGGCTCTACAGAGAGTGCCTTCGAATGAACGAAGGCTTCCTCAACTACGCGGTGATTATTGTTGTTCACGCTCTGAATTCTCTGGTGAATATTTCAAGGGAAGGATAAAGCAGGAAATCCCTCTAATAGTTGTTGTTTTGCTTTATTAAAAGCTTTGAAGTTAACCTGCAGACATGTATTGTAAGTGCTTTTTTATTCTGAAACTGAATACATAAGATTGTACATACTCTGGACCGGGAATAGTTTGAATATTTAGCAAGAGATTATTTTTTTATTCCCTTTTGCATGTTTATTTCAGATGGATATAACAGAAGAAAGCTGTCTGGACCTTTTTCCTCCAGAAACTGTCATCTACCTCACACCAGATGCTGCAGAAGGTTTGATGAACTTCTCAAAAGTTGATATAAATATATATTTTAAAGTGGGGTGAGAGGTCTATACAGTGGCTATTCTAAAGTTGTTTGCATACTTAATATGTTTTTCTTTCCGAAGAGATAACTTCTGTAGAGGGTTCGCAACTCAACAAAAAAATATTTCAATTTAAATGCATCTTTTGGCCAGCAGGGGTCACATTCTGACCACATTCATGTGTCCATAACTGATCACCACTATAAATACAACTATGAGGACTTTAGTAACCGATGTCTTTGTGCATAAACACAGTAAGACAGAGAGGGAATGAAAGCTTCGGTGAAAGCTAAAAAAACATGGAAAATCAGACCAAAAAAACTGTTTTCAAAACAAAGCTACATAATGCAACATATATTCACATCATGTCCACATTCAGTGTCTTTTCCTGTTTGATTTCCTTTGACACAGTTTTTTTCAAATCTTTTTTTATTCCAGCGTTAGAAACAGTCGACGCTGACAAGGTGTACGTCCTCGGTGGCCTCGTGGATGAAAGCGTCCAGAAGGTATTCTACATGAAGACGGATTAAAACTGCACAACACAGACGTCGCATCGCAGCAACTCATTCAAATTCGACTGATTAGACGCTAGTTTTCTCTTCTTTTTTTAAATCGGTATACAACCCTCATTTCAGTTCAGGTCAAATAAAATCCATTCGCTGAGATGACATCGGTGCATGTGGGATATGTCGTTTATTTTCTCCCGTGTCTCTTCTGCAGAAGTTGAGCTTCTTGAGAGCCAGAGAACTGAGCGTTCACTCGGCGAGGCTGCCCATAGACGAGTACATGGTGAAGAAAAACAATGCCAAGAACTTCCACTCCAAGATCCTGGCTGTCAATCAAGGTGAGGAATTATTTTTAGTTTTCCAGACAACTGAAGCAGTTCTGTGTCCATTAATGATCGAGTCTCTCTCTTTGTCCACAGTGTTTGACATCTTACTGACTTTCTGCAACACCGGCAGCTGGACAGAAGCCCTGCAGGCCGGCTTCCCCCAGGGGAAGGGTTATGTTGTTGCGCCAGAGGATTGCCCGCCACTTCCTGTCTCTCAGTCAGAAACCTAGCATGTGGATTCATTTTCATTCATGCTTTGTACAGAACTCTTTTTCCATCCATCTCAAATACCTAAGGGGAGTTGCTACAATGTGATAAGTGCCTGTTTTTAAAAAATAGAAAACTTTTGTTCAACATTTCTTGGTATTGTTTACATTGAAACAAAAAAAGTCATATTTTGTTTGACGCTGAATTCCAGAATTTTATAAAACGGAGGAACTTTTGTACTTTTTAACGTTCTCAGGGGTCTTTTTTGTTTTTGTTCATTAGTGAACGGCAGCATTGTGAACAATGACATTGTCTCATCAGTTTTCATTTTTGTGAACCCTTTTCTGAAAGCTGCTTGTTGACTAAATGATTTGCAAGCGGCAGCCTGTGCTGGTCTTTGTACATCAACTGTTGTATATTTAGGATGTCTACTGTAATCCCTTGTTTTATCTTCTTGTATGTTTTACTGTAAAGCAGCGCCGTTGCACTTTTTATCGATTATTCAGATTGCTGATAAACTTGCTGGACTAACACGTCTGCGGTTCATTCTTCAAAGGGTTTTGGTTCACGTGACGGTCACGGCCTGAAAGGAGGGAGACGGAGCTGGAGAACGACCATGAAGGCACGTTTTCCAAAGAGCGTTGGATTTATCTCTGTATCCCCAATTTACATTCCTCGTTGGCTAATTAGTTTGAAATGTCTGATCGCTTAATTAAAGGGGAGATTTTAATAACACAGATAGAAAAGTAATATTGAGACCGACTTGTCATCCAAGGCACAGAACCTCTCTTCCGTGTTATTTCACTTTGTTTTCAATACATTGACGGTTTAATATCCATATTTTATTGTACAGGTTTAAAACATTACTCGTTGAAAACGTGTCCACAGGGAAAGTGTCTTCCACTGATTTACGTCAGAAAGCTCTTTATCCACGGCTGTTTGTTTTAGTTCTTGAGCCTGAAGGTTGGTGGTTTGTTTTGTTGGAACAGATGTTAATGCTCGGCCTGTTGCATGGGACAATTTTGTCAAACATTTAGTTCTTGTGTAAATATTAACACATCTGTAAACGACTGATACTTTGCACTGAATTCCTTCTATTCGCATTTGAAGAGGGGATTATTTCCCAATTCAATCTTAAGCACATAACATATCAGTCAGGAGATGAACTTACAGTTCTTCTGCAGATAAATAACACTTCCCTCTGGCTCTCGAGACGGACACCAGCAAGTGTTATAAATATCTGGAAGAAGTGCCGCCTCTCTATTGAAACCATCGATGGGAAATGTTGCTCTGGTGGGAATAAAGGGGAGCTACCAAGGAAAGAAAATAATTTATATCTTGAAAGACGTAATACAGTATGTGACTGTGAGAACGTCGTGTTTCCTGAGAGCCGGGGGCCAGAAGGTATCATCACATATTTTCCTATCAAAGCAACAGCTGACTGGGGAGTCAGAGCTCTGGTTTTCTCAGGAAAGAACTTGGCCCAGCGAGGGACGACGATAATTGATAACGGCTTTGCTGTTGTCTGGAAATCAACCAGCATGCAGCTGACCCTTAATATCAGTGGGTGATGATGCCAATTACTGGTTTCACTGATAACGGCTGAACAGTGCAGGCTGTATCGCCTCACTTGATTCACATCGTTTCACATCGTAAAAGTTTGTTTCTATTGATATAATGTGACTTTGTTATTCATGTTGATTGCAGGCCAAAGCAGCAACCTGCTTGGGGGCAAATATGATTTATCTGTTCCAACAAGAATTGCAACAGAAGGTGTCAGTGATGATAGATTTGACACTTTACTTCTCCTTCTTCTAAGAAAGCATGATAGCAAGACAGACAGACAGCGAGACAGAGAGACAGACACAAACCGAGACAGACAGACACAAAAAGAGACAGCAAGAGTGACTATCGGTCTGAAAGCGAGACAGACAGACAGAGAGACAGACACAAACAGAGACAGACAGACAGACAGACAGACAGACATGAAAACAACATTGTTGGTCATTCGGTCCACCACTTTGGTCCAGACTGACTGCACCGCTGTAGACTCTTGGTTCGTTTGTCCTTTAGATCTACTATTGACTGTGATGTCTCACTGCAACTGGAAACCATTTCACTGGCTGCTTTCAAATGTTATTTTAAATAAAATGCCAAGATGTCTTTTTACAATCGCATATATTTATTTCAGTTTTTCATTCCTTCATCTAGAGCAGAGGTCTTCAACAGGGGGTCCGCGGAGGTACTGCAGGGGGCCCGCGAAATTTTTGGTTGATGAGACAATTAAAAAAGAAAAAAAAAAGAAAAATGTTTTTCTCTAAACATGAATGTGTCCATTATCTTAATAGTTCAGTATTGTATGAAAGATATGAAAGTCAGTGTTGTACATTAAGATGTCAGCCTTAAGGAAATACATACAGTCTGATGTATACACACAAAAATACAAAAATATTTGTGATATAAAAAAATATAATGTAGTTCACATTTACTATTATTTTTACTAACCTTCACATAATCTGCCAGCTTGAATTACATCCCAAGCAATGCTTTTACAGAGAGTTTGACAGTTTGCGAAAAAAAAAACACTTCTCATTAACCGTGGATTGAATCTTAAGGCAGTATTTGACGTACATAACACCAGAGCACCTCAAACATGCACCCTGTTCACCCTGATGAATATTCTGGCTAAGGACACTTCCCTGACTTCACAAACTGTCTCCTATATGTGCCAACGCTCAATTATGGCTGCTGGAGTATTAGACGTTTCACACTTTTACATCTTGCCGTCACTTTTAGCTCCCAGTGTGCAAAGCCACGAAACAAGTGATGTGAAAAAAATCGCACCTCTGCAGGAACTGCACCATCCATACCCTTACTTTGGGAAAGTGTGCCAAATTACAACTTGGATACTTTAGTTTAATTGCAGCGATGATGAACAGTTTTATTATGATGATGTTGGCGCTACTTTGGCCAACGCTGTGGCTGATGTTGTGCTAGATTTGCGGCTGGTGGCCCTCATCTTATCAGCACGGCGCACCCTCTGCCTGTAGAGAAAACATATCACGTTTAACATATGATTGGAAAATGTCATTCATCTGAAACAGTGGTTGGTTTACAGCCTTTCTTTTGGCTTGTGACCCCTTAAAAAGAAGCTATGTCTACTTGTGACCCCTTAAAAAGAAGCTACGTCTACTTGTGACCCCTTAAAAAGAAGCTATGTCTGCTTGTGACCCCTTAAAAAGAAGCTATGTCTACTTGTGACCCCTTAAAAAGAAGCTATGTCTGCTTGTGACCCCTTAAAAAGAAGCTATGTCTACTTGTGACCCCTTAAAAAGAAGCTACGTCTACTTGTGACCCCTTAAAAAGAAGCTACGTCTACTTGTGACCCCTTAAAAAGAAGCTATGTCTGCTTGTGACCCCTTAAAAAGAAGCTATGTCTGCTTGTGACCCCTTAAAAAGAAGCTACGTCTACTTGTGACCCCTTAAAAAGAAGCTACGTCTACTTGTGACCCCTTAAAAAGAAGCTACGTCTACTTGTGACCCCTTAAAAAGAAGCTATGTCTGCTTGTGACCCCTTAAAAAGAAGCCATGTCTACTTGTGACCCCTTAAAAAGAGGTTATGTCTATTTGTGACCCCTTAAAAATATGCTATATCTACTTGTGCGGAAATGTTTTTTAAAGCTTAAAACTGCTTATTAGAAGCCTCTAGCTCAGGGGTCTTCAACTAAAATTCCAAAAGGTCCAGATTGAGAAAATCTCCTCGGGCAAAGGTCCAAAACATTACAATAATATCTAACTCGTGCTATATATATATATATATATATATATATATATATATATATATATATATATATATATATATATATTTATATATTTATATATTGAAGAAGCCTAGTAGTAACAACGTCTCTGTGTAGTCAACAACTGTCAAACCAAATAAAGAAAGTACACATCAATTATATTTTAACAACTATTATTCTCAGTTTTTAAATTGAACTGGATGGATTATAAATAATACATAGAAATACATGAATAAATGTTCTTCTCATTTCAAGTAAAATAAGAGCTGGATTATAGAATAACTGACATAACAGAAAGCTTTTGAAAAATGTGCATTAAAATAAAGTAATTTATTTTAGAAACATTCATTTCACTGAATTGTCCTGCAGCTTTGAATTCACTTCATTCATTCAGAAGTGTGAAGTGATGTCAATGAAAAAGTCACAATATAATATTTTTGTCTTCTAAAAAGACAATTCAGTGAGCATGGACTTTAACTGTGGTTATTAAACCACTTGTTTCAGCTCTATTCTCTCTGGTAACATCATTGTTGGGACAGTGAATTCATGCGTTAGGATTCTGATCATTTTGGGCTCATATGTTTATTTTCTGTGTCTTCATTTAGATGTGAGTGGGTACGTTTGTTCAAAGGAGTTGTGCTTTGTCTCGTAGTGCGCTTCATTTGCCGCTTTTATCAATAGTTACGGTTTCTGAACATGTGAGAGATGCTGGTTTTAACTGCCTGCGGGAAGAATTAACATAGACTGTTCATTCATGCTTGTAAATTATATTCTCTCTGAACACGTTTCTCTTTTTGGAGAACGTCATGTGAGATAACCTCTCTGATTAGCGCCATTTTCCTGCTCTTGTTTCTATTTCCTCGTCTCTCCCCCGTGTGTCACGGTGTGTGTAAACCTCGCTCAGTCAGGAAACTGCTGCATCACGTGATGTGATTTACAACGCATTGGTTGGTGTCTCCTGCACCGTTGAACAAGTACCGTAACGGCTGTATAAGATGCGCCGCTTAAAAGTAAAAACTCGCTGCCTAATATGTATGATTCCGAAAATATCGATTTTAGGTCCTGGGTCCGGATCCGGACCGCGGTCCGCCAGTCAGAGACCCCTGCTCTAGCTGCTCGAAGTAGTTGCAGGATAAATGACATGTCACTTCCTCCGTCTTCCATACACACTGACAGTGATGTCACACTTATGTTGTTCAACCTTCCCCTGCACTTTATTTGGCAAGCTTTCTCTCATCTAATTACATCACTTCACGCTGTGTTGAACAATTGGCGGATGAAAGTGCACCATGTGAAGAAGAAAAGCTTTGCACTTACGCTTCTTTTCCTTGCAGGATTAATTGGGCAAATTTTCCATTGGGGTCAAGACACCGTGAGCTCCCGTCTTTCAGAATGACACTAAAGGAGAAAGAGAAAGCTTTAAATGAAAAACAACTCCATAAACGCACACTGCTATTGGAAAGTCAACAATTATCAGCAAAAACGACTATGTGGTCTGTTTGTTGCTATACTTACATGACTTCTTTCTTGCTGCAGTATGGACGAGGCTCATTCACGTCTACATGAGCGATGCGCGAGCGCAACACGGCCTGGCTTGTTTTTACACATCGGCATTTCAGAATTGCTGAAAAATAATTAAAACAGTGTAAATAATCTATGGACAGCTAAAGTTCACCTTTCATATTTTACTGTTGTTTGAAGTCCAGCAAAATAAACACAGAGAGGGAGATGTTTTAAGTCAAAGTTGACCTCAATAAAAGTCTAAATGCACAAATAAAAGCTTTTCATTTAAAAAAAAAATAGCAGACTTACTTTTTGAAGTGCAAATGGTAATGCAGGCCAGGAGAATGATGCAGCGGATTGCAGTATTCATCGTTGTCTTAAATGGTGGAGGTTCGTGAGTTATCTTCAAAGGCTTTTCAGTGCGGTGATATCTCTTGTCAGATTTGATGAATCTCCTGTGTGTATTCTTCTCCGACTGTGCAGGAATATGAGCCCCATGTTTTCTGCTCCTCATTTTTATACCCTTGCAGTTGTGATGACACGGTTTCCAGAGAAAATCAGAAGGCCCTATTGCCTCACGCTGAAACGGAGCCAGCTTTTGTTATCTGATCATTTTTCCTCTGCATCAACTGTGGATGTCACCTTTCACTGCCTTCCTGTCGTCTTCGTTGTCAATGCTGCAGGTTTTCGCATGATTGGAACTCACTTTGCATGGCATCGCTCATCAGTCACTGTTGAAAAACTGCCCTTGGACAAGAATCTCTCTTTTCCTCGGAACTCAAAATGTTTATTATTTTAAAACCATGTTTATGGGAATTTCATTGTAATTGTCCATTTACATTCATTGTTTTGTGTATGTATATGTACTACATTAGCAGTTTATACTTATGTATCTACCCATACAAAATAAACCTAATCAAATACTTCTATTTAGAAATACGTAGAGGTAATTAGCCATGTCGGTTATATATTTGGCAACAGTTTTGATTTAATGCTGTTATAGTAATAGTGGAGACCATATTTAACAACTAAGCAAACTCCATCTGCTGAGGAAGACTGCAAGATGTAGACCTCTTGTAAAGATACGTTCTTGTCTAACTACTCCCTATTTTCCTTTGGCCTACATTCGGGTGTAACGTAACAGGTTGGAGTTATTGTGTCTTGCAACATGCTGACATGTTGGGAAACACGTCTTGACATAAAAAAAAGAAGACTTCCAAGTAACTGGCAGTAGCGTAAAGGAGGATGTGTGTGGGGGTATGAATCATGTTGCAGTTCCGCCTAGAGTTCAGCTAGGAGTTAATCATTCAAGTTGCTTTATCTTTGCTCTTCAGAAGCCCCCAAACATGTGATAATCAAGGAGATGTGTAGCAAAATATCAAGATTTAGCTCCACCTCACACCTCGATGGTGATAATGATTGTAGAAGAAGAGTACAACACACAGCACAACCACAGCGATTTAACATTTTGCCATTTGGATTTTTTCCAATTTAATTTCAAAACTTGGGAAGCTCTGTAATGTTTGAAAACATAGCACTGAACATATTTCAAATAAATGAACTATAAAATAAGATGTTGCTGCTTCCTTGGCTTCAGGAGTTTAAACACCATGTGTGCTACAAGAGTCAGCATAATATTACCGCTCTACCATAAAGAATGTTTTCAAGAGAGACGAACAAGCTAATGGTTGAGTTGTTTCTAAACTTCTCACAACAGGGGCCTTCTCCAAATTCCCCTGAATTTGGCCCCATATATGCACCTGTAGTCAGCCTAAGTGCCCCCCCCCCCCCCCCCAAAGTGTTGCTGTATTTGGTCCACGTTCCCTGTAGTCAACCAGACTGCTCCCCAAATACAAATGTGGTCTGGCCAAGTGCCCTAAACTGCCACTATAAGGAGGATTTGTCTCACCAGAGACCAACTCCCTCCTCACCAGAAACACTGCGCCTGCATCCAGTCTGGTGTTCAACCTCACCACTCATATCTTCTTCTCCACATTGGCTTCCTTTGTCCAGATCAAGGCCTCGAGGGAGTTATTTCCACCTCTGAGCCATGATCAAACCCTACACTATGAAGCCATTAAAGTTGTTTCTGCCTCTGGACCATTGAACACCCTGTCTTTTTCTAAAAAAAACAACAAAAAACGATGAATATGGTCTTGGTTTTGAAAAGAAAAAATGGAAAAACATTGTTGAACCTGGAAAAAGCACGTGTGTCAACTTGAAGAGGTATTTATTACTATTTTCTGAGCTTTCAACCACATCATGTAAACATAATAAAACACTAAAATACTGGTTTACCACATCAGACCACAACATTCATACAAAATGTAAAAAACATGAACAACATTTTTACTTGCCTTAGTGTTAATAAGTGGATAGAATATGTTTATCATCGTCTGTACAAGTCTGTCACTGTACGTGTTTGTAAAGGTTCATTGCATTGGCAGGCTGAAAGCTGCCGCTTCGTTGCAGTCAGTGCACCAGTATGGTTTTTAGTCTAAGTAGGACATCTAATGGTTTGAAGTGGTAATGCCACAGGATGTCTTGTGTTATTTCCTGTCGTCTGTTTTTTGTTTGTTCCATTTTGCTGTGATGTGAAATCACAACACATTGACAGACTATTGACAGATTGTTATTGACATAATTGTTACTATTTGTGTAATTGGGTGTGGCAAATGCAAATACTGAAACATGAGAACTGAACATGAGTGAAAGTGAAACCAAAATAAACCTACTTCAGAGTCACCTGTGCCCGGCGAGGCACGGTTGCATGCTAAGAAGTGCCTTACTTATCAAGTTTGTAAGGTCAGAATTGACTTAAAATGGGTGAATACCAGCATCCGTTGTTCTTTGAAGCGAAAGATCTGACAGACAGAGAGAAGGAGAAAGTCAGGAGGCACTTTCAGAAAAAAAGAGATTCAGGTGGAGGTGATTGTGGGATGATTGAAAAAGCGGAAGGCAACACCTATAAAATCAGTTTCAAGGAAAAAGAAGGTAAGGAATCCCATTTACTGAAATGGAATTATAGTTAGAATATACTTGCAGTAACTTTAAATGTAGGATTTTGTTTTTTACAGACCAGGAAAGGGTTTTGCAGAGGAAGTTTCACACCATCTACCTTCCTTGTGGGGAAGTAAGCCTGACAGTGAGCCGAACCATTTCACCACAGACCACCGATCAGCCGTCCTCTAGTCACTCACAGGTGATTTAATATTGCTCTCGAGACACTTTAACTGACTCCTTCATGATTGCAGGAACGTCACAGCCAAATAATCTGGATAGACCAGTTTAGGGGAATTCCTGAGCAGGAACAACATCTCATAACAGAAAGTTAACATGATACATTTTTATATATTATAAAATATCATCTATGTTTTTATCACTTACATTACTACAAATTAATTGATTTGTTTGATATTGCTTTTCTTCGACAGACATTCACAAAAGCAAACACAAAAGGCCTTGAGAAGATTTTCAAGCTAGATATTTTCCTCCTGTACTTCCTGAGAGACAACCAGAAAGCAAATAAAGTCTTACAGAAGCAACTCTCTGCTATTGGCTGCACGGTGGAGTTGGATTTTGTCGAAGAGGAGGCAGTGGTTAGGGGGGATATTGAGAAGGGCCCTGGAGGAGCCTTCGGGACGGCAGAGAAATGGGAGATACAGGTGGATCGGGTCTTCATCGGTCTTACCGAGAGCTACCTCTGCTACACTGTGGTTGAGCAAAAAAAAGTCCAAATCCTACTGCAGGACCCCTCCTTTGTGACAGACGATATCAAAGTGTACAGAGAGAGCGGTTATGTTGTGGTTGTGGGAGAGGTTGAGGCTGTGAATGAGAGGATTTCAATCCTGGAAAAGAGCCTGCCAACCCGGAAGGAATTGCCAATTGCGGAGAAGCGGTTCAAACTGGTGGAAGAAGAGTTCCGTCGAGAAATGCTTGCGCATTGCCCAAAAGTAAAAATCCACATAGGACGCGCTATGATCACCTTGGACGGCCCTGACATGGAGGTGCAATCAGGAGCTACGAAACTTGATGAACTAATCAAAAAGGTAAAGGAAAAGAGAGTTAAACTCTGCGCAGCTTTAATGGACTTTATAACGTCCAGTGATGTCATCTCCAAGTACGAGGATCGCTTCCAGCAGAGCCTCAGAAGTCCCGTTTCCCTAGAGCCGGGGTCCGACCTGGTCCTGTCCAGCTTGTCCTCTGATGCCCTGGATGAGGCAGAGGCAGCGATGCAGAGAGACCTTACTGTGGACGATGTGCCGCTGCAGGGAGCTGCAGCTGTACCTCCAGACCTAAACATCGTGAAGGACATGCTCAACAAAGCCAAGAACAAGGCCAACTCTCCAGAGCTCAGAGTGGACGTCAGCTTCATCCCAGAAGTCGGTGGAACCGCAACCGCCAAAGTACGACTGGTGGGCTACAGGGAAAATGTGAACAAGCTCAAAGAGGTGCTGCATGACTACCAGATGAACCAAGTCGAGACCCAAGAGATGCTGAACCTACCGCAACCTGAACTGCTTGACTGTTTTCATACATTTTTAAGCCTGATTGGCATGAAGCAGACCAAGGTGACCTTAAAGACCTCCCCATTCCCACACCCATGTGTGCTCGTGTCTGGTCCCCGTTCTCTGGTCCAGGAGACCAAGCAGGCCCTAATCTCAGCTCTAGCCAGTCTGATGTCAGACACGTTGGTTCTAGATGGACCAGGGGCTCAACGGTACTTCCAATCAAAGGGTAGAGTGGGCAAGGAGCTGGTAGAGAGCTCCTGTCAGGTTATAATCAGGGAACATCAAAGTGTGTACTCTCCGATTGTGGAAACTATACCACGAAGCATCAGCAGCCCCAACATCTTTGCCAGCAGCACCAGCCTCTTCCCCAGCGGCACCAGCCACTTCCCCAGCAGCCCCAACATCTTCCCCAGCAGCACCATGACTTTAGCACCCCAACCAATCTCCAGATTGCGCAGCAGCACTGTTGGGAGTATTGCAGTAAACCAGACAAGTCTGGAGATCCGGCTTGGCAGTTTGGTGGATGAGCAGGTACGACAATTTCTGTTCTACTTCATATTAAATCATACAGGAGCAATGCAGTCACTCACATTGTTTTTTTCCCTCTTCTTTCCACAGGTGAATGTGTTAGTGGTGCCCATGCTCAATGGGAAGCTAACTTCTACTAAAATTGGTAAATGCCTGTTGAGGAAAGCCGGGAATGCGATCAAGTCAAAGTTTGACTCGATGGCAGCGAATGGTACTCTCGTCCCTGGTGATGTTCTGCAGGTCGGTGCGCCTCCATCTCTGGGCTGCACCAAGCTCTTCTTCATTGAGTGCTTGCCGTGGGATGGAGTCAGAGGGCGGAGTGTGCAGGTAAAGTGAAATACATCAGAAGTTTTGAAAATACTATGGGTGAGGGCAAAAGATGAGTTGAAATTCAAGGTTCACTTACTGACATAAAACCGATGGGAGATGTTAAAACCCAATAAGTGGCTTAACAACTTTACTTTTAGTTGAAGTTTAACTCAGAAGTTTACAAAACTGAAATCTTCTGTATGTTAGCTTACGTCACACCTTTTAGAAAGCATTGTACAATGTAGGGGTGACTTTTGAAAACACAAAAGGAAATGTCTGATTTTTGTTTTCCAGGTGCTTAGCGATGGGCTGAAGAGGTGTTTGGACCTTTGTGTACAGCAGGGCTTGTGCTCAGTGGCCTTCCCTGTTATCGGGCCTGGAATTGCTTTGAAATACCCGCTGAGAGAAGCCATTCAAGTGCTGACTGACAACATTCGCCAGTTTGGATTAACTGCATCCTCTGGGTCTCTCGCCACCATCCACATCGTCATTAAACCAGACTACCCTGACTCTGAAGAGGTGACTATTTCATTTATTTAAAAGGGACCATGTACAGTTTAAACATAAATGTCTCCATTCGATGCACTGTACCAGATTATAGTTTAAGCTCATTTGCATCTGCAGTCCCTTGGCAGGTCAAACAAGGACAGAACAACAACACAGTAAAAGGAAAATACATAATATAGAGATAAACTACAAAAAAACATACAGGACACCCAATAAAACACTACACACAAATAGCACATCAAAAATGAATGTGTGTCAATAAAATGAAATCATAAAAGACAACAAGAATTGAGGTCAGTGTGTGCAGTTTTTAAAAGACTTTTCAAGTTGGCTTTAAAAGTGCTAATAGTGCTGCAGCTCCTCACAGCTTCAGGCAGGGTGTTCCACTGGTGTGTTGCTTTTACAGAGAAGGCTGATTGACCAAAAGTAGTGCGGCGAAATGGTATTGTACAGTCTCGTGTAGAGGATATTCTCGCTGATCTAATAGAAGTTGCTGAGCGAGTATATACAAAGTCACGGAGTGGAGGAGGGGCCAAACCATTTAAAAGTCTATAGACCAGGCACAAATTTGAGAACAATCTAAAATTGTTAAAGCTCAGTATATGCTTCTCCAATACCCTACAATGGTGAAAGTGCAACGCCTTTTTGTCCAGAATTTTTATTGTTTGCTTATATAAAGACTCGAGAGGTCTTATGGCTGTTTCACCAGCCTGCCCCCAACATGTAATGCAGTAGGACATGTGAGAAAGGATCATAGCATGCATAAATATCTTTGCTGCATTTGGAGAGAGACAGTTTCTGATGTGTCTAAAATTTGCTAGATTGTATTTGATGGTTTTAACCATTTTTTTTACATGTTTATTAAATGTAAAATTTTGATCTAGTATCACACCAAGATACTTAAAATCAGTGACTATTTCTAGCCTTTCTCCGTTGATAAGAATGTTCGCATCAGGAGGTTGTCTGATGGTTTTGTAAAAAAACATCCCTTTTGTCTTATTTACGTTTAGAGTCAGACATGATTGATGGAGCCAGTGTGTGATCCTTTCCAGCACAATTGTTAGCTTGGCAGCTGCTAACTCAGCTGTTTTTGCATGTGTATATACACAACAGTGTCATCTGCATACATTTGCAGTTCAACATCATGACACTGTTGAGGTAGATCATTAATATATAGACTGAATAATAAGGGAGCTAACACTGACCCTTGTGGAACACCCATTGTGCACTTCAGGTTGCTTGACAGTGAGTCACAAATTTTAACACATTGCTTCCTATTTGATAAATAAGAAGACATCCAAGCCAGTGCTCTCGGTGAAAAGTTGAACGCAGAAAGTTTAGATATTAACACATTGTGATTGACTGTCAAAAGCTTTGCGTAGATCTAAGAATACAGCACCAACTACTCCTCCTTTATCGAGCATTGATTTGATTTGCTCTATGAAGTGCATGGTAGCAGTTTCGGTGGAATGATTTGTTCTAAAGCCAAACTGCATACGATGTAGACCACGGGTGCTTGTACTAAGAAAAGTTGTGAGTTGTTCAATGACAACTTTCTCTGCAATCTTTGACAGTACTGGCAGTATACTTATCGGTCTATAGTTACTGGCGTCAAGGCGGTCTCCAGATTTAAAGATAGGTGTGACAATGGCACATTTCCAGTCATCAGGGAAAGAGCTGTCAACAGCTGTCAACACTCAACTATCAACACTCAACAACTGGTTCGTACTATGCGTGCATGTATGATTTATTGATGGAAGTGCTTAATGCTGCCGCTTTTATTTACAGTGCTACCATGAGGTCCACAGGCACCTCAGCTCAAATATGAATCAGGGAGGCCAAGGTAAACTGCTTAGAATACTAATTCCACCATTTACATTTATCAGTGTAATCAGACATCTATGGAATATATTGTGTCCGTTCTTCCCCTTAGCGATCTTCAGGTCCCTCACCAGTGACCTCGATGACATCACAATGACAGTGGGAGGCGGGGTTAAACTGCAGCTTGTGTTCGGTGACATCACTAATGAGACGACAGATGCTGTGGTGAACACGACCGACTTCGTTGATTTTCAGAAGGGTGAGCGAGAGCCGAAGACACGGCTGAGCAGTATATCAGCATTGTATTAAAGAAATGTGTACTCACCGGTTCACAGAAGACCGCTGTCACAGCCTCCATGTCCAGTTCTGTGGTCCTCATGGAGCTGGTAGCCAGCAGAGCCAGGTAGCCTAGAGGCTTCTCCTCAGGTGTGTCTGTCGACGTAAAGCTAATGTGACAGACAATGCCAAAGAGATACACAACAGCTTGAATAAGTCACGGAAAGCAACCTGACGCTGCTAGCAACCAGTTTTTCAATATAGCGTTTAGCCAAGAAGGGCTTTGGTGTCACTTAAAGTTAGCTTACCCCATAATATTGTGATATGTACCGGCAACTTGAGTAAATTAAGTTTACATTGTGGTTAAGTTTACATTCCACCACTGATTATAAATATGGTCTTTATTCTCCAGATGGTGTGTGCAAAGACATCCTAACCGTAGCCGGACCAGCGGTGGAGGCTGAACTGAGAGCAGGTGAGAAAAGAGGACCAGCTAGACATTTACAAGCAACACAAACAGCTTCTTACTCATCTCGTCTGTTGTGTCTTGTGTAGCGCAAAGGATCCGAGGAGACGTTTTTGTTTCCCAGTCTGGATCGTTCCCCTGTTCAGCCATTTTTCATGTCTGTGGTGAAAAGGACGTAGTCCTCATTGAACAGCTGGTGTGTCGCATCGTTGGTTATTGTGAAACGTTTGAGTTCAAGTCTGTCGCCATTCCTGCCATCTGTGCTGGTGAGTATTTTTGTAAGACGTTATAGAGGTTTCGTTAATAAAAAACACACACTGAATGTAAATGTCTGTCCGTTAAAAATGCAATTATTTTTGCAGGAGTTGGTGGGTTGGACCCTGGTGTCGTGGCAGGTGCCATCCTCCAAGGGGTCATGGCGGCCACTTCGTCCACTCCTCTTCAATGTCTCACTAACATCCGCATCGTCCTGATTCAAATTAAAGTCTTCTTGGCCTTTAAAGAGGAAGCAATGCAAACGTTTCCCACTCCTGTAATCAACAGAGGTGATTCACAGCTTTCTTCTTTTATGGTTGCTTAGAAATCGGTCTTTTTTAAAATCACAATTATATCATTTTGTTGGAATTTCCACTGATTGCTGTCGTTTGACCCACCCTGCAGTGTCAGTACCTCAGTTGCCTCGTGTACAACAGCAGCCTCCTTTGTCTAAGAGCGCAGCTACAAGCATCAACTTCACCAGCTCTGCAAGTCAGCAGTCCGTCTTCTGGTTCCTGGGTCTCTCCAGAAAGAATGTTGACGATGCCATGACAAAGGTGATGGATCTGTATCACGCTCAGTGCTCCACTAACACCTTTGAGAAGGAGGAGCTGGCAGGCTTCACCCAGGACAACATGAAGGCTCTGAAGCAGCTGGTGGACACCGAGGGTCTGTACATGCAGAAGGACCAGTCCGGCCGGGGCACCTTGACAGTGAGCGGGTTAAAAGATGGGGTCAACATGGTGATGCAGATGGTTAACGCCTCCCTGCACGGCAACCTCAGAAGAGAGGTGAGAGTCAGGGAGGAGGAGGATCTGTTCGCCCGTGTGACTTGGTGCATCTTGGGTCATGGCGGTAACTGGGAGAGACTCCCCAAGACAGCCAATCACAACCTGGAAAACAATGATGTGGCCGGAGGGATAGTGGACGCACAGAGCGTCCAGTGGTCCGTGGATCTACGGAGGACGGAGGCCACAAGTCCATTAAATGGACAGACGGCGATGCTGAAACGACTTGAGCATCTCTCAGGTGAGATGTTCCTTTTGATTTCTTTGCAACTGAGAAAACATTGTAGTGTTATACATTTATTTAAAGAAACAAAGCACATTTACTCTGATCATTTTTTTTGTCAGACTTCTCCTTCCCTCTGTACTGGGACAACATGGCTGCCAGTGAAGCTTTCAAGAAGGTTCCACTGCAGCCGTCCTCGGCAGAGTACCGAACAGTGAAGGAGGCCTTCAAACGAACGGTCCAGAAGACTGTGATGAAGGTGGGCAGCTCAATGGCTTCCATCTATATCAATGGATCTTTTACTTAAAATTTTTATTTCCATATAATGAACACAATGCATTTGAAAAGTTATTTACATCCTTCCAAGGTCAATTTTGCAGCTCATTATTTTCTTGTTTTTGACAGATCGAGCGCTTGCAGGTTGTCCATCTGCGACGCGTCTATGAAGCGCAGAAGCAGCACATCTCTGATAAGAACAAGCACCAGGGTGGAGCGGGTGAAAGGCTTCTGTACCACGGGACGACTCAGGACAATTGTGACTCCATCATGAAAACTGGGTTCAACAGGAGCTTTTCTGGGCAGAACGGTAAAGATCTGCTACTCGTCTTTGTTTCAGCAGAGTAGGCTCAGAATGTGGCTGCAAACATGTCCTCCACTTCTTTCTATTCATTCAGAGCAAATCACTGCTGAGGCATCACTTCCTACTGTATGACGCAGAGAACCTCTTTATAGGAGATTAAAGGAGAACATGTTTGTTGACCTATGGACTAATTAGTAGTTGGTGACAGAGAGTCCGGTTTTGGTGTACAGTTGGAATTTTCTGCCAAACCAAACCTTTATCTATGACGTGGCACTTTTTTTTTTTCAGCTATGAGGACTTGTTAATTGTCTATTTCCTCTTATTTTCAGCGACCGCATTCGGTCAGGGAACCTACTTTGCCGTGGACGCCAGCTACTCAGCCCAGCCCACCTACTCCAAGCCAGCTGCTGACGGTTCCCAGTTAATGTTTGTGGCGCGAGTCGTGACCGGCGTCTGCACTCTGGGTCACAGCAGCATGAGGTTTCCTCCCGCTCGCAGTGACCAGCAGTCCAGCGACCGCTACGACAGTGTGGTGGACAACACAGCCAACCCCAGCATGTATGTAGTGTTCCATGATAACCAAGCGTACCCAGACTACCTCATCACCTTCAAGTGAGGGAAAAGTGATGAATCTTACACTGTGCAAGTTAGAGAAGTGTCCGCAGAATGAAGTAAAAGATAAGCTTTGATATTTAGATATGTTTGTGTATGTTTAATTAAAGTTATGGTTTCACAGAGTATGTTTGAGGGTTAGTATGTATCCAGGAACGAGGATGTTTCACTTTTGCACTTTTGTTTTCTATGTTACTAAATGTACTATTGCTGGCTTTGGAGACAGTTTTGAATTTGTTTTTTGGAATCATTGCTTTAGTGATAAGATTGATATAGTTCAGAGTCATTGATTGTATAATACTCTTTAATTGTATAATTGTAGCCTTTGCTGCTCATGAAGTTAAGATGGAATGATGCTAACCAAGTATGAGCACTGACTCACATAGACACACATCTGGGGAATATATTGTCACAAAATTATGCAGTTATTAATATTTTATTTGGTTGATATTTGCATATGTTCTTGTACAAAGAAAAATGGGAAGAAACAGAATTTATAGCTTGATATTAAAAAGGCGGAAAGAGCAGAAACTTTAATCAATGGAAGATGGATCATTTATTATTGTCAGAAATCTCTGTTTACCACTTCACTCTAGAGTAAAATATGGAAGGTCTTTATTGTCCTTATCAGGAGTATTGAATGATTAAATGAGGGAGTGACGTCAAACACAGCTGTACTCAGTGTACTGGTGTATTTTTGAGTTAAAATTAATAAACTAAAAAGAAAGAAAGTAGTAATCATCAATGTACTTTTTTCCACCACAAATAAAGAGAATATCAATTCAGCTTTTGGATCGATTCTTTGCAGTATTTGGCGGCATCTAACAACTGGAACTTCTCTTGTGATTATACACAAAAGAAAATATGCCAATAGAGCCCCCTAAATGCCACACACTGTTCCTTTAACTGCCAAAATAGTCAATATGATTGCACTTTAAAAAAAAAAAAAATCTGTATTTTGTAGATCAAAGATCTTTTTTCTTATGACGAAAACTTCTTCACATTCTTATCATAAATGCTAAAGCGACACCTGTTAAGCTGTTGTAAACCTACCGTTGCGTAACTATGTTATAGGTTTATATCTTTTTAGTGAGTCGAACGTTGTCCGGCGTCAGCGATCCTTCAGGGCTCGATGGTGACGGACGCCGTGCCGTAGACCTGCCTGAGAGCAGGACAGTCCAGAGAAGCGATCAGCCTGCTGCTGCCGGCCCTTTGCGGGATGAAAAACTCGCTCCAGGTCAGAGAGGAGCCTCCTGTGATCAGACTGAAACCAGCAGAGTTAAGAGTTGGAGGCCACATGGACGGCGCAGGTTTTTGGTGTCATATCATAGATAGTCAAGACGTCAAAACTACTGTGTAAAGATGCAGTAAGACTTTATTATAAGGGTACAAAAACATGGCTGATTTCTTTGGTCTTGTGAACACAACATTGACTTATCATCAATTAATGAAAGGTTAGTTGCTTCATACAGTAATTTAAATTATGGATTGTAAGAATCTCTGCAGCCTATCATGTAAAATGTTGCGCTACAGAACCCACGCATAGATTTGAGCAGATGAATGAAGGCTGTGACGTTAAAAAAATAAATGGAGCTTTCATGTGAAAATGTGAGTGATTTTCCCTTCAGCTGCAGCTCTGTGTGGCTAACACATTAAATGAGTTTTTACTAAGATTACGCCTGATTCTTCTGGGCTGAACTCACCTGTAATACTTGGACATGGGCAGCATGATCCCGGGTCCCTCCATACGAATGTAGACGCCCTCCAGGCTGAAGGTGAAGGGGTTCGTAAACTCCACAGTCGCCGTCATCTCTTCGTTCACTTTACCGCCGTCGGACACCTTAAGAAAAAACCAAAACTTTACAAATCCATTTGCAAAAAAGGTTTTAAAGCGGAAAGAAAGTAGAAACTTGGAGAAAGAAACTTTTTGCGTGATATATAATGCAGGATGCCAACGAATTGGGATTTGTTTTTTTTAACGTGTCGACAGAATAAAAGCAACAGACCGTGACGGTGAGTTTGGGATTGTGCAGGGTGACGACTTTCATGGCCGTGACGATCTGGCCGGTCTCCTTGACCTTCCCAGTGGCGATGAAGTGGAGGTTGGCCTGTTCCACGAGACTCTGCATGTATTTCTTTGACTCGACCGTCACCGACTCCTTCACACCTGGAGAACACAAAGACACAACTCTGCTCTCTCTGCATTGACCTAAATAAAGAAATGAATAAACGCTTTTCTCACTTTTGTTGGGTTCAATGGTCACGGTGGGATTCCTGAACAGGAACTCGAATCTGGTGACTCCGGTGTAATACACCACGCTGCCGCTGATGTAGGCGTCCACGGTGCGGCTCTGGTCGCTGCTGTTTATGAACTCCAGGCTCAGCTCGAAGTCGTCGCCCACGCTGACCTCCAGGGTGGGCAGGACCAGGTCCACGTCAGCCACGGGAAGGTCGGACTTCTCTCGTTGACAGCCGTACTCCTCCGCTTTCTCCAGGACGGTCCGCTCCTCTGTGCTGCCTAGAGTGGAGGATTGAAACACATTTGTTTGTTTGCACATTTCTTTAACTTAAAAGGATATCAATGTATTTATCAACAGGTTTTGCCTTCTGGATATCTGAAAAAAGTCGGCCTGTTTGGAGATCCCTCTCGCAGGACGGACAGAAGTGCAATAGATGTCATGTGTACAGAATGAACATAACACAATTACAACATATTTAATCCATTTGACAGATATGATACATATGAGCTGCAGCAGAGAAAAACACTCAAAACACCGATTTGTCTCTCGATTCTGACCTTCGGGAAACTTGTATTGGTCGGTGATGTCGCGACGGGTCATGCCTCCTGGAGTCTTGGTCAAAACCGTGCGGCCTATATGAGTCCGGTTCACCTTGACGGGCTCCATGGCCCCGTCTTTACTGCGGCTGTAAAACACCACGTCGCTGTTGACCTGTCGGGAGACACACAGAAACACTGGCTCTCAGCAACTACAGACACAATAAGAAACTTTTCAAGAGAATCCCACTGGAACAATGTCATGAAAAGACTCACCTCTGCAAACACAAAGGCAGCATCAAATGGGAAGCATATCTGCCCATGTTTTATGGCCTGGACTGATGCAGGGCCACATCTGTACATGCCTTTATGGATAACGGAGAATAAGATTAATAATCTGTGATTTCTGGGAATAATTGTTAATACAACTCTTAATAACTCATAACCTGTTTGTATAAAGCCAGCAATTATTTTATACCATTATTATTATTATTACTACTACTTACCATCGCTGGTCTCCTGTGGTGTTGCATCCACAACCTGCCAGCCTCCAAAGCTAGTCGGGAGGTCTGGTCTGGACATGTAGCACTCATTCCAGCAGTGATAGTTCCTGATAAAAACATTATTTCAAATATCATTATAAACATTCGTATTAAACAAGTCCTGTTTTGTTGTGATCTAAACTTGTGTGTTGCTATTGGAGGCCTTTAAATAGAAAGGAAAACAGAAAAAAAGCTCGAGATATCTTGAGGTTTGGCTCTGTGGATGGCCCTAAGAGTGGAGTGCTCAGCATGTAAAGGGTTCATCTTCTGAGGAGCATGAACATGCTGAAAAAAAATCCCATAGCAAACTGGTGATTGTTTTTTATATTCCCTTTAAGCACATGGAAATGTTGGCCTGATGCTGACGTTAAAGAAAAAGTCAGGGAGTCACCAAAACCAGTAGGATTCATCCTCTGGGGACCATGAATATTCATGAATCTAAGTCTCACCACAATATCTCTGCATTATGGCGAGCTGCATAGAAGATGTTTTACCAGACAGAGTCTTTGGTGCGGTTGCGGTCAACCCTGCCGTTGTCATCCAGGATGATGTCGGTCCTCAGGTTTCCATCGTTGTCGTGAGCGGAGAAGAAGTTGGTGACGACCCGCGATGGGATTCCCAGACAGCGCAGGACTGGAGGCAAAACATTTAACAAGCAAAGACAGAAATCAAGGAGCGAATAAACTAAAACAGAAGTCATGATTAGAGTACACCTGGGGCGGCTGTGGCTCAGTGCAAATCATTTGCAAAGCACTTTGAATTGTTTTGTTTGAAAGGTGCTGTATGAATACAACTTGATTGATTGATGAAGCCAGACACTGAGCCCCGATTGGATTGGAGAGGATAAATAAATATATTTTCTTCTGCTACTTGTATCCCAGTAAAGAGCTCACAGGTGTTGAAGACGGCGGCGTAGACCCAGCACTGAGCGTAGCAGACGGGCATCTTGCTGCTGGCGTAGGTGAGCAGGATGTCCGTGCTGCCGGTCCAGGAAGTGGGCGCCACCCCGTAGGTGTAGTCGCCGCTCCAGTTCCCCACCAGCACGCCCTCGTCGTCACGAGAGTTCAGCTGAGTGCGACAGCGAGCAGATTTTAGACATTTGTTATCATTTTGAAATGCTGGGATAGTCTGAATAGGCTATTCTGCTAACGTCCAGCAGATAAAGAATGACTATATAATGAGAGAAAACATTGAGGTAACAGCGTGTCATATTTCAAGCTGGTGTCAACACTTAAGCGCAGGATATTATTCACTCTATCAGCAATATTGTGTGTTTTACTGCACAGTAATGTTCTGTGTGTATTGATGCATCATTTAACTGCATATCTTATGCATCTGTAAACCAGTTTCCTGTGTTTTAGTGGATGCCCATGAATAGTTTCTCACCTGAGCAGAAGCCTTTCTGGTCACCCTGATGGGGTCTCCTCTGTTGGGGATGGGCATGTCAGCCCGGTCCATGATGTACAGACAGGCATCCAGGACTCCGTAGTTAAACTAGGACAAAATAATTATGAGATCGAAGTCTTCTTGAAATGTTTTTGTTTTTTTCTTCTACCTGTCCATAGTTCCAGTTTCTCTCAGCGACGTCGTCGTTGGCGCCGTGGTAGATGATCCCCATCTCAGTCATCACACACTCCTGCCTCTCAGTCTCATCATCCAGAAACACAGAATCATCTGAGGAAAAAAAAAGATTTTCATGGACTGGAAAGTGAGACAAAAGCTAATAAAACGTGGTCAAGAAGCCGAAACCGACCCGACGCCCAGGGATTGAAGAGGATGTAGAGGTCTCGGCTGTTGTCCCGTCTGGTCCTGCGGATGCCGAAGGGCGTCATCACAGCGATGTACATGTGGTACTTCCCCACGATGCAGTTTGCCGCGGGGGTGACGCCCATGGTGACCGTGTTGTCGGCGGTGGCTGTGATGCGGCCTGCCCAGGAGCTTTGACGCTCCTTGGTGGTGAAGACAGGCATATAGGTGCCCTTGCTGTACTGAGGGCTGGAGCCTGAAAGAACAGGGACACTTATGCAAATTACAAGACGTCAACATGCGAGAATGTGAACCGGACGGACCACAAGATCCAGAATTAAAGGAGTTTATAAATGCTGGGTGTACGATATCACTTTTAAAAGCATCATAATTACAGTATGCTCAGCTCACCGATGACAAACTCCGCAGCGAACTTGTCTGAAGCGGGTTTGTAGGGACGGTTGAACTCGATCTTGACCTGGAACTCTTGTCCTCGACGCACGATGAGAGTGTCAGAGTTGAACAACATGGTGTGGTGCTGCATCTTGTTGCTCTCATCCGGCCTCCTCATCATGTCCACGCCCATAATGTCCACATACTCTGAATGGACACAGAGAGGAAGAGAAAGACGGAGACAGAAAACATGTAGATGGAAATCATTGTTTTCTAGCCAAGCGGTAGATTGAGACTTTTTGTTAAATCCTATCTTCCTCTGCTCTCGAAGTGTGTCAGCAGTTGTGAGTTTCATCAGTATACCACAGTGATGTGTATGTGAGTCATCCCTACTTATTCGTGATTGTTTGCAGTCATATCACAAAATTCCAGTCACTGCATTCATAAACTCCTGTCACATCTGGATATCTCTCACTGAGCAGCTTTCTCACAGTAACACCGGGTGGGGAGTAGTGACAAGCTGCAGGAAGTGAGAAGAATTTATCCTATTTGGACATCATTCGTGTGTCAATCATGTGCAAAAACTACAGGAAACTGTGTCAATGTCGGGAAAAAGACTATCTTTTTCAACCAAGAGGTGACATCTGTCTTCTGCCCTTAAAAGGAGAAGACTTAGTATGCGAGACACCCCAGGCAACAAAAAAAAAAAGATCATTTATGGTAAATTTTGAGATATTTGGCTTTTTTGCGTCTTTTTTCAGTCTAGTGGAAATAAAATAAGAATACAAATTCTTCATACTTAAACATACAATTTCACAACACTTGTAATACAAAAACTGTCTGTCTTAATATATGTAATCAACTGGGATTCCATTGTGATATCTATTGGTTCATGGTTTCAAACTAGAACTTGCATATTCACTTTAATGACTCCACTCGTGACGTTTTGCAGGGCTCTTCCTCACCAGTCATGGGTGGAAATCCTCTCGGGCCCGGCAGACCAAAGGGCTCAAACTCCGGTATGTCCGTTGACTCGGAGTTTGAGCTGGAGAGGGGAACTGCACTGCGGCCGCGGTTCGTCATCTTGGGAGGGGGTCCGCTGGGAGCAGGGGGGGCGAGAGTGGAGATCGGGGCGCCACCTTGATCAGACATGACGGCGATAGTTCAGGGTGGAGGATCCGTCGCAGGACTGGAAGAGGAGAGCGGATGGAAAACACACATTTTTTTACTCTTATGCCACTAGTTAGTGTCTTCAGAGTTTTTTAAGGCCACCGTGCTCCGTTTGTCTCGCATGGTCGGAGAACTGTTGTAAAACCCGTCTGCTTTGCATCTGTGGAAGAACTGGAAACACGCCTGACCTTTTATTCAACACGGACATATTTAAATATTGGAAAGGCCGTTAAAGCAAAGTGCACGAAACTATCAAAGCTTGTGAATAATGAAATAACAGTGTGGAAAACTTCTACATCACATGTGGTTTCTGTGTGTGTGTTTGTGGGTTGGGTGGAGGGGAGTTTACGGTCACTCCTCTTCCTGTGAGAAAAAAAGGATATTTAAGAATTGACCTTGAAAATTGTCAACATTATTTGACATAAAAGACCAAACAATTCATCACTTAGTTGAGAAACACAATATGAATGATTTGCATGTAAACAATAGTTTACATGCGCAGAAAATGTAGCACATATGATTATTATTATTATTATTATTATTATTATATGTGTGTGCCTAAAGGCATCATTACAACCCCTCCCCATTTATTATTATTTGCTTTATGTCTTCTTATTTCTTATTTGATATTTGTTTGTTTTTTTAAATTTAATTTGCCACGTTTATTTATTTTTATAATGTTTTGCTCGATAATTAACATAATTGTTAAGTGCGGCCCAAGAAGTGTGAATGTGATATTGATCAAAAACACAAACGTTGCTGTTGACTTACATCTACAGTAGAAGTGATAATAGGTAAAAAAGAAGACTGTTAAAGTTCAAACAAGTTATTTCTAAAACCAAAGAAATCATATTAAGTTGAAAACAATCAACAAACTGACGACTATAAAACTTTAGTGTGAACACAGCAAACTGATGTCAACAAAGAACCGTCAGTTTACTCAGAATGACTCAATAAATCCACAAAACAAGAAACAGAACGAAAATGACATCAACCCTTCAAGTTACTGCCATGACGATTATGTAAGCATGATGTAAGCATTAAATACACAACAGCTGTTTTCGTAAGGTGCGAGCAGAAAGTGCATGAGTCATCATTTAACACAGAGAAAGCTCTGTTTTCACCTCAAGCACCGGTGGCACAGAGAGACATGCTTACCTTCTGCTTACCATCTTTTGTCAGCTCTGGTTACTTTTCAGATTCATTTCCATAAAAACACATGAGCTTATTGTAAAATGTAGCATATTTGACACATTGTCACATTTCAGGTGTTTATGAGGTAGTTTAAACTCGCTCCACCGCCGGCCAGCTGTGGAAAAAGTCAAATGTGACTTGTAAATTGATTCATCAGTGTCTACAATACAATAATATTAGTCACAGGGGCCATGCCTCTCCAGCACAAGTACTTTTACTTCTGTAAAGTACTTCTTTCACCACTGTTACATCACATATAAAGTCCAAGGTTTAGCAATTGCTGATTTCAGAGAACCAAGTCCGAGATAACCGACAAGATTCACCTTCAATAAAGTCAAGCGGATTTAGTGTGAGCATTGGTGGAAGAAATACTCCGGTAATTAAATGAAATAACATCACTTTACCAGTTCTGGGACACGTTTCATATACATGCACACACATGTTTTTAACACAACGTGGCAAATGCTGACACGAGAGGAACATCCACACGTTGACCAGCAGGACTGAGCCTCTTTGTGCTCACCATTAAACTCTCTGCCGTACTTTCCCCGGCAAAAGAGTTGATGAACCAGGTTTTACATGCATCATAAACTTTTTGGACACAAACCCTTTTGTTCTATTGTTGGTGTTACCACTACAGTCACTATAATATTCAGGTAAAAGCCTCTTGACTGTTAAGTCCACTGTCACCACTGCTAGTATTCAGGTAGTAACATCTGGATTGTTAGGAGCTAAAGCAGCCATTACATTCAATTTAAATGACAGAAACGTGCATCAATGTTAAAAAAATCCCAATAATGCACAAGAGGCTTTGTTTGAGTTTGCGCAACAACAAACGCGGAATGTTTCAAATGACTTTCACATGTGGCATCACTTATTTGCATCTTCACATCTGGACGGTATAAACAAAACAAAATGACCGAGCTGCTGAGGAATTCTTTGGTGCGATTAAATTGTTGCACCCCAGTGAAGTTCTTAACAAATGCAAACTTTGTGTCTGTAAAGTAAGGTGTTACGTACAGGTACAGAGTGGACTCACCTCAGATGAAGTTGGAGAGAGAAGCTGCTGTTGGTTGGCGTCGGTCTGCTGCTGCTCCGTCTTGGGAAACTTCTGCTTTTATACCCTACCCTAAAGGAAGAGCCATCCATGAGAGACTGTGTGTGTGTGTGTGTGTGTGTGTGTGTGTGTGTGTGTGTGTGTGTGTGTGTGTGTGTGTGTGTGTGCAAGACCTCTGTTGGTGCTGTTGAGGGTGTAACCGTCAGTCCAACTTCGGAGCAGGATGTGGAATCTACCATCTCTGTACAAACCACAGCTGGGTGAAGCTCAGACACTTTGACGTTTCAGCTCTGCCGCCTTCTGATTGGTCAGCGTTTGTCATGCATGCAGGTTTAATGCGACGACAACTATCTTCATCATATTACTGATGATACAGAGGACACACATCTTCATTTTGTTTGTTTGTTGCATTTTCATTCGCCATGCCAGCGGTACTGCATTGATTACCAAGACATTTTGCACAGTCGTGGTCCCCAGAGGAAGAATTGCAATAACTGAACATTCATTCCTACTTTACAAGAGTCTTCCATGACTTTTACTGAAGGTTGAGAAGCTGAAGAAAGAAAAATGGACTCTTACCTGGTAGAAGGTGTGTAATGTCTTTATTTAGTGTTGCTAATAATTCATGTTTATCTCTTTGTATGGTTGTGGGTTCACAAGAAACGCTCTGACAGCTCTATTTTAAAATTGTTCATCTTTCTCATTTCAGGGTTTGATTGAAATATTATTTTAATTCTGTCCCTCTTGTTTCGAGCCCCCAGCGTGTGGTCGGTGTGCTGGGAGTCCACTCTGTTTGTGGTGGCATATTTACAGATGTGATGCTTTTATCTGGGGTGTTGGTTTTCGTTACACAGGTAGGACACTCCCACTGCTCCACCATTTTACTGTTACTACGGCTATTACTGCTGCGGGTACTAACCCGCATATTGCTGTTACACTACCGACCTCCTCTCACTGCTGCTGCTACTTCACTGTTGTACTTCCTCTGATACTACTACTTTACTTCTAAGAACGTGTTCTGCTTTTACTCTAGCATGTACAGTTTTCTTCTACACACAGACACGTGTGTTGAAGTGTATTAAAGAGAAATGAGCCAGCACATTGCGTGCGCACAAGACGTCCTTTTCAGTCGTTCATTTAATCGTCTGCTGCTACCATGAGAAAGTACTACTCAAAACATTAGCATGGAATGAAGTTTAATTTCGATCTCAAGCACAAAAGATGCAAGCTTCTAATGTCGTGAAATGATTGGATGCACAAGCTTTACTTTAAAACTGATTCAAAGTCAGCGACAGATGTGGAAGCACAGCTAAAAAACACCCACGGAATAAAATGACAGAGGAAACACTGTACTGTGTGTTTCCCATTTCCACCACTTAGCTTCTTGATTGACCAGTGAATTCCAGGGGCAAACTAATCAGCAAATACCAATGCAAACGAGAACCACTGTGAGCTTCAGTGTTGCTGGTGGAATTTTTTGGGGCTGTTTTTTTATTCATGATATGGAGTCTTTTAGAGCTCATGGCTCATATTTGGAGGGAAGTGCTGCCTCTGCTGCAGGGAGTCCAATAAAAAGTAATTCATTTGACATTCACAAAAGGCAGCACACGTGTGCAAAGACATCAGTCATGGTAATATTCACCCGACACTTTACAGACCTCAAAACAGCTCTACTGGGGTTAATGGCGCCAAATCAATACGGCTGATTCAGTCCTTTCCATGAAGCAGGGTTTGTTTTTATTAACCCGGACCGGTGCTGCTGAGGGAAAGGGTGAATCATAAAGGACGTGATCTAATGTGCTGTTGTGTGTTTTCATGGGACTGGCCATGAGAACATGTTGCACCATGTGTGCAGCCAGGGAACACCACACAGCCAAGCTGCAGTGACAGCAGGCAGACGGGATGAAAGGGCATTTTATATGAATTTATGATGGTTTACAACAGTAGACGTTTGATTGAACGCTCCAGAACAATTGCTAAATGGAGCTTGTGGTGACAGCTCCCGTTTCCAAGGTCAAGAATAGACTTTTAAAAGAATAATATTTGTAAAGTGTTGCTGTTACTTTCAGACATTTTGATCCCGAAGTTAGTTCTGCGTGTTGAAACTAAAGATTTGGTGAAAACGATCTTTCACAAATATCATAATTTGCACTTTGTATGAACTAACTTGTCCGCGGTCTGCTCACTCTTGTCCATTGCATACATTTGACAGCCTAACTGGAGGCAGAGTGCGCTCCGGCTCACTCTGCAGGGTAAAGGAAACAGAAGTGCCACACATTTACCGCAGGGCAGCGGCTCGCAGTAATGAGCTCTGCAGCTCTCGTGACGAAGCCTGCACGTGTGCCTCAGCGTGCATACGCATGTTCTCCACGTGCAAACATGGATTCATCTTCGCAACTGTGCGCAACATGCACCTGTGCATTGGTGCGTGTCATGCGAGCATGTGCACTTCAACGTGTCAGAGAAGCCGTCGTTTGACTTCCTGTCGTCTTGAATGAGAGGGCGTTACAAAACCGCAGGTTGTTCACGTGACGCGACACGTCTTCCAGTTGCTGAGCTCAGTCGGTGTGGCGTTTCATTTCACTACGAGGGTGTTCCTGTTTTCTGTCACAATGACGGTGACTAAAGCCTTCCTGTAAAAAGAGGAAGAGGAAGGACAAGAGGAAGAACGCAAACGTAGTGGTGATGGAGACGACAGATGAGAACTGTGGTCCAGTCATCGTCACGAATGGTGGTGAGTTTATCGTAGAGCTCTTACACTCTTTGTCTGCTTCAGTATTATTACATTAAAATAAGCTTGTATCGAGGCACCTTAGTGTGTGAAGTGAATAATACAAATATATACTTTCTGACAGCAAATGCAGTTTAATGTTGAGGTATTTTATGATAATTGAATGAGTAAGTACACAATCTAATTATGGTCATTGAAGTAAAACAATAAAAATATGGTTTAAAGTGCCGTTTTAAGTGTAAAGCAGAGACGAGATGACTGATTACTGTCACACTTCTGTGCTTTGTGTCATTCAGTTTATCCGGTACGGTGCACAGAGGAAGTACTTCTGCCTTTCATCACAGATGAGAGTCAGCAGGCGGCCATGGACTCACGGCTCCCTCCCGACTCGCACGGCGGCCCCTCGGCTCTCCCGGAGCTCAGGCTGGTCCTCCTGGGCAGGAAAGGAGCAGGGAAGAGCGCGGCAGGCAACACCATCCTGGGGGCGGCGGGAGGCTTCGAGAGCGGGAAGCCCACGGAGGAGTGCGTGAAACGGCGAGCCGACGTGGCAGGGAGGAGAGTCACGGTGGTGGACACGCCAGGTTGGGAGTGGTACTACCCGCTCAACAGCACCCCGAACTGGGTGAGGAGAGAGACTTTACGGAGCGTGTCGCTTTGCCCTTCCGGACCCCACGCCGTGCTCCTGGTGGTGCGATCCTGCGCCTCGGTAACGGAGGACTACATCAGCGAGATCGAGGAGCACCTGGAGCCGCTGGGAAAAGGAGTCTGGGAGCACACCATGCTGCTGTTCACCAGGGGGGACGAGCTGGGCCTGGTGTCCATGGAGCAGCGCATCTTGACGAGCGGCCCGGGACTCCAGAGACTCCTCCAGAAGTGCGGGAACAGATACCATGTCGTGAATAACTGGAGCAAAGGAGATGGGACGCAGGTCAGAGAGCTGATGAGGAAGCTGGAGGAGATGGTGGAGGGCAAGAAGGATGGAAGCGGTCATTTGGAGATGGAGAACACGGTGCTGGTGGGTCTGGAAGCAGACGGGAAGAGGAGAGCGAGGGAGAGGAGGAAGAAACAGAGGCAGATGGAGGCGCAGATGCAGAGAGGGACCATCAAAGCTGCCCTAACGAGTGAGTTCAGTCTTTGTAAAAGTCCTCTCAAATACACAAAACCATATCACAATCAGACAGTGAAAACCTGCTGAATGTATTCTTATTGGAAAATATGAATCAATGCTTGAAGCTGCACTAATACGTCGTTTTATATGTGGATCAGTGGATCAGATGACTGGGTGTGAAATGTGTCAATCTTAATGTCAAACCGACAAATAATTACCGTCTGACTCTCAGCACTATGAAGTGTTTTAAGGTGTTACGATTCATAGTTTGGGTTTTTCCGGCCAACAACCGCTCAGCGTCATTTCCAGCAGAAGCAGTCAGCTGTTTTCAGGACCAAAAAAACGCTGATAAACCCAATGTACATATGTGAATATTGGACCAGAATTCATTAGTTTGCAATGAATATTGAGTCTGAAAGTAATGTGTAGGTAACTTGTTTGCTTACAAATTAGCAAATCAAACTTATAAAGCCAACAAGCTCGTAGTGTCTGTTGGCTTGTTTTCATGTTTTTCTGGCCCCTAGCTGCTTAACTTCTTTCATTTTTAATTAGTATGAGCACACACAAAATATGTTCCATCATTAATCTGTACCTTTCTCCCTTGCAGGCGATGGTCTCCAGGGCTCCGAGTTAGACGCCCACCAGTCGTTCTCCAGGGCTTCCAGACGTCTACCCGAGGTCAGACTGGTTCTCCTGGGCGAGCGCGAGACAGGAAAGAGCTCTGCGGGAAACACCATCCTGGGCGCAATGGTCTTCTTCCAGGCCGGGGCGGTGACGGAGGAGTGCGTCCGTCAGCAAGCGGAAGTGGGCATGCGGCTGGTGACGGTGGTGGACACTCCGGGCTGGGAGGGAGGCGTAGCGGGTGCCACACCCGAGAGGGTGAAGAGGGAGATCGTCAGCAGCGTGGCCTTGTGTCCTCCGGGGCCCCACGCGCTCCTGCTGACCCTGAGGGTGGACACACTGGTGCAGGCCACGCACGTGAGGGAACATCTGGAGCTCCTCGGCGATGGTGTGTGGAGACACACGATACTGCTGTTCACGCACGGGGATCAGCTTCGAGAGGGGGTGGACATCGAGCAGCACGTCCAGGGCGGGGGCAGGGACCTCCAGTGGCTGCTGGACAAGTGCCGGGGCCGGTACCACGTCATAAGCAGCGCAGACGGAGGAGGAAGAGGAAACGGAGGCTCCAGCGAGGTGACGGAGCTCCTGCAGAAGGTGGAAAAGACGGCAGCGATGAACAGGTGCGAGGCTTTCTCCGGCCTGGTGCAGGAGGTCAGGGATCTGAGCCGGCACAGGAACGAGAAGTTCAACCAGCGCCTGAAGGACATGGGAGAGAAAATGTTTCGTCAGGAGGACGAGTTGAAGAATATGCGAGAGAGGGAGATGAAAAGGATCAGGTGGTTTTTTGAGAGGAAGAAGAAGGTGAAGTCACCCGGGAAGGCCGACGTTCAAAGGGAAGAGGAGGAGGAAGAGGACAGGAGGATGGGCGAAAGGAAGAGTGATATTGGGGAGCTGGAGGAGAGGATGCGATGGCTGACAGAGGATAAGGAGAGAGAAATTCAGGATCTGAGCACAGAAAATGAGAGAATCGGCGCGGCGCTAAACCAGAGTCGAGGAGAAAGGCACAAGGCGACGCTCAACCTGGAGCTAAAGGAGAGAGAGATCGAGGAACTGACGGAAAGAATTGACGAGCAGCAACTGAAGCTGCTGGACCTTGAACGTGCCGTTGTAGAACATGAACATGAGAGAAAACAGAGGGAAGACACCGTTAAAGCGAGGAAACAAGAGTGGATGAGTGAGGTTCAGAAACTGGAAGAAAACACAGAGTTGCAGAAAAAAGAGAAAGCCGAGTGGATGGAAAAAGTTGCTTCTTTAAAAGCAGAAATGGACGAGACGAAAAGACGCCACGATGACGTCGAGATAAAAGAACAAGAAAAAAACAGGAAGATGGCAGAGATGGAAATAAAACTACTTGAAAAAGACAAAGAGCGAGAAGAAATGAGAGAGAAGGCATCAGAGGAAAAGCAGATATCGCTCGACAACGCAAAACAATATGAGAAAGATATGCAGAGGAAAGTTGAAGAAATAAAATTACAACATGATGAAGAGACGGAGAGAAAAATGCGCGAGACAGAGACGGAAATAAAAGGCCTAAAAGTGCAACATCAGGAAGAGATGGCCAGAAGAATCTGTGAAATAGAAACAATGAAAGTTCAACATCAAGAAGAACTTGATCAGAGGTTGAAAGACAATAAAGAAGATGTAGAAAGAGTCAAACAACAGCATCACAATGAAATAAAGGACACACAACAAGAACAACTCAGAGAGATTGCTGAGCTGAAAGAGCAGTTTGAAAAAGAAACGGAGGAACAAATGCAAGTAAAAAAGAGAGAGATAGCAGAGTTAGAGCAAAGGTATCGCGTCCAAACAGAAGGAAATATGCTGGAAAATGAAAAAGAGAAGGAAATGATTCATCTTGATTGCAAAACAGACATGGCAAAGAAGATGCAAGAGAGAGAAAAAGAGATAGAAGTGTTAAAACTGCAGCATCAGGAACAAATGGCAAGAAAAATGAAAGAAATGGAAGAACTAATGGAGACGAGGAGTGCTGTACACCAGGAGGAAATAGATAGAACAGTGAAAGAGAAGGAGGAAGATGTGGAAAGGGCCCAACAACAGTACGGCGATAAAATAAGGGACACGGAGCAAGAAAGACAAAGAGAAATTCAAGAGCTGAAGCAACAGTTTGCAGAAGAAACTGAGAAACAATTGCAGGAAAGACAAAGAGAGATAAGAGAGTTGGAGCAAAAGCACGCAGCCCAAACGGAAGAAAAGGTGCTAGGAAATGAAAAAGAGAAGGAAGTGATGAAAGAATATCACGAGAGATACATTTTGCAAAAAGTGCAGGAGAGAGGCGGACTAATGGAGGATTTAGAACGTCAGCACATGAATGAAATGAGAGAACTAATGCAAGAAAGTGACGAGGAGAAGGAAAGGCTTGTTATGAATCTCAAGAAAGAGATGGAGCACAAACTGGAGGAAAAGGAAAAAGAAACGGAGGAGATGAAACTGAACGTGAGAGGAATGAAGGAAAAGCTGCAACAAAAGGAAGAGAAAGAAATCGATTTCAGGCAAGACGTGGAGCAAAGACTGGAGGAGAGAGAGCGAGAAACAGAAGTGAGAAAAGCACATTCAAAAGAACTTGAGCAACAACTGAAAGATCATTTAAATCACAAGAAACAGGTGGAGCAAAAACTCAAAGAACAAGAACGAGTGATAGAAAAATTGAACCAGCATATAAAGGACATTGACGAAATCCTGCAGAGGAAAGACGAAGAGAGAGGAGAAAGTATTCTGAATCAAAAGAAAGAGGCAGAGCAGCGACTGCAGGACAGAGAGCGAGAGATGGAGGAGACAAAACTCGAGCTTTTAAACGACACAGAGAGCAAACTGAGAGAAAAGGAAACCGAGATTGAAAGTGTCAAACAACAGGCCGACTCCAGGGAGAGAAGATGGAGGGAAGAGCAGGGGAAGAAGGACGAGACGGGAGAAAACGAGTTAAAGCGACTGTTAGAAATCATTGGCAATAAAACAAAAGGAATAGCACGAGCACAATGTCTTCTCGCAGAGAGAGACGGTGAGATCGATGAGGCAAAGAAGACATGTGCAAACTACTTGGAAGAAATTGAAGAGCTGAAAGAGAGCCATAAAAACCAAACCGCCAGTATCATGGAGATACAGCAGCATCACGCAGAGCAGGAGAGGAAAATAGATGCGGAAATTGTGGAAAAACTTCAGGAGAAAGAAGAAGAGCTGAGGCTGAGAGACAGAGAAAACAAGAGAGAGATCATCCAGCTGAGGCTGACAATCGAGCACACGAAGTCCGAGCTGAAGGAGCTCACGGACAAGATGGAGAAGGCGATGACGAGCATGATCCGGGAGTACGAAAGGGAGATCGCCAGAAGGAACGAGAGCGTGGAATCCATCGCGAAGGAGAGGGATCGCGAGACAAGTCGCTCAGAGGAAGCCTCGGAGAAATACGAGGGAAGCCGGCGGAAAGTCGAGGAGCTGCTGGAGCAAAACGAGAAGATGAGAAAGGAGGCGGAACACCTCGAAGTAAAGTGCGAGGAGCTGAAGAGGGAGAGCGAAGAAGAAGTTCGGAAACATCTCAGGGGATGTGAAGAGCAGGCGCAAGGTATTCTTAAAGAGAGAGACGCGGAGGTCGGGGGATTGAAGGAGGACAATAACAAACTGCAAGTAGAGATAGAGAGGATGAAAGAGGGGCAGGGTGAGGCAGAAAGGCAGTTCAATGAAATGAGAGTGCTCACAACGAAGGATGAGGAATTCTTGAAAAGCAAAATAGGAGAAAGGGAGCAGCTTCTGAGCAGAAGAGGAAATGAACTTGATGCAAAAGAGACAGAGCTGGTTGAAAAAGAGGTAACGTTGGAAAGTAAGGAAGAGGAACTTAGCAAATGGGTAGCAAGTCTAGAAAAGCAACAGAAAGAGCAGGAGGACACCGACAAACACGAGCAAGAAGTGAGCATGAGAGCACAACATGTAGAGAAAAAGGAAAGGGAGCTAGAGAGCTTGCTTGGAGCTCTGGAGGGCCGACAGAAAGAGCTGAATTATCACGGGCAAGATCTCCAGGAGAAGGCGGAAGGGCTGAAAGACCACGGGAAGGAGCTGAAAGACAGGGAGCGCTACTTAAGAAATGAAGAGCAGGAGCTGCTCAGCTGGAAGTCAGAGTTGCAGATGCAGAACGAGCGCGTGAACTCCACGACGCAGCAGCTGGATGAGATGGGGAGGGACCTGGCTCTGCTGAAGGAAGAGCTTCACACCAAAGAGAGAAACGTAAAGGTGTCGCTGAGGAAACTGGGCAAGTGGGAACAGGATCTGAAAGAGCGTGAGGAAGGGTTGCACAAAAGAGAGGGGGGGGATTTGGAGAATGGACGGCGTGACGTTGACGACAATGTGGGAGACCACGAGAGGGATCCCTTCGATCAGACGGCTGCGGTTGAGAGCTCAGAGGACGACTTGCCCTTAATGTACCGGGAGGTTAGCGAGAGGAGGGAAAAGGGAAGAGGAAGAGAGTCAGACAGAGGAGACAAGGAAAGGGAGGATCAGAGGATGGAAACAGCATCGTCAGCTGCAGAGAGAAATAACTGTCACCTTGAAACACTAAAGGAGACAGAGACGGCTGAGGGAACGGAAGGGAGGAGAGGAGGCGAGACGAGGAGGCAAAAGGCCAGAGAGGACATTCAAGATTTCACCTTTTTACCAGCAAGTCAGGGTCACAGACGCTCGAACCTTGCTGGGTCGGACTTGAGGGTGGTGGTGTTAGGGGAGTCCTGGTCGTCTCGCTGCCCCGTTGGAGTCACCCTCCTGTGCGGGGAGGCGTCCGAACCGGACGCGTCTACGTTCAGGCCCTGGAGAGGTCAGGTCGCCGGACGCCGACTCGCCGTCGCAGAACCGCTGGGCCTGAGGTGGCGAGACGGACCCGACCCGGCCGACGCGGTGCAGAAGACAAGCGTCCTCGACAGCGTCTCCTGGTGTCGCCCAGGACCACACGTGGTCCTCCTGCTCATGCCGGCCTACATGACCTGCACGCAGAGGTACAGGAGGGCGGTCGAGGAGCACGTGGGCTTGCTCGGGGAAGGCGTTTGGCGGCGCACGCTGGTGCTGTTCACGTGGGGGGAAACGTTAGGGGAGAGCGCCGAGCAGCACATCCTGAGGAACGGGGAGCTGACGGGGCTGGTGGAGCGATGCGGGGGAAGGTACCATGTGCTGCGCAACAAGAGAAGCGACGCTTCGATCGAGGGGTTGTTGGAGAAGATGGAGGATGTGGTGGCTTTGAACAGCGGAGAACTGTGATGACACTGTATGAATGTATCATATAAAGAATAGCGTCTTATCTTGTTAGGTGAATATATTTGAATAAATTAAAAACGTGGTGCAAGAAGTACTCAGATTCTTTATTTACAGTCTGTCAAACTACAAATATCACAAAGAATTTATTTTTATTTTAGGAGTGTATGTTTACGTGTTTTTTATGTGTAATATTCAAGTCAAATGAATGTAGTAGAGTGAAAAGTACAATGATTCCCTCTGAAATGTAGTGGAGTAGAAGTATAAAGCAGCAGAAAATGGAAATACTCCAGCAAAGATGAAGTACTTCAAAATAGTACCTATGTACAGTACATTAGAATAACTGAATTTAAGATCCTGCTTTCTGAATGATTCATATAAATCACTTATTTAATGCTTTTAAAGAAAAAAAAAAAAATCATATAAAATTCTGCACGAGCTGCAGAATGCAGCTGGATTCCTCCGGCGGACCTCAGCTGAGCTGCACTCGGGAAAGAAAGACTTCCATCCTCTCTCCACAAGATGGGGACCTTGTGTCAGCGTAGAGACGACTCTCTGAGCGCCGCAGTAGTTGAAAGTCAATGATGACAAGGAGTTGATGGTGAAAGTATGGTGACGCTAGTCAAGTGGTGGTGGGGGTTTAACCGTGTTTTACAATTTTCTGTGTAAATGGCTACTTTTAAAAAGGGAACGCGTACACAAAGCCTGACTAGCGGGCCCGCGCTCCATCCTCACTGGAGGCATTTCAGGAGAACCAAACCGTCTCGCAATTATAACCGCGGGGAGCCTCCCGCGCGCTGAGAGGACCCCTGCTTTGACAAGTAAATTATGACTCTTGATGAGAGGAGTACGGCTTTCTCAGAATGCAATTTTTGACAGCCGGGGAAAAATGCGGGTGGATACATACAACAACTTCCATCATCCGCGGGGCCAGATGCAACAGCCGAAAACACTCGCGTGCAATCATCAGGCTAATAATTATGGAGTGCGAGTGCTGGTCTGTATCTAACATGCCAGCAATGTTTTTTTAATCTGTCCTTTCTATGCGAGCTGCCTTTAGAGGCGAGATGAGAAGGTGTGTCAAGAAGGATCCCCTGCTTCTTTGATTATCCCTGCAGAGTGCGACTGTTTTCAAAGCGTCTGGGGAGAAATTGAGGGAAAAAAAAAAAAAGTTGCCAAATTGCAGTTGACGCAGACATAATTTTCGTACATTTTAGCATAATGTTTTAAACATATCCAACACAAAATGTATTCGGCGACGCCCGTTTTCTTTTCTAAAGCCTTAAACTTGCCATCGCGTAGCTCATTTATAGTATCGCAACACTTGATTTATTGATTATAAGCTTGGATTGATTAGAGTGCATGATGGTTTTCTGCTAAATTCAAAAGACATGGTTATTAGTGGTTTGGTTTTAGGCTGTTTGAAGTTTTAACCTCGGCAACGCTGCAAGACAAACAACTTTTTGAGTGCATCATTAGAAATGCATGTTGCACAGCCAAATGACGACAGAGCGGTAGATACCCAGTCCTGACATACGATATATAGCAAAGAAAGCTTTGCTCTAAATTGTAGAGAGGTAAAAAATACCAAATATCTCGTCTGTACAGCACACTGTACAGCATATGAAGCTACAGCGAGCAGCCGGTTAGCGTAGCTGAGCAAAGTGAAACCATAGATTGTTGTTCTTACTCTATGGTTTTTATACAGATTAAACAACCAATATATAAATGTTAATTCGTGAGCTGTAGAGGTGCTGCGTTTTGTTTCCTTTGGACAGAGCGACCTTGCCGTTTCCCCGTTTCCAGTCTTTGTGCTAAGCTAGGCTAACATGCTGCTGGTTGTAGATTCATGTTTAGCTAATGGGCCTGTTTTGAGAGTGGCATTAAACAAATAATTGGACATTTTGGAATATCTTACTAGTTTTCTTGCTGAGAGTTGGATTAGATTGATAGTTGGATTAGATTGATACCACTCTTGTGGGTTAGCTAAATATGAAGCAATGCAGCCGGCTAGCATAGCCTAGCATACAAGATCGGGAAACAGCTAGCATGATTCTGTCGAAAAGTAACAAAATACACCGAACAGCAACTCTGAGGCCCAATGATTCACACATATCTCATTCTGCACAAAAACCAGCGGTTGAACTAGTGACTGTATAAGAGTATTTCCTAAAAAGTCTTTAAAATGATGCATTCGTCACTCAGGATATAGTACATTTTTATTTCACGAGTGTCGCCTAAAAATACATGGTGTCCTAACGTTTGAATGTTTTGCTTGTTGTTGGAACAAGAAATTACAGGTTATGCAGATGGTTTTTTTAAGCACTGCCATGTCTATTTAATAAAAACACATTCCTTAACCTGAGCTGAATGAACTGAATATCAAAAAGTTTATTGACAGCGAGGTCAGAGAGGTTTAGGCGCGAGGATTTAACAAGTATACACATGCAAAATGTGATTTGTTTTTCCGGTAAGCTTTGATCCCAGCTGCCATCATTCAAGGCCATTCAGGAAACAAAAATCACCACCACTGTGAGGTCAAAGGTGAATCCTTGCTCCACATCAGCAAACAGTGAATGATGAAACCACTCTTGGGCACTCATTTCGGTTTTAGCCGACATTAGTTCAGATTAAGGCAACATGGTAACCCTAATTTATCTTTATTTGGAGCCTTTTAGGGTCCCGAATGAGGCTTTTTGGGAAATATGGATGGGAGCACATTAACATGCTCTACAATAGACAGGAACAGCACAGTCAATCATGTCTACAAACGTTGGAAACAAAATTACTGGGCTGTGTTAAAATAGAAGTTAATGGTTGGACTGATATTTCTATTACGGTCTGTGCACTCTCATTTGAATAATGGCGCTTCCAACATTGTTTTTTTCTTTACAGTACTTGACCCAGGAGGGAAATAAATGTGATTCCGCTTTAACACCTCCATTAATATTCAAGTGGCTTTAATACTCTAGGTTTATTTCTGACACGCCGTAATTAGCGTGGCAGCGGTGCTAGTTCACGATAAATCACGTTCCGATTGTGCGTTTGGATATTGCTGGGAAAAAAAACAACTATTGGTCTCATTCCAACAAAACACACATAGCTATTGTGAAGAGGGAATACCTAGAAGTCAGCATTTACAAAAAAAACAAGAATGATTTCGTCATTAAATACATTATTATTTTGTTAACTGCGTTTCAGAATGACTCATTGTAACACAAAATCTGACTTTCTTGCATCCATGTTGTCATTTTAAGTACGTTTCAATCAAAGTGTATTTGTACGAAACCATTTATTTTTCTCACTGTGTTGATTTTGATCTTTTATGCTTAATAACAGAAGAGAACCTGCTCCATCAATTCTGTCTTGAATTTTTCAAGTTTCTTTGTAGTTTTCACTTTCTAATAGACATTTTTGGGCTGCCAGGGTGAGGAAAATCCCCCTCCAGCATGACCAATACTTTGTCTGTTTAACTCACCAATAAGGCCCCTAAAATTAACAGATTTGACCACTTTACAGTACAACTTCATGCTAATAAGTTGTTGATAAATGATCCTTGTTCAGCTGTGGTCAAATAGACTTTTAAAAAGGGACTACCTGATGAATTTAGAACATTACCATTAAATTTTTTTTTTTTTTTGCAGAGGTCACCACTCAGGAAATAGCAGGCAAAGGCCGAAGTGGCATCTGGTGTGTTGGACAGGTAGGTATCTGCATTGTAACGGTCAATGCCGGTCCCTCGAGGGCGAGGATTTATATTGAACCTGATGGGCCGCGCGGAGTTCCAGATCTGGCCGCACTGCGGCCGCCCCCCCACGGGGTACATTTAGACAACGTTAGCCTTTCAGAATTAGATAGCTCGCTCTGACAAGTTACATAAACCACCCGTGGCCCCACACCGGCCTTCTGAAATCTGTACCCAAAATAGTTTTAGTGCAAGGGAGGGCCACAAGAGCGCAACATGCTCCTGCTGTGGCAAAGATGTGGCCGGATGTCTGCAAGAACAGACGCGTAAACGTTTGACTTTGATGTGTGAAATGAAGAAATCTGAGTTTTTAAATAACCGAGTGTTGAAGATTTTCAACAGAAAATACTTGATTCTGGCATTTTTTGTCGTCAGTTGTGTGCTCTACTTTCTCGCCTCCCCCTGCCCACTCCTCTCCCAAAGAGGGAGGGGAGAAAGATCGAGGAAGAGGAGACGAGGCTGCAGATGATGAATCCCCCTCTGGACTGCATTCTTTCCAGCCGAGTGCATCCAGTGGGCCGGAGCCAGGTCCTGGAATCTAGCTAATGAGACACACGCCCCCCCCGAGGGCCCTGCGGCGTCCTATTGGCTGAGAGGCTGGCAGCGGACGAGACCATTGGCTGATGGAGTCCTGTGCAAGCAGCTGTCAGAGCGTGTTGCAAATCAAAACTTGCAGCGTTCTTATCCGGCATGGCACACAGTAAAGAAGCTAAATGAGCGGAGTGAAATGTATACTCAAGATAACATTTGCTAAATTATAAGAAAAAACAAACCTGTTTGAAGATTTTTTTTTTAACAAATATTTGATGGGAGTTTTTGCATATTTTCTGGGCGCATTATTTTATTTTATTTTTTATTTTTTTTCTTTCAGCAAAATTATTACTCATACAATTGAATACACCAGATTTAAACACACGGTTACCTATCGATGTTATTTATTCAGTGAGGTATCTGACAATGAATGAGACATGTTGTGTATCTTGCAGCATAAATAAAATATAGTATTTTTTAAGAAGCGCAAAAGGCGGAACCTCTCATCTGGAATGTTCTACAAATATGTTAGTTTGACCGGGATAAACTGGCCGTGACCCAATCTGGACATTTAGTGCAGAGAGAAACATATTCATGAGCCTTGACCGATGTTTTAAATGTTTATAGAATCGGGGGAATTGCATCTGAAATACTATTCTGCCTGAAGGAGGACAAAGTGCAAGGCAAGTTCAAGACATTAGAAAAGTACCACAGTCAAGAAAACGGATGTGAAAAAGTCCCATCTTTGACATTTTGCTTCTCTGTCCTCGGAGCTGTGAGGCGAGTTCATCTGCAGGTCAGGACGCAAAGGGGAAGGAAGGGGAGGAAGACCATTTCAGGTCGGAAGTGAGCGTCCTCTGATCAGCTCATGGTGGCAGATGCCTGAAGGCCGAAGAAGGGCAGAAAAAAAAAAATGGCTACATCCTGGAGGGAAATAAAAGATGTGACCTCAGAATGTGGGGTAGAAAGCCGGGATGGATTCTCAGACAATTTGTCCCTGAGCATGGACATGTAAAAGGCCTGCAAGACCTTCTACATGTCCCTGAGCATGGACATGTAAAAGGCCTGCAAGACCTTCTACATGGGAGCAAGACATCCACACTGAAGGAGACACTAAATGACTTGGCTGTGTCGTTTGTAGTCATTCTGTGTGTCTTTGTGGTTGTTTGGAGTCTCTTTGAGGTCATTATGAGTCTCTGTTGACGTTTTGAGTCATCTTGCGTGTCTTTGTGTTCTTCTTGCGTCCCTCTGGAGTCGTTTCTGGTCTAACTTTGATGAACAAAATCAACCATTTGATAACCACAGAGCCCGTTCAATAATAGAGAAAGAGGAACATGTTGATGCAGGATAGTGCAGATCTGGAGTCAGATGTGAGTCAGCGCCTCTCTCCCTCCCTTCCTCTCTCTCCTCCGTTTCAAAGTTTGTCAATTCGCATCACTTCAAGCTCCGTTTGCTTTGCCCCTTCAAAACGTCCGGCTTTCCTCATCATTTGGACAGCCGTGGAGTCAAGCGTGTGCCATTTTATTCACCCAATTAATCAAAGCTGCATCACACAACGCCATATGAGATGTGGTCTGAGCGCCCAGCGGCCAGAAGTTCACGGAGGACGAGCGCTCTCTAGCGGCGACCACAGCACGTACTGTGCTCTGCTCATTATTTAACGCATGCAGATGTAAGTACACTCTGTACAGATGCGTGAATGCACACCCTTGGGCAATGTTTATTGTCCTGTGTTTTGCATCGTGCCTCGTTTAGATGCAGGATTTCTTTCCCTGCTCTTTGCTTTATTTCGTCCTGTGTACAGACACACGGCGCTCCCAGCAGATCCTAGATCACCTCATCTACATTATAGAAGACAAACTAGCAGGGAATTACATGGCTGTGCAAACGTATTACCCCACATACATAAACACACTTTCTAGCTCAATTATGACAACTGCACACACACACACACGTGGAATATTCGATTGGAATACAGTTACACTCTATACCTTTCGCTGGCCGTCCAGGCTGCACCTTTGGGTGGAAAAAGCTAATTCAGAGAGCCGTCTGGCACCTTGTAACTGTTTTCTTTCACCTTTCCTCCGGGTTTATATGCACGGAGCGGTTGTTCCATTTCAGCTTTATCTCGATTACCCTTATGAAAGTTTGATGGGCCGGCAGAGAGCGGGAGTCACAGCTCCAGATGGAGGTGAGGAGCAGATTAAAGATTAATCGTGTGTGTGTGTGTGTGTGTGTGTACGTACATAATATGCGTGTCTAGAGAAATAAATATACAAGCGGCAGCCAAAATACCCAGAAGGATTGATATTACAGCTTTCTTGTTTATACAATCTTTGTATAATCTTTGTAAAGATTAAAAACGTCACTTTTCTTTATTCCTCAAAGACCAGGAGGCTTTTCTTCTAGCAGAACACTCTACTGTTCAACTACACAAAGTTCATGACTTGAATTACAGCATACCAAGTAGGATTTAATCAGTTTTTCTTTGGGGCAAAACAGTGACCTCACTGTAGTCCTCATCAGGAGTTTATTATTATAAATGCTGCCTAGCTTAATTTGAAGGCACCAAAAATGTTTCAGTCAATCCACGTTTTTCAAATAAACACTAATTTCTATCATTTTAAATAAAACGCTTTCTTGATATTTGGATCCGTACAAGGCCAGTGTAAGGAGGGCATGACGAGTCATATTTAACACGACGAGTACATGACCTCATGATAAAAGAAGCAATCTTGTGACGTTGATATCACTGCTTCAACATTTGCAGCAGCCAGTGCGTCTTTTATCACGTTGCAGCATTGCTCTGACTCACATTGTGATTGTGCCCAAAGCCATTAATGCATACGCACATTCTAATCTGTCAAATTAGTTTAGCTGTGAGAGAGTCACATGTACCAGATTAGTCAATTTTATTCACATGTAAACCGGAGCTGTACTATTCTCCTTTCAATATACTTTGTTTGCATCTTACACACAGATTTGTCTTGGTGGTAGAACCTGTTGCTTATAAAAGTTGCACAACCGCCAATGTCATCACGTCTATATACAGAGGGAGGTGAAGACACAGTTCATCCTGTATAGTTTCAACACACCGCATGTGTGTGTGTGTGTGTGTTCTGCTGCAAAGCCCCCAGAGCCCGAGAGCGAGGTAAATCGTTCAACCTCTGCAAGTAAGTAGGCCCACATCATAAAAAATGCATACAGTGGCATGTGGTGTGCCAAGCTAAGTTAGAGGCAATGCAGCTACCGCGCACACGCACACACACACAATTTCAATTTTTTTTAAAGGCCGAGGTCAACAGTTCACATCACACAGGAGAAGCCCCTCAACATCTGCTTCTGTTGCCATGGCAACTGGCTGCTGCTGCCTGACAGATGTAGAGAGAAGGAATAAGAGAGCGAGAGGCTTTTTTTAACTGCACATTATGGAACCACAGAATAGTTGTATATGCTAATGCTCAAGAAATGTATTCATATGTGATTTCTATGATATTCTACAATAGCGCTGGGCGACCAAAATACTCATCGTGACTTAGATCATGATATAGGAAATTTTATATCTGAATAGCGAGATATATCTATAGCCTGTGTTCTTGTAGTTCAACAAATAAATAAAGTCTTTATAAAATAACCACTCTGTAAAGCCTATCTTTGTATACTCCTCGCCTATATCTCTTCGAAAAAGTAGCAAATGTAACATGAAACAAAAACAGCTGATCAACGCAATTTACAGAACAAGTGGCAAACATTACAACGTCCATAAGAATGTAAACATACACGATCTCACTCAACCGCATGTAAGGTAGCCTACATATCCTGAACCATTGTCACATTACAGTCATTCAGCAGACGCTTGCATCCAAAGCGACTTACAATTCAGATGCTATCACACCGTAGGCATGATTGTGTATGCACCACTGGAAAGTAAATTTAATAAAAAAATAACCAGTGGACATAAAATAAAAGTACTATAGAGGGGATGATATAACAGCTATAGGCCTGATGAGACTCCTGCATACACACAGCATCATAATGTGGATGTTATGTGTTATATAGTTATATTCATGTTATTTTTAAACTCTGTTGAATCTCTTTTCCGCTCGACTTTTTTGACAAGAAATATCAGCATATCTCCGCTGGCAAACAAATTGAGCTATTACCCAAATTAATACTTAAATTAGCCGTGGGGAGTTATTTTTTTTTTTACTTGCCCTCACAAACTGCGTTGGGATTTAAAATTAATTTCCCTAAATCTGTTTTCAAATTAGCAAGAGCGTTAACGCAGGTCTATCGGAAAAATATTTTTCTCACCATCACATTAATTTAATTGCACGTTTAATCGTACGCACTGGAGATTGGAATAATAACAATAATAATAATGGGGATGATAAAAAAAAGGCACCAATTAACATGCTCATTTTGCGGTTCGGATTGTGCGATGAATTATTCATGAAATCAGAATTAACCAGAAGGAGAATGAAGGGATCAGCTTGCCCGCTGAGGAGGGATCGGTTTAAAGACACGAGTCACTGCTGACGACGCACAGTCACCCTGCTACTGCTTGGTGGATACAGCTGCTCAAACCAGGTACCTTTACTCTTACGAATATATCTACCTTATACTGATACCGTTGTGTATTTCTGCATTGTATTTTTCAAAATAAAAATATTTTTGAATCTTAAAAATAGCCGATTTACAATGTTATTATTACATTTTTATATATGAAAATGATATGTTGAAAAATACCTTAATTAGCTTTGAAAGAAATTGTAGAAAATATTAAATTTGTCAGAATTACATATTTCATTGCATGTTATTTGTTCATATTTTATTAATTGCAAAAAAAGTAAACCTTTTTAGAAGCTTATCGAGTGAGATTTAAATTTAAAATGTTCCTTCACATGCACACAACAAAAAAAGAAAAGAAAAAAAAGAAGAAAAAAAAAAGTGAGAAAATGAAAAGGGTTGAAAAGAAATAGATTATTCATCATACAGAAAAACTTGAAGTGATTGACAACTCCACTCAACATGGGGAGATCTTCCCTGAAATCGACAGACTCAGGGACCCAGAATCCTCAGCGTGAGCCGGGTCCCCGTGTGCGGTGCAGTCACAGTTCACAGGCATCTCGACCTAAATGCGATGTGACGGGAGAACCGGCACTGCAACAAACGGGAATATAGTATCAGCGAAGGCTGACCGAGCTGTGAACCGCGGCCCTAACGCAGAGCAAATTAGCATCAGCAAAAACAGCGCCGCCGCTTTTCACATCGCTTATGTGGCAGCAAATGCATCAAGCGTCGTCGGGTCATTTCAGCCTCCCAGATGTTTGGCAAAACGGGGCGACGTTTAGCCCTCGAACTCTGACCCCCGGACTGGACCAGCTGCCGAGGCGCTGCCGTTTTGTGCCCTGCGGGCAAACATCCCCGAGGCCTGAGCTTTCAGTCCCACCACGTCATCCATCATGAGATCTCTTTCTGGATGTCTTCGGCTTAACTGAGTGGTCTAATGACGCCACTCTGCCCAGCCAGCTGAAAACACAGAGGGGAGAGGCTGCCTTTCTATGAACGCAGTAAAAAAAGGGGCTTCTCCCTGCAGCCCTGCTCTTTCAGGTAATGGATTCTGGTTGTTGACTGTGATGTACAGCTGTCGTATCAAAGCGTCCGTTTCTCTGACTTACCGTCATCATAGAGCACAAACCCAGATATAGCACTCAGATGAATACACGTTGTTATTTTTAGAGAACAAATTATAGAAATCAAAACCAATAATAGGAAAAGACACACAGATAACGACAGATGGAGGTGAGATATAGTCAGTCCCCCCCCCCCCACAGCCCATTAGGTCAGAGCAGAGCAGGGAGTGCAGCTCTTAGGCGGGCAGCGTAACACTGGCTGAGGGAAGGACCGCAGAGGTTCTTAAAAGCCCGTGTTGGCTGTGTGTGTGAGGCGAGACGTCATTTCCTCTCACTGCCTGAGGGCACCGACGCAGCGATATAAAAGCACGCAGCGCCTCAGCAGCTGCTGACGGGCAGCAGGTAGACGACGAGGACGAAGACGCACACAGAGTCATTGATGGGAGCTGATGGGGTCTATCGCACCAACTGTGTTTCAAATAAACAGTTTTCAAGCAATTATATCTTTTGATTGCAATTAATAATAAAAGCTTTCCCATGAAGGTTGTTCCTGTGACCAATAAAATGAAACTATGTCTACTAGCGACCCATCGTCCATTAGATTGAGTTTCCTTTACCGCTAGTGATATGAATACAAACGTCTAATATACGTATTGACGGCTTAGACTTGTCTTTTTGGTTGCTGTGGTCATCTGAAACCTGAAAGAGAAATGTAACAGCAGCTAAAAACAGTTTGTTTTTACCAGCAGTGGTTAAACGTCTCCCCTTGCTGCAGTACATCAGTACACCGTGACACCAGTCAGTGTTATCGGGTGCGTCAGAGCACAGTTCTGACCACACCCAACAGAGTTGCTCCTTCACCCGAAGGTCTCTCGGAGCTACTGTTTGAGATGATAGAGAAGAGAGAGAACACTAGTGTCCTTTAACACAAACTCTTTATCCTTTCAAATCGTTGTTTCTTTATCTGCACATCTGCATTCTCTGAGGTGAGCGGACACCTGGGAACCAGAGGAGCCAGACTCCGGTCCGGGGTGTGATTTAACCCCGGTTTCTCGTGCCCGGGACTTCTTTTCACACGTCGATCGCAATTGTGAAGGCGACCCCCGGGGTCAAGCATGTGGAGACATACCCTCACCCAACTCGGGGAGGCAACACAGAGCATGCTGTATGGGTCACATCTCCCCCCCCGAGGGAGTGCAGACACATAATAATAATAATAATAATAATAATAATAATAATAATAATAATAATAATAATAATACACACGCAGGCTAGGGCTGGGCGATATGGCCTAAAAAAAAAATCTCCGATTTTTTTACAAAAAATCCGATTCACGATTTAAATCGATTTTTTTCCCCCAAAATTTTTTGCAGATGACAGAAGCTGTTGAAAACAATTTTTTCTTTTATTTTGTGATGATTTTCCCAAGTAGGTTGATAAAAATAAAGTGCAAACAAAACCTGAACATTGTAGAAAGGTGCCTGTAGTATACAAAAAGTATTTGGTCACTCTTTTGTTTGCCTGAATCATTTAAATATAAAATTAAATTAAACATAACATTAAATGGCATTAAATAGTAGCCTTCCATTGTAAACAACTGTGCAAATGTAACTTTTTACAGTAAGCTTTTCTAACTGAATACACTGATACAAACACAGCATGAAATAAAATGTATATGACCCTTTAACATTCACATTTTCAAAAGTGCAACATCTGATCTAACATCAACATAACATATTTTGCACAGTAAATAAGTGCATGTAAACAAAATCAAGTGCATTCACAACATAACCAACAGTATTAAACAGTAGTGCATGTTTTTTCTAAATATTTTTTGCCAGGAAGACAAGCCTGTCTACTACCTCTGGCTTCAGGCATGCACGGTGGCATGTAACAATGCCCCCCCCCACACACTGAAAAGCCTCTCAGAGGGGGCACTTGTAGCTGGCACAGAGAGGTATTTCTTTGCTAAAGTACTTAGCCTTGGAAAGTTAAGTTGGTGACGCTTCCACCAGTCAAGTGGATCGGTGTCTGGGTCAACCTGCTGGACCACAGGTCAGTTGTTGCGGAGTAGAATGACATCCCCTCCAGCTCCGCAGAGATCCTTTGGCGTGTACTATTGTACAGCCGAGGCAAGGCAACGTCAGAAAAATGTTTACGGCTTGGTAGCACGTACCTGGGGTCCAAAGCTTTGAGACGGTGAATAAACCCCGGCTTTTCCACGGTGTATATGGGCACCATATCTTTTGCGATATACATCGCGACTGCATCCGTGATGGCTTTCCACCGGGCACTCTTCTTCTCATGCGGAGTACAGTTGGTGAATGTCTCCAAAATGCTGGGTTGTTTTTGTGAGGTGGCGGCGGCAGCAGTGAAGCTGCTGGCCGCCATTGTTTTAGTTTGTAAACAATGCGCGCGCACTCTACTACGGGAAAAAGGGGTGGGGGCGATTTTCTCGATTTTCAATAAAACACATCGCCTTAAAGCACACATTCGAATTAATCGATTAAATCGATTTATCGCCCAGCCCTAACGCAGGCACACTTTAACGCCAACACTCCATGAGGGCAGATGGATGTGAACACATGAAGACGCAAGTGTATCGTATCCGCACATTTTCAAATTAGATTAAATAAGATCATATAGGGGAGTGCATGTAACACACACACACACACACGATTAAAAGTACATCTGACAGAGTATCTGAGCCATATGGCAATTGATGATGTACAGTACGTGTGTGACATCAGAGAAACACACAACTGGATGGATGTGTTAGAAAAACACATCTGCCGTTGTAACGGATTCAAAACCTCTCTCTCTCTCACACACACGTTGTCGGAGCATAACACACACACACACACACAGCACAGTAGGTGTCTGCAGGCAGACTTGACGGAGAATGCAGGGAGAGCCCAAACATGCCAGACGGGATCAGAATCCGCTGCTCTGTGGCCTGACCCCGGGTTAGAGGAGCTGGACAGGAAGGGTGGCAGACCTTAGTGTCGGCACTGTGGGGGGGGATGCCAGGGGAGGTGAGGATCTCACACACACACACACACACAGCCGACAGACACACACACACACACACACTTATAGAATGTACAAGGGCAGGAATAAACACATGAGACGGGTTCTTCTTACTGCATCCGAGTCACTGTCACCGCGCTTATACACCTCGTTTCTAGCAGCAGCAGCAGGCAGCAGGCAGCTGTTTAAAACAATAAAAAAAACACTGTACACAACCTGTCTGGCACCAAACAGCAGACAGACAAAGTTAGCTAATAGCTGGTGAACACGGTGAAGCATTCAGCAGCTGGAGAGCGAGATATTTCCCTCAGGAGTCGACGAAAACCAAACCGGAGGCGAGAAAACTGGACTCTATTCATCCGTTTGACAGAAACACAACTCGAACAAATGCCGCTCGGTGTCTGCTTGATGTGTAAACAGTGCTATATCTACTTTATAAGGTGAACATCTGTCAGTGGTGTAAGTACAGAGAGGCTTGTCTCCCCGTGCAGGTAATGCAGCTTTTAGTGCGTTTCAGCTGAGGTGCATTATGGGTCTTCAAAACAGCATCCGCAGAGCTCCGAAGCCCTTTACAAAGAGCAGATATCAATGAATCATCAAATACTGTCTCGAGTTGTGTTCACATGCGAATCGTCACGCGGCGAGTCTTTGGGGTTGAGTTTAGGTCTATTTCAGTGGAGCTTGATAGAACACTCGGCATACCCAGCATCAATAATACAGAGGTCAACATGCCATACACCGGCTACGAGGCTACATCCTTTTAGTCTCGTCGGTCCAAATGGATTGCCATGTTTCTGCCACACCGCTGAATTATTTAAAGGCGGTAATTAGGCGCGTGTGGCTGCTGTGTGCGTCTGGAGAGCAAAATAACGGTCAGAACATTCTCCCCCACCACAACAGATGAAAAACATCATTCACACTGTGTGCAGGTCTGTGTGTGTCTTTCACTTCCTGTCCCATCATGTTTGTCTAAGCAGAGTGCGTCCCGAAGCTGTTGCGGTATCACTGTCCCAGTGGCATATGCATTTTAACGTCACCTCTACCAGCACCACATTTGTGTTTATGAACATAATCTGGATGCGTGTCACCAGAACAATGGGTTTTGTGGAGCTCCGTGACCTGGATAGCGAGAGGAGCGCCCGCTCGTTTCCCCGAAGCTTCACGCTCACGTGCGGGTTCGCTGCTGCTGTTCGAGCGCAATCTCCTGACGGGAAAGGAGCGGCTGCATTGGAAACATGACCTCGTTAATGGTGTTGCTGAGCGCTTCTTTTTTTTTTTTACAGCTTTACACACAACCAGAGTGTGAGTTCACACAGCGGCTGAACCAGTAAAACTCCGAGGTCACGGCCAAGTCCAGGAGGTTGGTGTGGGGGAAGGAACCAAAAGACGGCCTTTTTCTTGTGACTGCCGCAGCTCTGAAGCGCGACATGGTCTCGTCACTTATTGCGTCCACACACTGGGATTGTAACGTCCCTGGTACACTTATGGTCCGGAACCTACAGTATCAGCAGCTCCACCGCATTAAGGCCAAAGCATCTGTGTTATTTCAACAAACTGTCGGATTAGTGGACGTATTACAGTCGAGCGGCGGTTGATGTTAGAGAAGAGTCAGCAGCAGGCCTTGATGGAAGATATTACAACAAACAGATGGACTAAACCCCCTTCAGCTTTGAGGAGAAACGTGCTGCCTCTTGAGAGTTAAGAGCTGAACATAAATTAAACGGGACATGTTTGCCATAAGCTTTACGTCGGGAAACAATATACACACACATACCGTCTCTTTTCCCGTCTCTCCTCCTTTCCTCTCCACCTTCGACATGCTGACCTTTAAGGCCTCCCTCTTTTGCATTTTCTCACTATCTCAGTCCTTTTATCTCTTTCTCTCCTTCCCTCTGGTCGTTTCTGCTGAACTGTGAGGATTGAAGGGATGTGGGAAAAAAAAAAAAAGAAGCTGTGGATCATGGGAAGGTGTGACGGCGGGATGTCTGTCGGGACCTCGGGGATGAAAGAGCACGGCCCCGTGAAAGAAGAGGAGCGGTTGTAAAAACAACCTTCCGTCCTCCTTCTCAACGATGATTGAAGGAGTAACACCTTCGATCATCGTTGAGAGACTCTAGACGTCCAGTGGCAGCAGCAGCTCAGCTGTTGGGTCATCGCCAGGTGCAACAATATGTGCTTTCTGCCGTATGAAGAACCACGTACACATGACGTACAGATTAATCTGGTCACAAGAGGCCTTCGCCATGTCGCATGCTCAACATGGCGACTCAATGCTGGTTTGACACCGATTATTCATGCGAGGCACAAAAATGTCTTTAACTTAAGATGCGTGATCTCAGGGAGCTTCAGCCTTTTCTCTACTCGCAATTCATCCATCTCCCTGTCGTTTGATCTGATCATACCCATCAGTGGCAGAACCCTGCTTCTTCCCCCCCTCCTCCTCCTTCATCCAACTCTAAACCCCCGCCCGTCCATCACCTCAAACCTCGCCCTAAACAAGGCCCTGGTACAGCGCAGCGATACTGTGGGAGGTCGCCGTGCGGTCACTGCCCAAAGACTGGTCGCATTGTGACTCCAAGCTGCAGAATGTGCATTAGCGCGCTGCCGCCTGGCTGAGCATGAGGCAGAGAGAGAGAGAAGAAAGAGGTAGGAGGAGCTAAGGGATGGAGTAAAAGGCAAAAGGATGGGGAAGCAAAGAGGGAGGAGGACCGGAGGAGGATAAGAGGAGAGAGGAAAGTGAGAACATCAGCACACTTACACAAGCAGAGTCCAGAGGCCCCGGGGGGCACAGGGTCCCTGTAAGGTGGCTCATCAAATATGGAGGCAGATCAAGGTTGTGTGTTCGCTCCGGTATCGACTCCTCATCGTCTCCTTCTCTCCGTTTTTCTTCTCAATTCACTTTCTCACTTTTGTCTCTTCTTGGAGCTACTACTCATTGAAAACAACTTTCCCACGCTGAACCACAAAAGCTTATTACACACCCGGTTTTCTGTTCCTAAAAAAGACAGCTGGATTTCAAACAAACTGGTTCCTGGTTTGATTCTGGCCAACAACCTTTGTTGGCGTCCCTCTTACCATCTCCCCTTGGCTTCAGTCCATCTGCACAAACTATCAATCAATGATAAAATGCAAACATATCTTAAAGAATAAGAAAAAAATAGAAGAAAAAAAGACTGTTCTCCATGTGCACTGTTAGATAAAAACAGATGGGACGTGATTGGATGGTGTGACGGACCAATGGGAGAGCCCGTCGTGATGCTGCTGGCGCATGATCTCACTTTCATCCTCGCCCTAAGCAGGTTTAAATAGCACCGATCGGCCCGTTGCTAATCTGCTCTGCACAAACTGGATGTGCTGTAACTAATGCATGCGCGCATGCACACACACACACACACACACACACACTCACTCACTCACTCACTCACTCAATTGTCAGATGAAAGAGGTCACGTCGGGGGTCGTCATCCAGGGACTTGTGCAGAAAGTCAAACATGAAAGAGCTCTACCCCGAAGGCTCTGGACAACCGCCATGACATGTGACCGAGGTTACAGGAAGCCACAGCGGGGCCGTGCACTCACTATTAACCCATATACACTCTCACACACACACACACACACACACACACACAGGGACTGTATACACACACACACGGTTTACTTGTACTCACTCTTTCTGCACACACACACATGTGTTTGTCATCAAAGTAGCAGTGCGTGGCTGTGTTGTGATGAAGGCGAAGGCTCTGGGGGGGTTGGAGCTCACAGCGGGTCCATGGCCCGTCCTTGACCCTCCGCTGGACCTTCGACAGCTTTGAGTGACGGAGAATTAAGCAATGTTTGTCACAAATAGAAGAACTGAATGGAAATGTACAGCTGCTGTTTTAATAGCATTGGACATGAACTAAATAATGAAACAGATGTTCAGAATGTCAGTAAGACGATGATGAAGGTGATGAGAATGGTGTAGATTATCGTAAGTAAACTAATTGACAACCACAAACCCACGATGAAGTAGATTTAAGTGAGCCTCACTCCGGGTCAAGCGGTCAATAGCAGTGATCGGGGAGTCGCCCCGCAGAGACATGGAGAACACGACTGTTTAAATTCAAAACGGTCAACACAAACACACGAGGGGGCGTATGAGGAGACAGCTGTGGACTCGGGAGGGTGGAAGTATCCATTTCTGTCGTGCCTGCAGCCACTCATCTGCCCTCATCTGTCACAAGCCGTTACATTAACTCAGAGCCAACAGGTGTTGCTGGATATGCCGGACACGGCAGCCAACAACTGCATGCTAATGAAGGCTGTATTCATGCAGGGGTTGTGTCCCATATGTTTATTTGAACACCCGCAGCCCGTTTGCTAAATTAGTCAAAAGTGAGGTCACTTCTTTTGAATGCACTTTAAAGTGAAATTCTACTTACTGTTTGTGGACACCAAATAAACAGTATTGGAGGTGCTCAACCATGACTCAACAGTAATAGGTTTCTGTAATCAGAAACAAACAAACAGATCTGCCTTTGTTACCTGCCTATGATACTAAATATGCTGGTGGAGAGTCCTATTAGAGAGCTATAGAGGCCTTTTCAGTGACGTTTTTCGGTGGAACAATGGTGGGGCAACAACGTTTTGGACAGATGCAAAATCAGAAAATGACATTATTTTACAAAATGCGCAATTTCACAATGCAAAGATTAACACAGGTGACAATTCAACTTCACACATCACCTGTTCTCCTCTACTCTCCGGTCAGTATGCGCTGTCAACAGGTGGAAAGAAAGAAGCTCGTTGTTGACCCGGTAGCGTCTCCTCCGAATAACACACGTGGGGGAGGCAAAAACAAAAGCGTCACCTCTGACAAACTTAACTGTTAGCCATGACGTCATCGGACCAGGCAAACAGCCAATCAGAGTGCAGCGTGACAACAAGCAATCAGCTCTGCGCATGCGTGTTGTTGCTCTCCCACACTGGGCACTTAGCCCCCGCCTAAAAGTTGTGCATTAATCCATAATTATATTAATTTATAAATGACTCAGCACCACGAAAACCACACTTTTTTTGTCCTGATGCCAGTAGGGGGCGCTAGCGTCGCCTCCGGGCTTTTTATTGAGACATAAAACAATACCAAAAAAAAGGATTAGGCCAAGTTATGTACGGGCTAGTGGAAGATGTAACAATTGGTAAATAAAAGGTTTATGTTTTTGTCTTTGGCTACAGCCTATAGAGCTGAACTTTGATACACCAGTCAAGCTGTATACCGTGAACTGCTTTGAGCAGCATTTACAGCCGTGCACGTCTCTATGGTTTCATTTTGCAGGACTTACGCAAATAAAAAAATAAAAATGCAATTAAATGAACAAGGGCACATCTTAATCTGTAGAGCTACAAATAAATGGTTGGGCTGTAAATACTTTCCTCAAAAATGTTTCTCAATAAAAGCACACAATGAAATGAAAACAAATTTAATTACCAGTCCTTAAAAATGAACTTGAACAGCACATCAGAAAATGTATTTAATTTCCACATTGTTGAGGTTATTATGAAGCACACACAGGTGTGATGGCCCCACTACATGTAGTTATCAAGCCGTGCCGGTGGGAAAGCGCATAACTTTGCGCATAACTTGTGTTTCGTCCTCCAGGGTCTGTCCGAGCTCCACGAGGCCTGCCTTTATGGCCAGCTGGCTACGGTGCAGCTCCTGCTGGAGTCCAGGCAGGAGTGGGTGAACAGCAGCGATCTGCAGGGTCACCAAAGTAAAACGATATAAAAAGAGAAGCTTAGAATAAAAACTGCAGCGAGCAACAGTGAAACTATGATGAGTGAGATGATGGTGAACGTTTATAGCTGCTGTTGGAAGGGATAATGATGGTAATGATGATAATTATGACAAAAGAAATGGTGCTGATGATGATACAGCAACAAGCTGAGAGTGTTTTTCATCTTCATTTCTGTTATTACCAGCACCACAGATTCAGGGACAACCCCGCTGCACCTGGCCGCCTCCGAAGGCCTCCTGGACTGCACGGAGACCCTCATGCGGGCCGGAGCAGATGTGTTGGCCCAGGACAGCATGGGACACACTCCTCTGGACGTGGCCCGCATCTGGTGCCGCAAGAAGGTGGCAAGGTAACGCGCTATAAAAGAACAGTTCACACAGAAATGAAGGTTCCGTGAAGCTGTTTCGGTTACAATTGTCGAGACTTCTTGTGGTATCAGGACATTGTGGAGGTCCAGCACAGAGGACACCCCCAGGGGCGGAGCACCTCCCCCTGGACAGAGGTGGCCATGCACCTGTCTGAAGTGCTGGAGCCCGGACACCACTGATCATCGCACTCTGAGACCGGGAATTAGTAGATGTGTGTAAGAAATTTATTAAAAAACTGCTGTTGAAATATGTCATGTATTTATTGCATCCAAACCTTGTGGGAGGATGAAAGAGCAGGAAAGGATTATACTTTAGTAAAAGTTCTGCTGCGCCAAGACAATGAAAAATGCCACATGAACGGAGGGGTGAGTGAGGGGTGAGAAAACCTCAGTGAACTGGGTCACCTGTCTCAGATGGATCCCTGCACTTTCACTGGTCCCCCCAGGGAGCTGACTCGGGATCCAGGTGAGGGCTTGTCAGCAGCATGGTTGTGACTGCGAGCTGTGGCCTGTCAGCTTAAGGTGTGTGTGTGTCGCAGTTTTGTCTTTTTTCCTTTAGTTCACACCTCAGCAAGTGTCACCACAGCCTCAACCTGGTGTGAGCCAGCCACATGGGACTTAAATAACATAAAGCCATCCAACTATGGCTGTCTAGCACACATGACTGTGTGGAGTTCAGGGTTGGACAACAAAAAAAAAAAAAATCCATCGCACTGAAAAATAAATATTACCATTAAATGGGTGAATTAAAGTGATTTATTTCCTTTAACACCAACCTGTGAAAATAACCAGTTATTCCAACAAAATCTTTTATTAAACATGTGTGTGCATACCAGCCTACAAAGAATTGCACTCCGTAATTGGTAAAAAGAATTTCGGCCTCTTTAATAGCACTTTCATCAAACCACTTTGAGCAGCTTTTGTCCCCGACACACGAAAGCTTACCAGAGTCATTGCACAGGTTCGATCTCCATTCGTGTTTTCTAGTCGTCTGATGTTAAAACTCAACGATCAATGTACAAAAATCTGTTTGTTATGATTGTGATTTTTATGTTGATCTTTTTAAACCAGTCCAGCCAGGTTGCACTACAGTGCTGGTGATTAATGACTGTCGAGACATGAAACACAAACGTCTCAACGTAGAGGACCGTTTTGTGTGGACACGTGTAAGTGATCCGGACCGGGAGGTATCGCGCTCATTTAAGGGCATTTCAATTATAAAAGTAAGCGCTTTTTAACCCCTTTTACGAGGCTGTGATGCGACAGGGCAGAGTATTTACATCACGTCTTGTAATTAAAACGTCTCCATCGATCTGAAGCCGATTCATTACAACTTACCATCAGACTGAACTCTCTGATTTAAAGTCATCTTTAAAAGTTCTGTGGTCTCTAACCGTATTCATCAAAGTGCTCACTAGTCGTATGTCGGCTAAACGACGGCAGCTGTCACAACCCAAAAAGAAAAAAAATGATAATGACGTATCTGCCAAAGTCCCAACAGGTGGAGATGGTGGTTGACTTCAGACGTACGAAATTAAATACCAAAGTTTAAAAAGGAAGAGTTCAACGTGACGAAAGGAAAGATCCCTACGAAGAGGTCTCTTGGAGATTATGTTCGCAGTAAAGACAGACGGACAGAAAAACAAAGAGACGCGAACGTGGCCCGCGTCCAGCAGTGAGCTCAGCTCTGTTCATTGGTCCGACTTCTTTATCTGCTCTTCTTCCTCTTTGGCCACCGTTTAGTTTTTAGTCCCATCCAGAAACACATGTCAAAAGTCCTTCCTGCTTCCCCCTTAATCTCCAACACTCACTCACACACACCCCCTCCCTCCCCATGACCTCCAACCCCCGAGTTCGAGCTCCTCAGTACATTTTCTGTCGGCTGGGCAGCACTGCCTCCTTGAGGAAAGAGAACACGAGGAGGATCCCGGACCTCTTCCCCCTCTTGCCCTTGGTGAAGTAATTAGACACCACATCGTCTAAAAAGAAAAGAAAACGGGCGTTATACTGTTTATATTCTCTACCGACACCTGGAAGGCAGGAAATGCATCAAAATAAGGCAAGACTGGCACTAATGTAAGATAAATGTATGTATAACCTGTGTTTAATATAAAGATCAAATTACAGTGTACTTTAAACCTTATAAATATCTTCTGAGGATGTTTATCATAAGCGTAAGGGATCTAAGCTACCGATCAAAAACAACACACAGCCGAAGATACAAAACAAAGCTCACCTCCTTGTTGCATGGTGGACGGGAGCACGTTTTCCCCCGCCGATAGTGACACAAAGAAGCTGAAGGGGATCACCCACAGGCAGATGGTGAAGTACGCCAGCACCTTGATGCCAAACAAAGCATCAGAGCAATTCAAATGGAAGAAAATCTTTCCGGGCAGTGCAAGGCGTCATAAATCTGAGATGACATTACCTCCGAGAATGGATAATACTCTTGTGCAAAGTACTGGAAGGCCATGTAATGGTTCACCACCACCAACACTGGAGAGTGAAGAACAAACAATGTTGGAAAAGGTAAAACAGAAGAAGAATTAAATATGTGCGTCATACTGACCGCAGGAGAGGATGAAGTTCGGGGAGCTCAGCAGTATGTAAGGGAACGTCTGCAGGAGGCCGAAGTACACCAAGTTGGTGAAGAGGCCGAGTCCGACCATCAGCACGGGGAAGCCTTCAAAGAGATAGAGACTCGCCAGCACACCTGTCGAGACCTGGACACATTCACACAGACAGTGAATCAGATCACAGGCGTTGTTTAATACATATCTTACTACAGTGTGCTCTTCAAAACAATCAGTCTACTCACCATTATCATGTACTTTATTATTCGACTGGTGGCTACTGTGTATTCTTCTATTAGTTCTGCCAAGTAGTACAGGCCAGCAGCTGGGCGAGGACAAAAACAATGTTAGAATGAATTAACCAAACAGGAAAAATAGCAGAAACACTTCATCCGCCACTTTTGCTGGAAATCAACAAATATTTAGGTGTCAAAATAAGCGATTTGTTCATTTCAATTAGTGTGGTAGAGATTATTTCTATTCCAGAATATGCTGGACATTGCATCGTTATGTTTATTACTAAGAGGATAGTGGTACCACTTTTAGTACCACAAAGGGCCCCAACAGAACACCATTTAAATAGCTTACTTTGAGGAATATTAACACAACTTTCTTTCAATCTTTATGTATAGATCAAAGAATAAATAAAGAACAGTGTGAGTAAGACCAGAGATTCAAGGCCAAACACAGCCCAAAATGACTGTACATGTCAAAACATCTACGCCAGGTGACAGCTCCCAGAGCAGAGGCTCATGGGAGAGTCTGAGAGAGTCATCACGCAAAGTCAATCTACACTTTCCAAAAGAGAGAGAGAAGAGCGACAGCAAACTGCCTCGCTCTTTTGACTTTTGAACGTGTTTCAAGTGCTTTTTCTTTTAACCTTAATCATATCTATCGATAAGAGGTGGAAAGATATGGCATGATGTATAAAGTAAGGCACTCACGGGTCACACCTGCTCTTTCACCTAGTTTTGATAACAGTGTCACATTGTTGCAATGCTACAAAAGCAGCTTATGTGGAAAGCTACTAAATAAGGCAGTTGTTGGTAATAAAAGCCGGTAATCCATTGATTAAATGCTGTAAAATATCTAATTTTCAGAGAAGCCAAATGTGCCGTATTAATGTTAATAAGTTTGCTCTTTGCGATGGACTGATGTAATGCTTTAGTCATGCTGTAACCGACTTATAAAGCATTGGCAAATGCTTGATTTATGCAGGTAAGTCCAGTTTGCGTTATTAGAAAGTGCTACCATCATTGCACCTAATGGTAGTTTGTGTGTGCAGGCGGATTCAGCTCAGCAAATATGGACATGATTGTTCCTTGATCCAGTCTCTAGAGAGCAGACAGAGACCTGACCAGCACGATGAGTGTGACCGACACTGACCGAGCTCGACAGTCACACCTGACAGCTGCAGCAGGTGTTTACGTGGCCAGGCGACTAACTGACAACGTGGCTCCTAAAAAATAAAAGTTTTGGAGCAAACTCAACATGTTGTTGGTGCTGCTTGTAACAGACATTGTGACTAAACTAAAGTTATTTGCTGAGGCATTAACTGATTGATTAACTCCAGTTTGAATCGATAAGAAGACTGGAGCGAGAGAGAGAGAGAATGTTAAATGCTAGCTCAATATTAGCAAACATAGCAGTGTCTCAAGAAAACTATTTAAAATCCATAAATGCTCAACTCTAAACACAATACCTTATAGTACTTTTACTTAATGCTATACAGCCGGAACATACGTAACGTTATCATCTTTAAAGAGTACAATAATCTAAACAGCATCTTGTATTCGTTGCACATCATAACTGCCAGTGCTAGATAGTTAGCTAGCAAAACATGCTATCAGCACCTCGGTGGACTAACAATCTTATTACTTATTTCTGAGGCAAACTTACTGCTGCATTGTATTATTAACACATTCGTCAAAGCTAGTAGACTCGCTGCTTTGTGAAATGGAGCCCCGCTACCGTTACATAGTGCCACTTCACCTGCCGACTTGGTCCGCTAGCATTAGCAAGCTATCAGTAGCTAGCTAGCACTTGCAGGGATTTCCCAGCATGCACTTACCTATTGCTAGAGTGACGAAGGATATCTGGATGACTAGCGACAGCCAGCTGAGTAAATAAATAAACCACATCTCTCTGCATATGAAACAACACACACACACAAATGTGGGAAAAAATAATACAGAAAACAGCTAGCTGGCTGCTAACTAGCGCTAGTGCACCATGTAACGTTAGAGCTCAAAGTTCCTCCCCCCGGTGTTTTGAGTCCAGGCTGAGGAGAGGAGAGAAGAAGGCCCTCACGGAGGGGAAGGTTTGGTTATAGCGCCCTCTGTGGTTGGAGGAGAGAAGTGCAGTAGCGGCACAATTACGATATTAGGCTCCTAAGAAATACATTGTAGATTGCTACATTTACTATTATTATTCAACTGTGAGTGCATATATTTACAGTTTGCCTCTAATTCACCAATCTTTATGAAACCATCATTTATATGGGAAACATACTGTAAACACACTATTTTAAAGACTTTACAGTGCAATACTTACATAAAGATGCACAGTTTGGGCGTTAATGCCAAAGTTCACACAGTATCATAATTGTCTCTCGTTAACACGCCCTTTATTTTCAGTATACTTGAATATCGAGTATCAGAACCTCCTGTGTCGCTTTCAGTACCTGTATGTCTCTATCGCCTGCTTTCTGTCTCTCTCTCTCTCTCTCTCTCTCTCACACACACACACACACACACACACACACACACACACACACACACACACACACACACACACACACACACTGGCTTGCATTGATTCACTAACACTGAGGGGACAGAATACATTACTGCATTCCAAAAAGCTAACACCTTTGAGGCCGAGGAGGAAAACAATAAAACATGTATGCAGGAGAGTGAAAAGGCGGACCTTCAAGTAAAAGGAGCTAAATAAAGTAAATATATAATGTGAAACAGTGTGAAGACACTAAAATGGTGTCGGAGTCAAAGGTGAGAGTAATTTCATCTTTTTCAAATGCTTTTAACAAAGGGAGATAGGGAGATAGTGTGGTGTCAGGGTGTGGGGTCTGTATTCATTCATGCATGCTGACATATATACATTATCTGTGTAGAGGTCAGAAAACAGAAGGCGACCTGCCGCATTTAAAGATACTTTCTGGAGGAAGCGTCCAGGTCACCTGAGGCTCTTATCTCAACAACACCTCTGGGTTTCGGGTGTGAGAGCTTTAATGTGCCGAAATAAATGGCGGCCTCCATTCTTCCGCTGGCTCGAGCTCTAAGAGACAGACACCTCGGGAGAGAAGTGAGTATTCATATAATATAGTGTTTTTTTATGGCTCTGGCTATTTTTCATCTATATTCTGCAGCATGAAAAAAAAATCCTGTAACATGCACTGAGATCAGATGAAACCCAGGCACCCAAAAAGAACGATGTTGGACGTTAAACATGGCTGAATGAGTTTCATTCCCTTTGACACGCAACAAGTACTGAAGCAGACCTGGGTTAAATGGCGTTTTCATGGTTTTTCTGAAACCCTGCTGTGTGATTTTAGTCTTCTTTGCAATGTACACCTCCATCTCTTGTACTCCCAGGAGAATAAAACAAGCATTAAGAACTGATTTCTGACATTATTTTCTTCACAACTCAAGGCTTTATTTGAACTTTTCAACAGAGGACAAGATCAACTGACATTTCATTGTGAATGACAACAAAAGCAATGCATTCATGTATTAATTCAAAACATCTGGAAGGATATAATTGGTTCCTCTGAGGTTAAAATAAAAAAGGCCTTCAGTTAATCACTTACAAATAGAAAAAGAAGGAAAGAGTTCTCAGAAAGCTCTCAGTTTTCCTGGCTGATGATCAGCGCTGACGCTCTGATGCGAGAGTCTCTCTTCTCTCTGTTCTGTTTCAGCCTCCGGAGCACAGGGGCACTGCCGCTCTCGCCCGCCCAGGGAGCGTCTCCTGCTGCTGGGACACACTGTGGACCCGGCTGGGGGTCTGACCAAGAGATTACCAGAAGTTAGTCTCGCATCCAGACACTTTGTTCTGATTATAAATACTTACAAATACAAAAATGCTCTTTGCGTGCAGATCAAATGTTGAGCCTGGAAGTGATGTGGTGGTTACTTTTAACTCTTTATCTTTCCTTTAAAATTCATTACAGCGTATTTGCAAGAAAATACCAATGCAATTAAAAAATAAAGAATGAAATAATTAAAAAAATTGTAAAACAATGAAAGTAAAAGACAGGCGACAGTCTTTCCTTGTTAGTGACCTCTTAAAGGAACACTCCAACATTTTGGAGCATTCTCTTGCTTGCTGTTAAATCGTCTGTTTTGCATTATATGCGGCCCTTTGAGAGTCAAAATATGCTGTCAAAAGACCACAATCTGTTGTTTGACCACTCGCATGGACACACAAGAAACTATAACAATATCAACCTGAACCCCCTTTAGCAGAAATAAAGGACAAAGAGACGCCACACACGGTACCATCACTGTGAACGTAGAGGAGTGGCAGCGTACCCCGTGTTTGGTCCTGGTTCTCCCCCATCGCTCTCCTCCTCCTCTGGAGCACCTGCAGGAGCTCCGCTTCCCCACCATTTCGGCCAAGTCCTCGTCTGGACGGCGCTCTGCGGAGCTGCTGACGTTTCATGTTGTCCTGGTGTGTAGAAAAGGTCAAAGATGCGTTTTTTTAAACGCAGTGGCTTGAGTTGCCATTTGTCACTCTGGTGTTTTTGCTTTCAGTTGGTGATTACCAGCATTCCTTTCAACTCCACGACAGCGGATTTTCTGTTTTCACTCCTCTGATCCTGCAAGAAGATTTGGGAATAATTTGGAACTGCTATATAATAAAAAAACAAAAAAAAGGAGCAAATGTGAATGAGGAGAACTGACCTTCCATGAGCTGTCGTCCTCCTGTGAGCAGAGAAGTCGTTAGTTATCAGAGTTTATCATTTATTACTTTGTTTTTTTGTTCCTATACAAGTTCCTCTGTTCATTTAAAAAGCCCCAAAAGATGCGAACACACCTTACAATCAACAGGGAATGTAAACAAAGTCTTTGAGAATCTGTCCACCTGTGTTCTCTTCATGGGCCTCAGGACGATGCCTCTCTTTATTCTCTCCATCATTTCATCCACCGCTTTGGTCTGCATGTCCAACAACGGTGCCGCTTCTTAAAGATTAGAGATGGAAGACATATTTAAACCTGTTTCAAGCCTTTAGGACTGAGAGCTCATTGTTATGGAGTGCGTGCATCTAATTTGTGTTCAAATGAGGTAAAAGTAAAGTACAGGGTTTTGAGAAACGAGGTCAAATTAAAACATTCAGGATAAATCTCGTCTTCAGGGGGAAAAGTATGTTTTTTGGAAGAGTGACTCACTGTTTTGATCAGCTTTAGTGGCGCTTTCTTTTCTCCTGATTCTCAGGAAATCAAGTGAACTTGGCACAGAGCGAAAGAGGGAGAGGTGGGGGTCGCATTACGTGGTGACATGTTGTTTTACAATTCATAAATATTAAAAGGTCTCTGTCATTAGGGTGTAAAAAGCCTCTGATACAGTATTTAAACTGGCTTTAATTAAACATACTTGGTGACAGCAGTGTGTGGTGGAGGAAGAGGAGGAGGAGGAGGAGGTGGAGCAGGAGCAGCTTCCTCCTCTGGTTTTTCCGGCCTGCTCAGTGTTTCTTGTAGCTGTTTCACTACAAAAGGAAGATTGTCAGTTTCATAAGCCAAGAGAGCGTTCGCCCGCTAATATTCGCTAATATTCGCCCGAGATATTGACCCGCTTTACCCCAAACAAGCGGCTCAGTCAAGGAGAAAGACTCCAAGCTCATTGCGGCAGAGATTTGTTTTTTTAGGAAGCATCTGAGTACACAGCTTGTAGTGTCTGTGACGTCATTTGTAGAAAGGATGTTTTGAAGCATAGGAGTCAGGAAATCCACATCTGTGCGGCAAGATGGAGCTGAGGTGGGTTCTTAATCATGTCTCCAATTAAGCTTTAGTCTCTTGAACAACAACATTAGGAGCTTGCTTTTGACCCTTTCCTGCAGCTACCATTGAGCATGTTTGCCAAGAAATGTCCCTCCCCCCTCCCCCCTCGCTACCTTCCTCCTGGAGCTGCACGACGCAGCCGTTAGCTCCACGCAGCTGCGTCTCCAAGGCCTTCTTCTCCTCCACGCTCCCCTCCAGCTGTTCCCTCAGGTTCTGCAGCTCAGAGAGGACGGCGCTCTGGTCCACGGCGCTCTGACTCCGTCTTACCTGAAAGACATGGGATGAAAGAAACAGGGTGCATGATGAAGAACATAAATGGACCCTTTCGCTCTGGCTTTTATCTATACCGTCCACACACACACACCTGGTCCTGGTAGCAGCGCTGTATATCACACAGGGCCAGGCTGATGTTGGAGATCTGCTCCAGCGCCTGCTGCAGCTGCAGGCCGGTCTCCGAGCTCTGCGGCAGCGTTTCGCTCTCGCCGCGGGCCGCAAACATCTGACGAGACAAAACAAAGTGAGATCTGAATAGCTGGTTGTTAATTTTCTGTCACAATGCAGAGAGTGTTTTCAAACCGGTGTGTCACTGAGCAATGACTTCCTCATCAGCTGCATGGAAGAATAGAAACAAAGCAATGCAAAACTAAAAAATGTCGAGCTTTGCCTTGATTCACTGAGGAAATCAGATTCTTTCCTGTACGGTGTGACACATAAATACACCAGCTATAGTTCATTTACAGGTAATAAATGACCAGAGTGATGCAAACAAACATTTTGCTCTTCTGGATGTGCTCACGTGATGTTGTTAATGTTGATCAGTTAGGTTGGATTAGATGACGTTATTAATCCACAAAGGCAATGCACATCAAGTCACAGCAGAGCACATGTGAAAGACACACTGCCACAATGCAACACAAACACACAATGTAAAACGTATTCAAAGAGGACATTAAAGCAGCTCAGGAGCGCGTCGAGCCACCGAGTAAACAGGTGTTAAATACCAGCGATAGAAGGCCGACAATAAGAGATGCGCATGAAAATTGGACCAATAAAAGAGGTTTCATTTTTTAATTATTATTTTGTGTCCAGAAACTGGCACATTGTGAATATATTGGCTCCCGGGAGAAATATCAGAATGAGCCCTGAAAGCCTCTCCTGTGTAATCTGTGTGTGTCATTTGCAGAAGCAATACAAAAGGAGGGAAAGGATCTCAATGTATGACACTTTATGAGAGCAGGTCCGGGATCAGAGAACAGGAAGTGTGAGGGGGGGCAAATATCAGTTTTCATTTGTGTGTTGTTGTTTTTTTAAGGACAGACTGAAGCAGCGATGGTTTAGTGAGCTCTGTTTCAGCACGAGGCCCCCGCTCTAATCTCGGGTCTCCCCTTCAGCAGAGAGCAATTTTCACACAGCAATTAGCACAATTATTTCATACACACAAACACACAGCTACAACCAGACACGGCTACACAAACAGACAAAGACGCAGACACAAAACAACCCCCCCCCCCCCCCCTCCAAATTGTTTCCTGTTTTGAGGCCCTGCGTCATTATACCACCATGCATCACAGAGGAGAGGTGTGAATGGTTGGTGTTTTCAAAACACATGAAAACAGACAAATAGTCGTGCATACAAGAGGCATTCAGCACAGGGGGGTCTTTTAACATGAATTGAGAAAAAAAGGGGAGGGGGGGGGGGATTGTGTGAACAGTTGGGGGTCCTTTTCACAGGTAAGGACCCCTGCGAGGCGGCCCATTGTGAGGCTGTCCGGTAAATGGAGGACGCTGCGCACAAAGGCGACAATTGCTATATGCTCGGCAAAATATAAAGGTGTCAGGCAAAGACAGGTTGTGCTTAAAGACCACTATTCTCCTTCAGCTGCAGTGATGACCACTAATTACGGGGAAGGGAGGGGCTAAATGGGAAGGGAAGGGAACAGAGAGATGGTTTTTTGAAAGAAAAGGCCTTCATTATAGGCGCAGCTGGGGCAGCAAAACACGGTGCTGTGTGTGGGGGTGTTTGTGTGTGTGTGTTTGGGTATTTGGCTTTTAAGTGAATCTGTGTTTTTACAGCTCGTATACGAGTGTGTGTCCGCTTTTGTCTTGTGTGTGTGAACGCTTTGCCCCACACAGAGAGCCTGGATGTGACCAAAGTGTCATCGGTGTGAAAACAGAGAATGGAGACCCCCCTCTCCTGTCCCGCCACGTCATCTGACAGCGGAGGTGTGTGTGTGTGTGTGTGTCTCCCTCCCCCGCCTGTCCGAATGTCCGTCTGTTCGCCGTAGCCGCCCGAAGGTCAACGTTCTAACACTCATGTTCCCTTCCTGTGGCACGACCTGTCACCCTCAGTGTCTGTAGGTGTGAATGTATGACAAAATGTTTTGTGCATTGCAGAAAACACACACACACACACACACACACACACACACACACATACGGGAATGCCACGCGCTCACACCTGGTGGGCGAAGACTTCAGCGTGCTGCCGGAGGCCCTGCTCCAGCTCCAGCTTCTGAGACATTTCTGTGAACTCCTCTGTGACAAGCTGGGAGACTGTGCATGCACACACACACACACACACACACACACACACACACACACACACACACACACACAAATTAACAGGTATATTCAATGGCATTCATGATGTTTTTGATTAAAAATTAAAAATTAAATGGACTGAAATGCTTAATTTCTCAATCAATGAGTCAATCTGAAGAAAAATGTATCAAATATGACACCAAATGAATCACGTTATGTCACTTATGAAGCAGAAAATGCCATTTATTTGCTCATTCAAGTCTTTCAATTATGAGGCTGCTTTTTTCTACAAAATAACATTCCAGACGTTGTTTTGGGATGGCAGCAGAAATCTCACAGATATTTCAAAACCTGCAGCAGATAGAACCACATCGAACGTTAAAAGGATCCTTTTGGACTGTAGGCGGGACAAATCATTAAGAGGGGATAAAGGAACATTATTCACTATTTACGTTTTAGAATAAATAATTATTTACTTGTTGCTATTTGGAAAAATAATATTGATAGATTAATGATGAAAATATGTATTAGCTGCAGTCCAAATTGAATGAGGACTCACCGCGTTTGATTTTATTCATGGACTTGTTCTGTTTGCTCATTTTCCTCAGGAGGGCCTCTTTCTCCTCGACCTCCAGAGCGAGCTGAGAGAAAAGGTCTGTGATAAGACTCCAGGTACACACACACGTACACACACACACACACACACACACACACACACACACACACACACACACACACACACACACACACACACACACACACACACACACACAGACACACACACTGATGTACCTGCTCTCTAAATTGGACCTGCTCTCTGGTCAGATCCTCCACTTGTTGCTCCAGCTGCAGCTTCTCAGCCAACAGACCGTCCACTGACGCCTGCAGCTCTGACACACACACACACACACACACACACACACACTAAACACTGACTTCCAAAAAATAATCCATATCCTTAATCTGTGTTCAGCTCGCCCGTAACACTAATCTGATTATGCATTATTTTTGAACACCGAAAAATACTTCAAGAAAAACATATTTTATTACAGAAGTGCTTCTTGTTTATTGTTGCTTCATTATTGGTAATATTTGGCTATTTGGTTTGCAATGCAAACACAACAATCAGCCAGTTATCCCAGTTTGACTTCTCGTTTTGAATTCTGTCTAACCTGCGATCAGAGCTTGATTCTCCACCGGCAGCGTCTCTTCGCCGCAGTCGTCTACCTCATCACAGTCAACCGCAGAGTCCGCCTCCAGCTCAAAGGCCACGGCAGCCGAGTTTTCAGGCAGCTCGGGGATGAGCGGCATCGCCATCTGGCTCGTCCTCTTCAGCACTTTGTTCTCTTTGCTCACCTATCAACAGAGGAGATGATGGTGCGTCTGGAGGTTTGTGTTATGTGTATTTTTAAACTACAGGTATGAAAATGACTCCGGTTAGATTACATCATTTTACAGTACGTGCTTCTCACTTCAGCCTCTTCCCGTTGTCGTGATGAGGAAAATAAAGGAAGTAAGGCAATGAAAAGGCAACATAGAGAAGGGAAGGAAAGGAAACTACACCAAAGAAAACAAAAGGAGAGGAATGTAGAAAAGAAAAGCGAAGGAAAGTAAAGGAATGAAAAGGAAAACATTCAGGAAAGGAAAGGACATAGGAGAGAAAAGGACCAAGAGTAAAAAGACATACTTTGACAGCGAGCGCCTCAGCACTCTCCCTGCAGGAGCGCTCAATCTGGAACTGCATCTCCAGTACATTTATCTCTTTCAAGAGCTGATTGGAGACTAGAAATGAAAGGAGACGAGTTGTTACAGAGCAAGGAGACGTCTGACTTAAATTGCACAGAATCAGCCAGACACCTTTTTTATGTCATACTGCCTACAGATGTGAATTAGAGTGTGATGCGTTCTGGGATAGGATGCTGAATGTGGACAAGAAGGTGAAATAAAGGAACACATGATGCTCACCTTCCTCTAGTTCGGACAGTCTCTGGTTGGCTTCATCCCTCTGAATTTCCAGGATCTCACACTTACAATAAAACGTCAACAAACAAACAGACAAGCAAACCAGGAGAAAGAGAAGACAACAAATTGGTGTGTTTGATTTTATTCACTTTTTGTTTTTGCACATTAGACAGCAGCTTTAATTAACCTCATCATTTACCACCTGAATGTCTTCCTCATCTTCAGACGATGAACCCGTCTCTCCGTCAGACTCTGTGGGGACAAGAAGATCTTTATCAAAAGGGCATCAGAGAAAGAAAAGACGCTCAGCTGGGAGGCTCACATCCTCACATCCTCACATCCTGTCTGTCTGCAAGAGGAACTACAGAGGCCGGCCGAGGAGGAGCAATACAGGAAGTGAAATCACAGAAGGATCATAAAAACACGTTTCACTTTCTGTGGCCCCCAACTCAAAAGTTTACACTGTTTCCGTGCGGATTAAACTAATTAGATATAAAGGTGTTCATTTGTGAGCTTTAGAGGTGCTAGGACAGAGCCAGGCTAGCTGTTTCCCCCTGTTTCCAGCCTTTGTGCTAAGCTAAGCTAACCCAGCTGATGTTGCTGTATTGATCCTCTCAATACTCTGAGAGAAAGTCAATGTCAAACTATTGCTGAAGTATGAAACCATGCTCTACAACTGAAGTGTGAAAACGACATGTTGCGGTTGTGGTGGGGTTACGTGTGGGACTACTTCTTGGAAGTCACTCCGCCTGCACAGGAAAGTGTCCCGCACATATGCACCAGTCTTTATGTTAAGCTAAGCTAACCGGCTGCTGCTGTAGCTTTACGTTTGATAGACGTTTCCACTTGGGGGAGGGGTATTGATATTCTCATCTAACTCTCGTCAGGAAAATGAATTATTCCCCAAAATTTCGAACGGTAACTTTGGCTGTGATTCTATTCAAGCATTGTGAAATGTCACCGATCAAAGAGTCTGTTGAAATAATCCAAAAAGATGACTGAAACAACATCCACCATTTAAAAAAAACTAGCTTTTATTGAATTGTTGAATGAACAGCTGCACAAAATGGAAGCATTTTATTGTTCATGAAAGGTAATTTTGAACTTTTTGTACATTTAAGAAATAAAACCCCTTAATAATCTTACTCCACGAGTCCACAATAAATAACATGACTTAATACCGTGAATTCTTATTGAAACAGCAAAGCTCATCATGTGACTAGAACAAAACCTCAGCACCAGTTTACATCCACATCATCGAGTCTTACCTGCTGCTCTGTCCTCACCTTGTGCCCACATCCCGCCGTCTGCACAGTTATCAAGCTTTTAGCTCCTCGGTATTAAAAATAAGAAATTAAGCTTCACATTCAAGCACAAACGAAAACCTGCTTTCTGTCTGAGCGGCAGTCGGCTTGCTATTTAGGAAGCAAGTGGGAATCACGACTGAAACCCTCCCCCACCGCCTCGATTTGAAAAAGAGGAACTTTTTCCGTACACTGGCCAAAAGGCATCTTAATCATTACTAATATGGATTTATACCCAAATAAACCAGTTTTTTATGTATGTTTGATGACTAAAAATATGTTATTTCTACATAAATATTCATAATACGAGCTGTTTGAACTTTCCCCCCCTTTTTCATGCAGTGAAAAGAGGAAAATGTAGCCTCTGTCCATGCGTCTCTAAGGGACGACACTGTCTCTCTACTACAAGATCAATGTCACTCAAGCAGCCGGAGCAAAGGAGAAGCTGCTTCTATTCCTCTATTAGCATCCGTGCTAAGAGTTCATGACCTCTCAATCAGACCTGCCATGGGAACCAAGTTAAGTCAGATGGAGTACAGTATCTTAAAGGATAAGGTTATTCCATATTATTTTAAGTGTCTACAAATCCCATGGAAAGAGTCTGTCACTCAGGGCTTGCCCGCATTGGTTCCTATTAAATATGTAAATCTGTAAAAACAGCTCACATATGTATTTTATATTTTTAAAACAGGCTCTTTTTTCTAACGCAGCTGGTCACTTTCGTTTTTTTTATCCAACATAACTCCAAAAGAAGCAATTGGTGCGTTTGTCAGGGACTATTTTCAGCTGTGGATTAACACACATTTGGCTCTCTAAGTATTTAAAGCAACAGGACTGTATATGTGGGTTTTGACTAAAGTGCCATGCATGCTTGTTGCAGTGAAGGAACAAGTCATGAATCAACATCAATGTGCACAGGGTGCTTGATGTCAGCTCAATAAAATAAAATAAAATATTCGTTAAACATTGTGTTGAAACACCTTGAACAGCCTCTTTTGAAATTCTAAATGTAAATTTGAATACACAAAGACGGGACAATGAACAGACAATAACTGTCTATTCATTGCTGGTGAAAATATGTCTAATCTAAAATAATCAAAAGACCCCATTCAGATGTTTGCTTTTAAATCCCCTGCTGCATGCTCATGTTAAGCTGGAGCATGAAACACTGCTGGGTTTCACGCCAGTGACGTCCTTGTAATTTAATGAGTCTTTCCTCCCTCAGTGTGTTGCTCTCTTTACAGGCACCACCTGAGCACCCAAACCTCCTCCAGCCTGTCACCCCGACCTTTACTAATGATTCTTCACCATGTTAATAAAGGTGAAATTGTCACTTAAGATTAGCCGTTGTCTGGTGTTTCTTGCAGCGGGCGACATTGTCTGAAAAATCCTCATTAAAACTGGCTTTTTTAAAATCCTATTGAGAAATGTAATATTTTCTGTAGTAATTTTCCCGAGAAGGTGCTGTTTTTTCTTACAGTATGACAGGCTTTTTATTCAATGTATTTTATAATTTTCTTTAATAAAATGTAAATGTCTCTGAAATTAGCCTACATGTATATGGAGACCAACACTCAGGTAATTTCCTCAGTATTTTTTCTGGGGCTTCGGAATTCTTTTAGCAACCTGTTGGGACTTCAAACCCTATAATTTAAAACTACTGGTAACACTTTATTGTGTAAGTCCTGCTGTTTAGCATTTATAAGCAGTAAACATATGGTTTAGGACACAAAAATAAAAAATACAGCATTTCTCACCAGAATATTATTCCTGACTGTTGACTTAAAAAAGTATCTGATATCTTATAATATATATATTAGGCTGCAACAATCACGTTACAGTCATAAACGTATTTCGTCAAAATAAAAGTCTCAGATAATAAAAACTCACAATTCGACTGACAAACAACAGTGTCAACAGCGTGTCTCACATAACTGATAATATATTTATTTATTCGATAGTCGTTATTATGTGTTTACAACGAGGTGCGTCACAAAAAGATTCTGTCAGAAGTGGGATTCGAACCCACGCCTCCAGGGGAGACTGCGACCTGAACGCAGCGCCTTAGACCGCTCGGCCATCCTGACATGAATATCACTCTAATTACATGTTTACTTAAACGTTTTAGCTACAAGTACTTTTGAGGCTTTGTGATTGGCTCAGACAAACAAAATCCACACATGCCTTTCATACTGAAAATCTCAAACCTGGCAACCCCACCCTCCCTCATCTGCATGCACAAATACCCGCGTGGATCCAAAACTAAACAGCGGTTTAATGAAGCTGCAACGTCGGGTTTAGGTTTTACGACACGACAGCAGCATCTGGTTGTTTGACGCTTGTGATTATCTGCTAAAATCTGCACGTGTAAAATGAGCAGCAACAGCAAAAATCCAGTAAAAGATTATGAGAGAGAGAGAGAGAGACACACACAGACACTCACACAAACAAACACACGTTCACCTGCTCCGGCTCTGGCGTACTCAGCACTAATGACTGTGTGATTGGATTATCCGGGCTTTTACCACAGCTGCAGCTGGCAGAGAAGCAACCCTGCAAAGGCCAAACTGGGGTCAACAAGAGGTCTCGACCTTTGCATAAGACGAGGCCTTGGTCGGGGCAGCAGAAGAGAGGCGGGGAAAAGAGGATGGTGTGGGGGTATTTGTTTTTTAGCAGAATGGTGACAGACAGGATCCGTGTTTCTGAATCCAGAGAGGAGGATGCTGGAAAGAGAGGAGGGAGGGAGGATGGATGGTGTTTGGAGGAGGGAGACGGGATGCGCTGTGACAGAAGAGCCTCGCAGTCACTGGCGGCCTCCCGGTGACTCCACTGAACAAAAAACACAGCTCCATCCACTCTTTTTCTATCTCACACTTTTTCTCCCTTCTCTATCATTTAAAAAAATGTGTCCGAGCCATTAGGATTTGTCCAAACAAACCTCGAAAACAGAGGGATATCATTTTCCATGACCCCAAACTATCCTTTAACCATCTGCCAGGAGCCAGCAATGGTTTTTGTAAGCGCTTAAGGGGTATTTAATATGTGTGCCACGATTACACTTCATATTACGTCACCGTGTTGTCACAGATTTAAATTTGTACTTGCAAACAGATGGCACAGCAGTGTCTGATTCACTCAAGACACTCATGATGTCTCTCTGCTGGACTGATTAAAATCCTCACCATATATTTTATAATATATATTATAGTAATAGACACAAACACGTAGTGCCATTAATTAATCATATCATATGTTAAAGGTGGAAGATATGGGGCAATTTGATTGCCTCTCAAAGGCTCTCAACAAGGCTCCGGCTAAGTCGGCGGCTCGCAGCTAACAGCGCTAACAGTGCTAACAGTGCAAACCACAGCTAACAGCACTGACAGAGCTAACCACAGCTAACAGCGCTAACAGTGCAAACCACAGCTAACAGTGCTGACAGAGCTAACCACAGCTAACAGCGCTAACAGTGCAAACCACAGCTAACAGCGCTAACAGTGCAAACCACAGCTAAGAGCGCTGACAGAGCTAACCACAGCTAACAGCGCTAACAGTGCAAACCACAGCTAAGAGCGCTGACAGAGCTAACCACAGCTAACAGTGCTAACAGTGCAAACCACAGCTAACAGCGCTAACAGTGCAAACCACAGCTAACAGCGCTGACAGAGCTAAGTGTTTACCTAAAGGGGAAGCGGAGGTTGGGCGCTACGCCTCCGCGTTGACGCTGTCGCTCTGTGTCCCTGTGTTTGCTGCTATGTCAATGCTCTGAATCCTGTGTATTGCTCCTTTAACCTGGTGTACATTGTTTACATCGACTTTCTATTTTTAATTTTATTCTTATATTAGTTTGTTTACCTCCTGTTGTTTATTTCGGTTACTTTTTATACTTATCTGCACATCTATTTCCCCACTTGGAATCAATACAGGTGCATCTTAAAGTGCATTCACGTTGTTACGAGTCGCTATGCGCTGACGTGGCAGACTTGTGGATATCTGAGGCTGCAGCTGTCAATGAATGAGTCCACAGCTGAGAATAGCAGCCTGTGAGTCAATTCCCTGCAGGGAGTTTGTCTCTGCATTAGTTTAGACTCAAGAGGATGATGACCGAGCCCGTTAGAGTGAGTAAATGACAATACTCGCACATTACACACGCAGATTCACACACTGATCCACTGAACTGAGGAAGAATGTTCACAAATGTCTGCTGGCATGTTGTGACAGATTATCCTGCAAACGCTTCAGACTCGTTGAAATTGAATAATTAATGTGTATGTTTTGTAACTGATTATCCTGTAAAGGGCAGAGTATTGTATGAAAACAAATGTATTGTGCATCAGTCTCACTTTGTTTTACAGTGGCGAGTCAAACCTGCAAACTCCTTTTTCCAAAATGTGTGAAAATGTATGAATAGAAGTCCCTAAAGCCTGCTCTGAATACATTTTGAGAAGTTTCAGATCAAATATCGCCTGATACTGGCAAACAAGTGTTGAATACTGTTGTCTTTTATTTATCCACCCCCTGCTTTTCATCCCTGAACCACAAATACATTTTGCATTTAAAATAAATAAATAATTAATAAAATGATTGTGTGATTTTTTTGTGTGCTTATTGTGTTTTTCTCAAATCCCCTCGTCAGAGATGAATCGCATGAATAATTTAGACTCTATTTAATTGAGGGAATGTTGTCGTGCAGCTGCTTTTGTGTTGAGACAAAATTAAACAACAGCAGATTTGAGAAGTTTCTTTTTTATTTTATTCAAAGGATAGATTGTCGAAAATCGAAAAATAGTATTGTTTCAGTATCTTTTATAATATCAATCCTGGCATTGGAACATGTTACCAACACTCAGCCCTTTTGGATTTCGTTTGAAATAGATGGCTGTACATTAAATAGAAAAATCACTCTAAAGTCCCTGCAGACTTATTGTAGTTTGTATTGTTTGTCACCTTTATAAACAACTCTGCTGTGTTTGGTGTATTGATCTAGTCTTGTTGAGTACATGTGTTTTTATAAAAGCCTCACTTGGGACAAGCAATGTAAATTAGCTAAGGCTTAATCGCTGCAGAAAAATCTAAACTCATCAAGGCCGTATAGTTGCTGTGATTTCCTTCAACAGGAAAACAAACGTACTCACCAAGTTGCAGCTGGTGGTTTTTCCCCCCTGAGCTCTGTAGGTGTCACTCTAACTCTGTGGTCTGCCACCTGTTGCTCGGCCACGTTTCTTCAACAGCTTCATCCTTCAGTGCTGAGCTCCACATCTTTATAACTGCAGGGTGAGACACTTCACTTGGGATTTGAATACAAAAATAAAACAAATACCAACAAAAAGGTCAAATCTAATTATAATCAAACGGCACATTGTTTCCACAATAATGTTTTTTTTTTACTTGTGCTTATTATTTCCTGTTTTCTCAAGCACCTGAGAGTTTTTTTTAAAATACTAATGTTTCAGTGCTCATGCCAAACTAAAATCCAAAAGTCTATAAGAAGACAAACACGGCACTGTAGCCACTGGACAGCCAACAAAATACCAGACACACTGTCAGCGTCTCCTGTAACGGCAGCTACATCACCGTCTCACTGTGATGATGTCAGAGGGGAAGCCGTCTGCTGGACCCCGGCACAACATGGCACAGACGGGCCCTACCGCCGTCTCCGGGTCACGAAGGGAGAGGAAGCAGGGTGTCTGGTCATGGTGGGCACACAGTGGCACTGTCTTCAGCTGGACACACACACACACACACACACACACACACACACACACATACATGCATTCATTCATACACAGCAGCTGATGGATAGAGGCATCCGTCTGTCTGAGAATTAACAGCATAATTTTCTTTGTCACAAAGAAAAGGATTTCATTACCTCTCGCTCTTAAATCACAACCTGCCACATACGTTCAGTCACCTCGCCTTGATTGCTGCTTATTTTCTCCTCGATAAGCGTCAGAGACAATTTGTTCTTATCAGTGTGGAACATCATTTGACATCAATTACCTGATTGCTGTAAACACGCTCTTATTTCTCGTGAATACTGGTTTTAAACATGCAATCACATCGTTTCTGTTTTAGGTGACAATGGTCTCCAATTTATATCCTCATTTTTTGCTGGAAATGGAGACATTTGAATGACATACGAGACTTTAAGCTTTAAGTTTAATCAGTAAGGAGATTATAAATATGCTTCTAAAGACACGTTTCAAAAGGCAAAGGTGAAGACCAGGGCTGTCCACATATATATATACGTACGCAAGCTGGAATAAGAACAAATATATGATTAAAACATGTTTGTTTTAATGCTGACAGTAAGCCGGTCACATCTCTCACATTCATTTCTCTCTCATCTTTCCAGATGTCTCTCAGCATAACGCAGTCTCCTCTCTTATTAAAGTGACACTCTCAGTCCTTAAAGCAGAAGAAGAACAGTCATGTGTCAAAAAAAATGTACAAATTGAAAAGGGAGAAACGGGATGACACCAGGCATGAAAAACATCCAAGGCCACACCCATTTCTCCCCCTCTATTCCTTTTTTTTTCCAGCATACCTCTTCCTAAAAATAAGAGTATTTAACATTTGTTCTCCCTCAAACTCCCTTCTTAAAACTATTTATTCCTCAATATTTCCATCCTGCCACTCCAGACTTCTTCTTCTCATCTTCCTCGCCATTTCTCCTCCCACTCCCAAAACTTCCTATCCATCCCTTTTTCCCCCCCTCCTCAGTCTTTCATCTTTTTTCCTACCTCTCTCCTTCCTCCTCCTCCTCCTCCTCTTCCTCCTCTCTGTGCAGCTGGTGGGGCCCTTCCATTAGTCCTGACATGCAGATGCACTGATTCTGTAAAGGTCGTGAACCCTCGCAGCGGGCTTCGCCAGGGCTTAGTCCTACACACTCGCACATCTGCGTGCCCCGGGATGCCCACTGCATGCATAACTCCCCCTTTACGCAACACACACACACACACTGAGCAGCGCAGACACACACTCATATCTGCAGAGAATACTGTACATACATACTGTAGAGCAACGTGCACGCTCAGACTCTCACACACAACTCGGGCTTGCTTTCATCATTCTGACAAGTCTACACCCCTCCCTCAATAACACCAACTGACTGCACAGCTGCTGTGGTTGTAAGTGTGTGTGTGTGTGTGTGTGTGTGTGTGTGTGTGTGTGTGTGTGTGTGTGTGTGTGTGTGTGTGTGTGTGTGTGTGTGTGTGTGTGTGTGAGTCATATGTGGTGTGGGAGAAATCCTGCTTAATTGGACTGCTGCAGGCTTGGGAAAGACCCACAGTCACTCTCTCTTTCTCACCCTTCTCTCCCTCTCTCTCTCTCTCTCTCTCTTTGTGTTTTTGGTCGTCCACCTGTACTCTTTATAGTCTTTATAATCCCGTGTTTCTATCATCAACAGCGGTGGTTGTACAGTAAACTGCACAGCTGCAGTAATTGCAGGTGTGCTTTGGAAATCCACTCAAACGTAACAACAACAAAAAAGCTCAGAGCCAAATTACTGATCATCGTTCACAACATCAGCAAACACGCGTTTATATTCAGCCTCGGTCATCAGGTGTGCACTCCTGTGTCCTTTCACAAGCTTATAGGATCAGATGAAAACAGAAAAAATCAATGCTGCGCTGCAGTTCAGTTTTAGAATCAATATGATCAACCACAGTGTTTTCACAACACTAGGACTGAAGAAGCAGAATAAACCTGGTTTCAGTTTGATGAAGCCTTGAAAGAAAGTAATAATGCTGAATGTGGAATTTCAACATCATGTTGCTGTAATGTTCAGATGGTTTGCATTCAAAATAGCTCAATCTCAATGTAGTCTTTATGAAACCACATTTTGCATTACTTAAGGGTATTTAATGTAATGCGATTATCTTTTTAATTTCAATCATTTTGTAAGGTCTCGAAATAACATTAGTATCTTTTACTGGACATTTGATGAGTAAAAAGTACATTAAAATACGATAAAAACAAGAATGTAAAGCATTTTTGTTGTTGTTGATAATTCTGCCTGATTATTTTTAGTAGGAAAATATTGTGAAGCGTGTGCACATTTTTCATCACATTTTAAGTACTTTCTGCTGTTTGCAGCACAATTATTTCTATTACATTTTACAGCAAGTACGTTTGTGGAGAAGCAATCAAGTTCAAATTGAATGAACAACAATGAAAGCAAAACTGCATCTTCCAATGCCGATACTACATCTTTTACATTTACCGGCACGCAGACAGGTCTGCAATTCTTTTTTTATTGACAATTAACTGCAACAATCATCTAAATGCTGTTCGATAAGACGTCTTGTAAAAGAGGGTCTATGGGGGTCGAACATATGGACCCAGTGGTCCATCTGAGCTCCTGCTGTTTGTGAATAAATCCTGCCGACTCTGCAGATTTCCACACTGAAAACGACTTTCCCTCCACAGTCCCCCCCCCCCCCTTTTTTTTTACTACCAGAATGTCTTCATCTCATTTGACCACTGTCTTCATCCACTGAACATCTCCCCTTCCGCAGCCCTCCTCTGTCATCTCAGCCACCTCTCCCCTCCTCTAGTTTCCTTCTCTTCCTCCCCTTCCACGACTCCCTCCTCCCGCTCCGTCGCCGCTCACTGTAACTGGCAACTTTGCTTCTGTACCCTTTTGTGGCGGGGACAAAGGGGGCCGATGCCCTCTCGCAGGCTATGTTACAGGCTGTCACATGAGGCGGACACTCTGGGACGGCCCAGCGTTATCTGCTGTGACAACTCAGATTACTTCCACAGCCTCCCATCTGATCAGCACATCCAATTCAATTAGTGGCAATTAGTCCTGGTCCTCCCCCCCTGTGTCTCTGCAAAAAAGCACAGTTGCCGAGCTCAACCTGTCAAGCTGGCTGGTGAACAACTTTGGAGCAACTTGTAGCTCCCCCTCCTTCATCCCCCAATTGCCCCCCCCCCCCCCGCTCCACACACCCACACAATAACTGATTCACATTCATACTCATATTCACCGTCAGAACACATATTCAAAGTGACACATCACACAAGAACCACAGTTTTCTGCACACAAGCTCCCACACATCGGGAGCAACACAGAGGGACGGACATGAAGGCAACGCACGATCTGCACCTAAAAAAAAAAGTGTACAAACTAGATTAAAGCAGCTATAATCAATATTTGTAGAATAATAAAGGATCAAATGACTCTATGTAATGTGAATGTGTCGTGTAATTGTTGCTGGTAGCGATGAAAACACAGATTTATCGCATAACTTTGCAGTTCCTGTCACCTTTGTGCAGCATTTTAGCATCTTTCAGCTCATTGTTTTGGTTTTCTGGCCCACAGCTTTACGGTTTTGGATCACATTCTCTGCTGTCTTAGCATCACCTGCAGCAGGCAGATCATTTTAGCATGAAAGCCCTAGAAAGCACTGTTTGCTAGCTGCTATGAACCAAACGGCAGACGGACAAAGTTAGCAACTGTCGCTGGTAAATATAGTGGAGCTTTAAGCGGCTGAAGAAACACATTTCCTTCAGGAGTTGGTGGTGACCAAAACAGAGCAAAAAGAGAGCGAGTACTGGACTTCCATTCGCTAAGCGCTCTATTTCAAATAAATGCTGATGTTGCTCTTTATCTCTTCAACTGTGCATAGTTGAAAATGTAAATTCTAATGGTTTTTAGAGGCATAAAGAGATCAATTGTAAAGTCATTCAAAAAAGTCACAAAAATAGATTTGTGCAGCGGGAATAAGTTTCTTTTCAGCTGTCATCTCCTATTAATCATCTTGTGACCCCTCGGGTTCATCTGGAGACCCGTTGTGAGGGTCCAGACCCACAGGTTGGGGTTAAATTGACACAGACAAATAACACATTCAAAACAACCACAAAAATGGAGAGAATATGGCAGAAACAAAGTCTGCACCGATGCCCTCTTCGTGGAGCCCCTTTGTGTGCCGCCAACCCCTTCTTCCCCCACGCTCACCCCTTTCCTCACCCGCCCTCACCCCCCCCTCCCCCTTTACTGTGGGCCCGCGCACACCTGGCCTTCGCAAATTAGGGCCCTGGAAAACCAGCGAGCGGAGAGAAAAGCGGGATGCATGGTGGAACGAGGGGAGGGGAAGGGGGCGTTTGGTCGGCGGGGTCTCTCAGCATTCCGATGGAGCAAAAAGTTAATGACGGCTCTATTGTGTTGTGAGAAAGCTGGCCGGAGGAGAAGCGTTATAGGGAATCACGGCCTGTGCCAGTGAGCAGTGACAAAAGGGGGCCGGCCATAAGCATGCATTGAGATTTTACCATATTCATATCGCTTACACGGTCGCTCTGGGACCGGTCTACTTTCTGTTCCCAGAGTCAGAACTAAACATGGAGAAGCAGCGTTCAGTTTTTCTGCTCCACATATCTGGAACAAAGTCCCAGAAAGCTGCAGGTCTGCTGAGACCCTCAGCTCATTTAAATCAAGATTGAAGACTTTTCTGTTTGCTGCTGCCTTTAATTGAACCACATTCAATTAATATATTCATCAATTTCCTGCATTTCTGCATTTTACTACTGTATTTTATTTCTTACACTGTTCTTAATTGCTGTTAAATCTCCTTTTCTTTTGCCTTATGTTTTGATGCTTTTAATGGTTTTAAAAGGACTGCACAATATATCGCCATTTCCTCTGGGACCGAGTTCGTGCAAGGCGTACACTATAAAACGCAGATCGGCAGAGATCTTTTCCAGACGTGGTTTGTGTGCGAGTAATTGCAGAATTGCGGCAGTGTATGGTTGACTGCGTGCAGCGTAATGTCTCAGGGAGACATCTATTATTGTTTCAATGTATGTTTTAAATCTCCTTTACTTTTTACGACAGAATTTTATTTCTTACACTGTTTCTTTAATTGTTTTTAAATCTCCTTTTCTTTTGCCCTATGTTTTGATGCTTTTCATGGTTTTATGTAAAGCACTTTGAATTACCTTGTTGTTGAAATGTGCGATACAAATAAACTTGCCTTGCCTCCTTAATTGGTGATCACACCCAGATGGATGGTCCCTTAATTTGCAGTTCCCAATAAAAGCCAGGCAGCTCGAGGGAGAAGGGGCAGCAGGGAGAGTTGAGCTGTGGAGGCGAGGGGGGATCCTTGATTTGTTGGTTATAGATACAAGAGCAGTAAAGGCTTCGGGCCCGACAGTTTGACGAGGCTTTTGTTCACACGTCCGTTGAAAAGCAGAGAGAGGGGGGCGGGGGCCCTCCTCCTCCTCCTCCTCTCTTCCGCTTCCCCGATAATCCTGTTGTGAGCCCCTGCTCCGGCGCTCTCACTCGCTCCCTCTGTTTTCGGTCTGGCCCGGAAACGCTCTGCACGAGTGTGTGCGGGCGAGGAAATGATCTCTTGTGTGCATCTGTGTCTTCTTCCCTTTTTCATTGAGTAAACAGGTTGCCGCAGTCCGACTGGATGGAGTCTGAATGGAGGCAAAGAACGACGTGAAGTTCTCGAGGTTATAGGTTACCGTCCGGGTAGGAACCTCTGTTCATGTGTGGTCGTTTCTTTGGCTCCATTGGGGAGGACACAAATAGGGTGGTGGACCGGGTCGAGGTGGAGACCCCCTGTTACTAATGAGGGCAACCTGCAGTGACCCCAGGGGTGCAGAGGGTCAAGATGAGCCTGACGGGATGATCCGAGTGTGAAAGCAAGATTTGAAAATGAGACATTTTATTTTCTGGACAGCAGGAAAGTAAAACTCATTTTGATTTATGGTACAATACATAAGATCAGAATGCAGCTGATGCAGCATTACCATACGACAATGTCTCACCACTCACTTTTCCTCCGTTAATATTCAGTTTAGTTGTGTTATGTTGGCCTCAAACCCGTTCTGTCCCTGACGGGCCTGTTAGCTTTCGTCTTTTAGCGCGCTACCTTTATAATGTTTGCAGCAATTCGAATGCATACTCAAGTTTCTGGTTTTAAAACGAGTCCGCTCAGCGCATTGAGCATCGTGGAGTTAGCCTTATTAATTAAACTACAGCTGATTAAATCTGCGTCGCCGGTTCGCCGTGTCTTGGAGTACGCGATGATGATAGAATAGAAGGAGGCTTCTGCACACAACCTTGCATTCATGAGCGGAGATGGCACTCTTCTGTGCATTAGCGCTGTGCATTACTCCTGAAGTGAAGGGAGAGGAGGAAATTGAAAGAGGAATTCATCAAGGTTCGTCTGACTCAAGGGGAGACCAAGCTTTCTAGACTGTGGTTGACGGTGAAAGATCAGTGCTTTAGAGTCCGGGCGCATTGTGCTCCAGGAGACAATCGAAGGTGCCACCTCATGTCCCTGAGGTGTGATCCCTTTCTAACAACCCACTGACCTAATTGAGGAAGATAAGCGCAGCAATGGCCGCCCCCACATAAGCAGCTTTATACCAAAGGCCAAAGTCAATCTGCAGATTCAGAGCGCGACACAAAACAACACTGGAACGTTCTCCGTGCACTCGCTGCTTGTTTCATATCATCTGAATGCACGCTAAACGGTCATAAACGCAGAGGTGAGGAGACGATGCAAACATGTCGCGTCAAAGCAGAAGATAAGGAGGGAAAGCGTCCTTGAATACAACAGAAATGTGTAAATTGAAAAGGATAGTGAGGAAGGAGTCATAGTCGGGAGTGGAAAGGGGGAGGCCTCTCTTCCTGTTACACCATCGCTCGAGTTTATTGTGCCGAAGGCTAAAATACAATTTGTAATCTTAACTTCAGGCGTCTGAGCTTCTTTGTATGCCGAGGCGGGATTCATTCAGCTCTGTGAAAAGGTTGAGAAATTGAAAACTGCAACAGTGCAATGAAGTGTTGTCGAGAGAGAATGTGTGTGTGTGTCTGTGTGTGTGTCACAATGCCACAGAAATACAATGATGGTTCCCCTGCATTTCTCTGGTCCACATGTTTGACTCGTGTTTGGCCTTGACTGGTGTTTGCAGATGGGACAGAAAATATGCTTTTGTTATATAAAATAGGCTGAAAATATTTTTCATCCTCTGATAATGCAACCTTGTTTGCTTTGCAGGAAATAAATAAAAAAATACCTTTTTTAAAACCGTAGCAATATTTAGCTCTTCTAGAGCTTTCGATCCCGTCTCATGATCTTCATCAGACGCGAGCACTTTTACGGTGAGATCGTTTTGTCAGCTGCTGTCTTTATGTTTCCATATTACCCTCTTTCATAGTCGGACATTATTTTATAAAATAAATCCTTCAGGCCGGTCTCTCACCCTCTCTCTCTCTGGAAGATGTTCGGGTCGGTTTGGTTCTCACAGGAATGCAGCTGTGAAACTTTTTAAGCCCGACTCTTGTGTGAACCGTGTCAAAACAAGCAGACATCACTTAGTCCACGAGAGCTGAGAGAGGCAGGCGGGTTCGGGGCCTCCGCTGAGCTGTCCGGCCCTTAAGGTCACCTGACAATTAACCTCTGACCGGGCATGCGTATCCCCGCCCGAATTTCTGAACGCGTCTTTCACTGTTTGGTTTTGCACTTCCTCTACGTTTCTCTGCATATCCACGATACACCAATAATCTCTTAACCTTTTCATTCAACTTGTATTTCCTGCTTTGTGATTTGCTTTCCAGGGAACTTTTGTGGGTGTCGATGTACAAAATCGAAACTGTAAAAGGTTCAATAGCGACAAACTCAGCTACCAGTCCGTGATTTTACCCGTTCGGTTTCCTCCTTTAACCCCCGTCTTCGTCTGTCCGTCAAACTAATCCAAACCCTCTCTCTCCTCTTACCCCAGCCCCCTATGACCCTTGCTCCCACGCACCTCTTTGAATGTCACATGACCGTGCAGGTGTGGAGGGGTCTCTGCCCCGGCCAACCCCCAATTAGTGACCCTAATTAGTGGAGGGGCCCCCCTGATGGGCCGCTGAGCTGCTTTATAGGAGGAGGAGGAGGAGGAGGAGGAGGAGGGGGGGATGAAAAGGTGGGGGTGGCAGGAAAGTGATGCATTCCTAAAGGTCTGTGGACCCTCCACAATCACACACAAACACATACGGGGGCTGTTAAAAGAAAACACAGAGCCAACATGGAGCTGAGAGTTCATTTGTTGATGCACAACAAACAGCTGTGAAGTGCTGATGTGGAATTGATCTGCTGCTCAGTCTTAAACATGAGACGAGTGACGCATCAGGTGCACATGACAGACAACACCTCATGCATCCTTTCAGGGTTCTCTCTGATTTGATTGTTTGGTATTGAAATACAAATAAATCTGTTAATATTTCACTTATCTTAAGCATTTTACTTAAAGTCTGACTATTTAACATTCATGATTGATTTATTTAATGTTTATAACACACTATAATGTAGTTGTGTGCAGCTATAAGGCCATTTTTAAGTGTCTATTAAGACACATTCAACTATATTGTAATTCATGAGCTGTTTATACATAAAATGAAATGTTCTCATCTTTTACTGTGTGCTAAAACAAGTGTTTTACATCAATTCCCTAAATATATACATATGTTTGATGACGTCTTGAACTCTACAGCGTAGACATGACTACATCCAATCAAATGGGGTTTAACCTCATGCATCATGTAACACTGCACTTGACTTTGAGTGTCAGGCAAAGAAATCATGTTTTTAAAGATCAGTTGCTGCAGGTTTCCAGTGGCAGGACCAACGGCTGCAGCGTTGGTATGAATCATGGTGTTACCCACGTATTCACAGTTTACTACAAAACTGATGAATATAATGCAACATGTAAGACACACCTAAATATGGATTATCTATGGATCTATATTAACTATTGATTAGCATGAGGGCTTATGCAAACACTTTGTAGCATGAACTGAATTTGTTCTGTTTATTCTACTTAATTGTATTGAATTTAAAAAACAACAGGAAATGTATGATTGTGTAATTGGATACCAATTACAGGGGAAATAGGGGAAAGGTTCTGTGTCTGTTATTATAGAGTTTCAGTCAGTTGCGTTGACTTTTTAATTTTAATTTTAAATTTCCAAAGGAATTACTGTTCGTTGATTATTAAGTTTATTGAGAATTGTATGCTTGGCTGTAGACTTGATGTGCACCGACTAAACGACTAGAAATTAAATGGACATAAAGAATTGGAAATGTACCAATTCATTTATATTTCTTATATAATTAAATTACATTTCCCTTCCCAGGAACATTCTTATAGAGTTATATACATTTCAAATCCTTCCTGGAAATATTTAAAAAACAATACCACTACAAATTCTACTGAATGATTTATTAATATCATTCCATGACCACCGAGTTCTCTGTTCAGCATTGTTTTCCCTGTTCAGCTGCACACACACAGCAAAAGGCATAACCTTAAATCTATTAGTTAATATGGCCGCTAATGAGAGATTACCAATTAAAACCCCCAATAAAAACCCAATTAGTGGGCTTGTGTTTCCCACCATAGTGTCTTCCTCTGCTGTAGGGCAGCTCCTCCTGTCCGACCCTCCCCACCTCTGAAACAGGCCACCCATCTGGTCTCCTTTCTGCCGGCCCTCTCGCCTTTTCCTCGCTCAAATAAAAAGGTGCCAATCACTATAATTGGCACCCTGCAGATCAATTGTCCGAGCGCAGAGGAGTGCCCCTCGCTGAAGGCTGGGGGAGAGACGTTACTTTTAAAGCTATAAACTTGTTCTCGACTCGCCGGTTATTCGTAATCGACACATTATTTGCAGAGTTTGGCTGAAAATCATCAAAGTGTGATTTTGCTGAAACATTTAAGTTTTAAATCAGTGAAACTGTTTTTTTTTTTTTTTTTGAATCATTTGAACAAAGACATTTGAACACCACGCAGCCAGCATCCCTCCTGCGTCAGCGGGTAACGTGCAACACCGACAGGTTGCTGCACTCAGAACCTTTACTTCATGAAAAGTAGCAATACGAGGGTGTAAAACAACTTTGTTGCAAGTAAAAGTCCCGCATTAAGAAAAGTAAAGGCAACAGTACCATTTCAGAATCAAGCATTTTATTTTATTATAATTAGTGATGCATTAATGTGTTCATCACTTTAATGTTGCAGCTGGTAAACATGCTGCTAACTACCAACTACTTTATGGGTAGCTTGTAAAGTCTTATCTTAACCAATAATACCTACAAATATATTCATTGATTCTATTTTGTATTAATAATCTGAATCTGCAAAGCAATTAAAGTTATTAAATAAAAGTAAAGGACAATATTTGCCTCTTTGTGTCACTTTATATGTCAATCAAACTTAGCTTCACCAGCATTCCAAAACGTTCTTACACAAAACTTTCCCTCTAATTAAATATTTCTTGTAAATATGAGATTCATTACTTACAGACATTAGGCTGAATAGCCTGAGTCATCTCACATATTCTCATATTCCAATTAATATCCCAAGGGCACATCAATTCAGTCTTTGTTTGCCACCAACCAAACCAAAACAGAATTAAACGTGCAAAGATTTTAAAAGCCTCCGCAGAGAAAGCTGAAATGTCCACTGACTTGATGTTTTTGCCTCGCTGATGGGAAGGACAAGGACGCCAAGGCTTTGAATAAGGCGTGGAGCGAGCTAAGGCCCGCCCCAAATCCACAGTGTGAATAAAAGGAGCTCAGACATGCAGCTGTCAGTCATGATCATTAGATTCCGTTGACAGAAACTCATACTTTCACCAAACAGTCGGATTCATCTCAGAGTTTTCAGGGCCTTGACGCAGGTGAGAAAATGAAGAAAACAGAACACAGGAGGCAAATTACATAGACATATATTTATATGCATATGAATAAAAATACATATACATATTGTACAATATCTTGGCCGAGCTTGAAAACAGCTCTGTCAGGCCAGAACCAGAAGTAAGCCTCTTTAAATAAGTGCAAAATGTTAATGAGACAAAGAATGGTAAAGCATAATATAAAGTCTTTTTTCAGAATCTTCAGTCGCATTTTGTTTTTCCTGTTAAAATCACATGGAGCGGACATGGAGATAACTTGTGCAAAGACCCATTTATATATAATCATATATAAATTTATATCTATGTACATAGCGTTTGTTCATCATAAGTAGTAGCTGGTGCCATTAAGTAGCTTTTACTGCTTAAAGGAAAGACGTTATGACCTATGCAGGACCTTGGCTGTGCATAAAGAAAGAAAAAAAAGAAACATAAATCAAGCAGAGGTCATTTTTAAAATAAAGGAACATTTCCACACAATCTCAAAGGACGAAGTGCAAGATGTCACACATCGCACACAACAAAAGCAACGTTTCCACTCAGCTGGAACGAGAAGAAACCGCCGGAAAAAAAGAAGCCGAAGAAGAACCGACGTAAAGATAAAAACAAAAGGCTTTGTTTAACAGGCTAGGCTTCAAGGCTTCACAAAGCTCCTGTCTGCTGAAAGACGAGTGGCATTTCACTTCTCCCTCAAGCTCCGCCTATAGCTGCTATTCATAGCCTCTAAATGACCGCGCGCACAATACAGTAACTGCAGAATTACATTACGAAACACCACCGCACAGGGACAGAACATGGAGTCAGTGCCGATTCTGAATGTCGAGGGAAATGCTGTTGGCTCGGTATATTCCTCTCCTGTCACATCGACAATTAACCGAAAATGGGATCAATTGAGAAAGATTTTACAGCAGTTTTAGAGCTCTTTTGTCTATTTTGTGCAGCTCTAAATCATGCAACATAACCGTTTAATACTCCAGAAAAAAGGGGGGAAACATAGACTGTGTTTTGCTTTCGATGCACAACAGGAAAGCAACTTGGCAACGAATGAAAACATCCCCACAGCGAGTAAAGAAAAAAGAAAGAGGGTTTGTGAAAAGGGTACAGCGGCCTTACACGAGAAGCAACTCCTGACCTCTCAGCTCCATCTCTCTGCTTAATATTTGATGCCGCAGCGTGTGAATTATGGATGGTGCTTATAGAAAATAATACAGTGTTCAACAACAGCATAGGTGCACCGCTGCAAAGAGCCGTGAGTGGATAACAGGGTTTTTTTGTAGCACTGGTGGGGCCTGAACAACAACAACAAATCACCTGCTACCAGCCGGTGCGACACGGGTGCAAAAAGGCCCGGTGAGCCGCCAGACTTTTCATAGGCCAAGGTCAGAAACCTTTCCGTGCGTTGACCTGCAGCTGGGAACATGCTCGGCGGCCTCAGCTGGAGCCCGGCCTGGACTAGCGAGTGGCTTTTTAAATTGGTGTCACCAGAGTGTCCGGTTTTAAAAAAAAGAAGAAGAATAGGTGTCGAGTCACCTTCAAGCGAGCGTGGGAGGAAAAAGGGAAAACATATTACAGCTCACAATGAGAGGCAAGCTAGAAATGAATAGACACACGTGGGGGAATAAGAGGTGGAAACGAAGGGCAGCAAACAGACGACAGACAGAAGTTGTGAAAAGGGACCAGAGCTCATCTGACACACACAGATTGAGGGCAAACTGTGGAGAATCGCAGGTGAGTTTTGATTTTCTTTGAAAAATGGCATCATATGGGGGGGGGGGGGGGGGGATATTACAGCAGTTTCTTTCCTGCTTCAGCCTCTCCTTCATGTGTATTTTCTCAACCACAGAGAAAAGCGTGTCTCTCAAAGTGGCACTTTTTTCAGATCCAGAAGTCAATTAATGGTTCAAAGCAATCTATTCATGCAAATGCATGTATCTGAAAAATTATTTTAATAACTGAAGGGGTTAAATTCTGAAAAATACCATTCTAATAATAAACTGACTCCAAACTCTGACTTCTAGCAAAGCTGGGAGGTTCTTCAGTCTGTTCTCAATAGGGAGTAAATGGGGGGGGGGGGGGGGGTACAGGAGGATGAATAAAAACCTACAAACATAAAGTGCTTTCAATGAGGGGCAAGCAGAGAAAATATTTTAACAGGAGGGCGAGCCAAGAGTCATAAAACATCAGGAAGGGTAAACAACAAATACCAATGAAAGAGAAATAAATTATCGTTACAACTTTTCACGTGATGCTGCATCCTATGTGCACACAGGTGAGAGTTTCCTGTAAAAAATACAGTTCTTTGTGATTACAGATACGGATGATTGTTGCAAACCATAAATTGGGCAACTTATGAATAAGAGAAATGAGTGTTGGGGGTAAAACAGCAGCAAATCCTACAAAGTGTCACGGCTCATTGCCAACTAGGGCTGCAACCAACGATCGTTTCCATTGTCGATGAATCGTTTAGTCTGTCAAATGTTAAAAAATACAAAAAGTTAAAATCACAATTTGTCAGATGCTGTGGCGAGTTACTGCCATGTATGACAAAGAAAAACAGAAAATTGTCCGTTTTTTTAAAGCTGGAACTGGAATGTTTGGTAGTTTATGAAAATAGTCAAATTTTCCTTCAATGGACGAATCGATGAATCGACAAACCGTTGCAGCTCTAGACTCAACGTTGGGTTCTGGAATTAAGAAATAAATCTCCAAAAACCTGGCCAGATGTTTCAAAACTCTTCACATCGAGTCTTTTTTAACAGGAAAGTCTCTGAAAGACATTTCAGTGAATCAAAGATTGAAAAGCGAATCTGGGTTCAAAGGTCATGTCTCCGTGTGGAGGACACACGGGTGGCACCGCCAAAGCTTCATCCACAAAGGCTTTGGCAGAGTCTCACCGGCATTCTTCTCTTCTTCTGTTATGTTATGTGATGTTTGCACCATTTGTCCAGATTCTACCACAGATTATTTCATACACAAACAACCAAATAAAGAATTTACAGAAGCTACTGCTGGACACCAAACAGACTGATATTAAATGCCACGATTCTTTTTTTTTTTTTTTCCCCAGTGTTGTGATAGCACATTAACTAAAAATCAAACATGGCCACTTGTACTGAAATGTGTACAAACTGCTGTCTTTGAAACGCCTCTCTCCTCATTCAGACTCTGATTCAATCTGAACTGTATATGTCAAGTATTTTTTTGTTTCCTGAACAGTAAATGAAGGCCTGTATAGAGAGAAAACCACACACACACACACACACACACACAGGACAAAAAGTGAAGAGTCACTTGAAACCACTGCGAAGAGAGTGGTGATAAAAACAACCGTTTGTCAGGTTTCGCGCAAAACAAACACACACACACACACACAGCATCTTTGCAAAAAATCACAAGTTTTTTTCTTTTTTTTGATGTGGGAGAGTCTCTTTTTCACCATTTTGTGTTCCCAACTGTGGCACAAAATGGTGCCACACGGAACCTGGACTCTTCCTTTTTCCACATTTCTCATGATCCAGGTTCCCCCCCCCCCCCCCCCACTGCTCAAATGTCAAACAGGCTGCAGAGCGAAGATCTGAGGAGAAACGCTCCATCAAAGTCCCAGCCCCCCTGGTGTCCTAAAAGAGGGACACGTTACTTAAGAAACCGTCTTCTTCCCTCCCAGATCTGCCTCCTTCCTGTCCAGCCGCATGTACGGCTCGAAAGCGGAAGAGCCGCAGCCGTAGACGGACGTCAGTTCATGATGGGCGCCCCCCAGCAGCGGCATGGAGAAGCAGAGGGAGTGCGGGAGGCCCAGCCGCGGTGAGGGCGGGGTGCCGCCCAGCGAGGGCAGCGACAGCCCGAAAGTCCCCCCTACTAGGGAGTTGGGAGGAGTGCTGCTGCTGATCCCCGGAGAGGTGGAGGAGCATCCGCCCGGGCTGCTCAGCAGGGAGCCGTTTGCCAGATGCGGGGGCCCCAGGAGGGAGTTCGGCGGCGGGACGGGGCCCGAGAGGAGGCGGCCCTGCTCCAGGAGGCGCAGGATGTTGCAGGTGGCCAACGACTCGTTTGAGGAGGACGAGCATTTGTCGGAATCCTTGGTGGTGTCCTTCTTCTGCTTGGTCCGCCGGTTTTGGAACCAAACCTTGACCTGAAACAACCAGGAGGAAAGAGTCACTCAGTTGTGTCCCAATCAAACACTTCGTCGGCGGCAGAATCGGTGAAATCAGAAGCAAAACTTTACAAAGGCGTGTCATCACGGAACACAGAAGTTCTTTATGTTTTATGTTCTTGTGAAGTTATTTAAATCATATACCACAAGGCTTCCACTGCTCAAAGTGACACATAACTCATGAACTAGTCACATCGTCTTCTTCTATTTGACATTATAACGTGTGCAGATCACCGATGTTTCACTCACGCGAACACTAACCCGTCCCGACATCATCCTCTTTACGTGCCCAAAAGTTAATAGTTTGCACAGGCTGCACACACACACACACACGTGCCGATGACATCTTTGTGACCTCTTGCTTTGATGCATATCTCTGCTGCAGCGTGCTCCGAGCACGTCATCAAATAGTGAAATAATGCCCGTCCTGATTTCCTGAAGCTCAAGTATAACGTCTCCAAATGTCTTGATTTGTTCCACATTTGTTCAAAAAAGTTATTAGAGCATTCATAAAGCCTTCCTTCTCCTGCTGTAATGTTAGAGATGTGCTGCACTCGTTCACAGACGGAATCAGCAGGGGTTTGAATCTGGTCCATGACTTTTCTTGGATGTCACCCCGCAGTCACTCGAATCGCATTCGGCCGGGAAAATAACAAAGCGTCTGGCGTTTGCTTTTTGTTCTTTTAGGAATCAGATTTGATTTTGTCACAGCTGGCAAAAGCAAGTTGGCTGCATAGTGCGAGGACAGAAGAGTCACATCACTTTGTTCGGTCTTGGGAGTGTGTGTTTTCACGTCAGTTGAAGGATTACACGGTCCTCCGTATGTTTGGAAAATCACACCATCCATGGCCTCGCACACTCACACACACTTCACTCTGCCAGAAGCTGATGAAACAAGTCAATTCAGATCGAGAGAGTGATTAAGGACAAAGGCAAATACGAGATAATTGCTAATATGTCTTACTGATTTATCTAATCAACTGATTAGATAAATCAGAGCCTCGCAGGTTTTCTTCCCGGCCATCAGCCAATCGGACTAAAGCTCCCGTTCTGAGGATGATGCTCTCGCTTTAGGCCACCGCGGACTAAAGAGGAAAGAGTTTGTTTCTCTACGCAACCAAACATTTCAACTGAAAGCACAAAGCAGCAAGTGTCCGTCTGTCTGCGTCCCTTCCTATCTCTTTCTCTATTCCGAGTGTTTGGACAATCCCCGCACTGTGCTGCCTCCTCTCCGCTGCATCTGCACAGCTTTACGTCATCTACGCTCCAGACAAGTGGCCAGACAACGTCTGTCTGGGCCGTCAATACACAGCGGGGCCATTCACCGTACGCAGACACACAAACACAACTTGTCATGTGGAAAACACAGATTTCCTACAATACGTGGTACCAAACTCAGTCCCTTTTTGTGTGTTTCCTGTGTCCATTTACCACTACAATAATGCTTAATGCACAAAATTTCTTCTAGTTTCAATTTGAGACTAGTTGCACAAGCAGGTGTAACTTCTTAACGGGGAAGTTAGACTTACCAGGTTTCCTCAGAGGTCGCAACACCTTTTCTTTTCTACCTCTAACCTCCCCTCTGAGTTATAGAAAACCAACGAGGCAACAACAATATGCAGAAGACCGCTACAAGAAGCATCTTTTAAAGGTTTTCACAGCCGTCACTGAACTGTGCTCCGGGCTGTTTGGTGTCAGAGAGAAACGACAGCAGACAGAACATGAGAGCAAGTGTGACGCTGATCTCGGATGACTTGAACACCTGTTATACAAGTACACTAACTAACAATGTGTTTCGGCAGGTAAATCAGTAAAGGTCGCTGCTGAAGTGGCTGTTCACTTTCTGACACAGTCTTTCATCTTTTCTTGTGTTGCTCCCTGCTGGCCTCCAGACTTCTCTTTCAGTGCGAGTCGATAGAATTACAGCCACACATCTAAACTTTAGCAAACTGGGATATATTCCTCTAAAATGTCTCTATTCTAAGATCAGCTGCATTGTTTTAGTTTAGTTCTTGAGCCAAAAAGTGGAAGTTTTAGACACTGAAATTAAACAGAGTTTATGTTGATTGTCAACTTCACAACCAAACTGGATTCCAGCTCAAGTTGCTTAACTCCCCCCCCCCCCCCCCCCCCCATCCTCCTGCAAACAGATCTACAATGACCCGAGTGAGGCAGGTGTTTTCTGGATGAAAAACTTTAAGAGCCTGCTCAACTCTATGTGAACTGCTCTGAGGGCGTTAACATGAAAGTGACTCACACAAAAACAGTCCAACATACACACACACATGTTCAAATCCAAACTCCGTTCATCTCTAACTCACCAGGGTCTGAGTGGTAAAGTGGTGGTCGTCCAAAAGGGGAATTTATATTAGAAACCACACCCCAATGTATTTAAGAATTCATATTTTTATATCTTGGATCATTTTAAATTTACAAAAATCTGACAAAATTGTAATTTCACAACAGACTTTAAAGCAGAACTACATCAAATCAAAATCCTCAAACAACTGTGACAAAAAAGGACAACAAATGCAAACATCTGCCCACATCTGGGCATCGTTCCCAAGCTTTGCATGAGAGATTAACCATGTTTCCATCACTGCGCTCTCTCCCATTCGCTGCAGGATTAAAACCAGTTTAACAAAGCCCGGACACCATTAAACCCGTAGCTTCTCCACGGAAGAATAGAGTACAATGGCAGCGTATACGTCAGCTGCACTCAACTCAGGGGGACCGTGGAAGAGCTTAAAGTGACCACACAGGAGGGTGTCCCAAAAGTCTCCTGAAGTCACACTGTCGAAGCAGGCAGGACATGTCCAGGAATGTGTGAAAGCTTTTGTCTTTTTTGTGCAACAAAAAAAAAGCAATAGGAAGTAGTTTGACACATTTTTAGATGGTGGAATTCTGCTAATTGTAAACAAAACAGGAGAAATAACCTCCAACATGTTCATTTAATTACCCAGAAGTACATCTTAAAGGAAGTTTACGATGAAAATGTGGATTACATGTTGTCCTCTTTACACAGAAAATACAGGAAACTAGCAGTAAAAGTTAGACTCGCGCATGATTCACAAATAATATGAATGACCCTTCTCCACATGCAGGAAACATACCTTCACAATAAGAGCATCCCTGAACATCCATCTGTGTGATCGGTGGCCATCCATGAGCAAACTAAAGATGAAGATGGCGAACTGAGGGGCTTTCGTGTTTCAGTTCAAGGTTTCAGTGCGTGTGTGTGCGCGCGCGCCCCCTTCCCTCCCGCAGCGTTTCCCTGTAGCGGGGAGCCACCTGCCGGGACGAAGGGAGAGCTCCGGGCCGGTAACGGGTCGCTCAGTAACGCGTTACCGCGGTAGGATTACTACTAAAGAGACAAAGATAAGCTTCTTCTGCACACGGCTGCACCTTAATACTCAAACATCAGAGAGGGTGAACTCATAGCCGCGTTCCTTCCTCTGCTTTCAGAGAGGTTTAAAGTGGATTTGAATGGAGGAAAGCGTCTGGTGTTCTTCTTCTGCAGGTGGAGCTACTTTGAAATATTTGCGTCTGATCGAGCAATGGTGTTGAATATGAACTCGGCGCAGTTTAAACGATGAGCAGTTGTTTGTTTTTTTCGCCAGATGATAAAACGACCGGGTTGTACACATTTGAATTGATTTGTTTTATTATATTCGCCCGTTCATTGAACGCTGGCCGAGCCTTTATCAAGAGAAAACGTTTTGGAGAAGAAATAGTGCGCAATGGTCAGTGTTTCATTGTACATAAATGTCCTCTCCAAGACAAAAGGAATACCATAAAAGTTTCGCCAAAATCGCATGAAATACTTTTGGAAAGGCAAAGTTTAAAAACATCCTTCAGGTTTTATGTTTGATCCAAGTTCTTCGTCTTGGCGAGACACTTTTGAAGACACATTAATCCAATTATTTCTAACAATCACAGAATAATCTAAACTTGTCTTTAAAATAATCCACTTTTGCTGTAATTCTGTTGAAGTCTGGATGATTTTGCGTGTGTGTTTCCAATGTCTGCTGCCTCATTGCGTGATCAGTTTGAATACCTGACCAAACTAATTGGAGTTACTCCATGGGTCAATGCCCAAATCCCCAAACATTGTTAAAAAACACTTAACGATCCAATCCCGCATATGACTGTAATTAGTATTTGTGTTTCAGTCACAGATAGAGAGGCCTGTCACGTTCAGGAAGGAGTTCATAAAAAAAGGTGTTTGCTTTAATCACGTTTTCGCTGCTATTGTTTCGGAAACCAAAGGAAAGTCCACTTGTTTGATTTGAATGGAAAACAAAGGGAAAACATTTCTGTTTCAGATTTCTTTGGGTTAGAATCTTACTTTAAGATTCCATGATTGGGTGCAAGAGTTGTAGTTTGGCACAATAATAAAACAATGAAATTGAAAGCTCATTATTATTTGCAGCTTATTTTGTGAATACAACGGGTTAATTAAAAAAGGTAACAAAACGAAACTGCTGATTATCGAAATAGCATCAGGTCAGCATACAAGTCAATGTTTCGATTGCAATTCCTGAATATAATCGGAATGAAGGTGACAACTTTTGAGAAAACACCAAAAACTCAACTTTGTATCTAAGCTCATTCAAGTTATTCCCGTTTCAAATTCCTTCTGTTGCATTGAAATCAGGCGCACCGCCCCTTTTGCAAACCCCAAAACACAACGAACTGGAAATACATGTACGGTTTTTCAACTCCCAAAAGAAACCACGTCGCATTAAAAACTTGGAAAACCTGTAGAACAGCAGCGAAGGGACAAGGAGCGTTATAGAAATATTACAATTAAATAGGCTGAGAGGACACTGAATGTCCCGTCTATAATGTACAATAGATATATAGACATATAGATAGATTCATAAACAAAGGAAAATATATGTTTTTAAAAGCCTAGAGAAGCTGTTTGCTAAAAGAGCTGCTTTAGTGGTCTATAAATTGAATGGAAATCAAATTACTTCATGACAAACCCGGGAAAACCTTGAGTAGCGAACTAAGAAGCACCAAACACTTTAAGTCACCGGAAAACAAGGAAACAACAACTCACTTTAAAAGGGACCTATTTAACTTTTGAGAGAGCTCAATCTTTCATTTTGTGATTTTTTGCGTGATTGGCCTTGAATGTTGCATTTGCTTAAATATGCAAACGCCACGAATAGGAAGAAGATAATAGGAAGAAAGAAGAGTAACGCAAACTAAAAGCATTTCGATCACGCGTAAAAGCCGTTTCAATAGCACATAGCATTAAGGAAACGCGATGGGTTCAGCGTTTCACGCCAGCATTGTGGACACTTTTATTATTTACATTTTGTTCTCACTTGAAGGTCAGGCAGTTTTCTTTCAGCCAATCCGCTGCGGCGCAGCGTCTCCTCGGCAGCAGCAGGAAGCTGAGGCCCTCCCATTAACACCCCTAGTGTCAGCACTAATGAGGGACACAGTGGCTGCTCTGTGCTCCCAAAAACCACACACACACACACGTACACACACGCGCACACAGACACACAACTATATGTTTGAGTTGGTATGAATGTTAGTGTACTCCATGCGTAAAGCTCCTGCAACAAGTGTTTTCTAAGAGGTGGTTAGTCTGCAGTGCACCAAAGGCCTCCTGGTTCACACATTGTTGACATCAAAACAAATGGGCTCAGTTTGACCTACTTTAAATTGAATTCTTGGTTTCACTTTTCGAGTTAAAAAAAAAATGTATTTATGAAAAGGGGCCATCTGCTGACGTTTTGGGTTATTTTACTTATGGACAGATGTAGGCGAGGCAGCGCGCACGCATCCAATGCGCGCACATTACTATACCTTCGATCTGTATTTGAAGTATAAGCGCAATGTTGCTGACAACGTATCGACAGCTTTTAGGGAAGAACAAAAAAAACACTCCAAGAGCAGCAGCTCGTCATTCTTGTGCCCAGACTGTGTACAATAATACACAGATCGTACGATGTATGTTTATCGCATGTTTCCTCTTAAAAATAATCGGACATTTCACCGCTTATTATTATTACTATTCTATAAATCTGCAGCGTGTTGATAAAGATACATCTCTATTGGTTATAGGTTGATCGTCAAGTTAAGATCCCATTTGTTGAAAACTACAACGTTTGCGCAGTAGCCTATAATAATATTTTCGATGTGTGCAAAAAAAAAAAAGGAATTAGATGCATAAACACCTGCTGTTCACTGAAATATCACTGAATAAGTCCAGCCTTATCAACGGGACAGGAAATGACTGTTAGTGTATTCAATAAGTGCAGCGTTGCAGTAATATAGGCTGTCGTCTGTGAATAAGTGTGTAACTGATGACACACATAATAAACACAGAGGGGTTGGGCTCGCGGCGCTGCAGGAAGGTTTGAATGAAGCGCGCGGGGATGATAGAATATCAGCAGTGTGTTTAGAGAGGAGCTCCGGATGCACCGAGGGCCCGATCTACCGGACAGCAACGCGTTTCCTTTAACGTTACACGAACACACGAAGCTGCACAAGGAAACACGTTACATTGTTTTTTGGGGTGCTGCGCTGGAAGCAAAGAGATTTTTTTTTTTTTTTTGTTCACTTCAGTAGCCTCGGAGTTAAATGAGTGTGCTTCTGGCTTTCGGCGTATATTTTGTCAAGATAGGAACGAAATGTGACCGTTACGCATGATGTCACACATGCAATATTGTACGCAGTTATTAATTAATAATCATTTTTAATGTAAATGTGGACACCATTTTTTTTTCTGAAAGCCGTAAAGGCCATTGCGGCTTCAACCCCATTTAAGACCCTTGGCGCGTGCCCAAACCCCTGTGGCGTATTTATGGGTGACTTTTCTGATCATCTTAAAATAATATAACGTAACGTAACATAAAAACACATGCATCATAAAAACATATATATTTGTATGATGGCTCTGTTCGATGTTATATTGTGCGCTGTCCTTTGTTGATGTTCTTTTAATATTTCTCCTTGTGTGAAGCAAATTCTCCCATCAGGGCTAAAGAGGTTTCATTCATTCAAAATCTTTGTTTTGGTTTGTAAACATCTTCAGCCTGGCTTCGCCCCGGATGTGACCGTTTCACAAGGCAGCTGAGCGGCGTTCTGGGCGGGGCCGCTCTACTCTTCAACTCTGATTGGCCGAGGAGCCAATTGAAGGCCCCAAACACCTGTCGCCCAATCAATAGGCAAGGCAAAACTAATTCGAAATGACCCATTGACCTGGGCCAAAGACTAACATATGCTACCAAAAACATCATACAGGTATTAACTAGCAGCTGGCGGCTAGGCTAGTTAGCTCAGTTGATGACACATTGTATCTAAAGTTTATTAAAGCATCATTATCATTTTCCTAGAGCCTTACCTGTGTCTCGGAGAGATTCAGCTGCCTCGCGAGCTCGGTGCGCTCGCGGCCCACGACATACTGGCACCTTTGGAACTCGAGCTCGAGCCGGTACAGCTGCTCGGCCGTGAAGGAGGTCCGCGTGCGCTTCGGCCGGTCCAGGTCGAGGCCCTTCGGCAGCACGATCTCGCGGATGGTGCCTTTGGCGTCTGTTCGGAATAAAACGGAAACCAAAACAAAAGTCTTTAGACAACATAAACCAAACAGCTGCTTAAATTCAACCGCAGTGAGTTCTCCACTGAGACTATTATTGTTCACTATGAAGAGAAAATGGATGTCTTTGCGATATACATCCTACTTGTGTGTGTGTGTGTGCTCTGTGGTCAAAGACCCTTTTGTCACGATGTAGCCTATACTCACAAATGTGGTGAAAATAACACTTTTCCGTCATTGCGCTTAAATCAATGGCTCATAATAAAGGCAAACTTGAACAGTTCGTCCACATCACGGTGTATAGGCCTACTCAAACTCTCATGTTAGCTGTTGAGATTTCCCCCCATGAAATAACCCCCCTCCAAACACACGCACACACACACACACACACACACACACGCACTGCCTGCGTAATTTCTACACGCGTAATGTTGGTCAGCACGTGGCTGCGTCAGTTACTACTCAACATGAAGCTATCTTGTGTTTTCATTGGGCCTAACTGGCGAATTCAAATCGTCGAAACAACGCCACTGCAGCTAGAACGCTTTCATGGAAATTGGAAATATGTTTAGAAATAGATGGGGATGAAAATAAAGGCTGCGTACACGGAGAATGCTGCTCAGTTTTGCCCCCATTTCTCTACATCGGAGCGACGATGAGCACCGAGTGCTGTTCCACGAAGGGTGGCATAGATTTATTTCTCTGCATGACAAATTATTTGGAGCCCATCAAAAGCTTCACTCTCAACTGCTTCCAAAGTTATAGCCTGTGCGTCAGTATAACCACAACAACAAGGTGCGTGTTGATTTTGGGCACAAACTATCATTAATCAGGGTACTTTATCTTAAAGAAGTTTCAGGCATATTGGTGCTAACGTGTTTTTTTATGTTTGTATTTTATTTTATAATAAATGGTTTGTTTGTTCGCATTTTTTTGGATATACTGTGGCCGGGAATATTTGTCCTTATTTATCACATTGAATGGAAGACAAGGCGTCCTCTTTGTCCAAGGTTTTGAGGTCATAAAATATGCAATTCAATAAAATATGAAGAGCCCTGAATTAAATATGAAACAAAACTGATTGAGCCGAACAGACATATTGTTTCTATAGGAAGGCTACCCTCTAGCAGAGTACAACTCTAATTTACATTTATTTGATTTATTTTTGCTATAAAAGGACATTTGGACTTGCTGCAAAGCTGCTTGCATTCATGTACTTTTAAAGAGTCGTAATATAGCGGTACATCGTATGTACATAATAGATCGGCCCAGCCAACAGCAGGCGTAGAGGTTCAACCTTTATTTTAACTCGGAAATACGTAAAAAGAAGAGAATCGGTGCGTAAAAGGAAAATGGTGGGCAGTCAGTGCTCCCTGATCTGTATTAGACTGTGATTTCAATCACACAGTTATGTTGCTCCCTCAGTGTTCAGTTAGTCTGCAGGCCCACATAACAACACAGGCCTCCAGCTTTACGCATGATGACTTTGCGTAACGTCTCACCAGAGAGGCAACAAACCCTCCTAATATTCAGATAGTACAATTTACAGCTTTTTCTTCACGAGCTCCAGGGCAAAAAAAACAAACACAAGAGCTCAAATGGAAACTTTGGCGAGCAGAGGAGGAAACCAGCGACTACGCAGACACGCTGACCTCTCGGTGACCTCTCGGTGACCTCTCGGTGACCCCCCCAACCTTTCTGCGGAAAATCCCCCAGACTCAGCTTCAAAAACAAATCTGCGGGCGTCGTTCGCTACAAGAACAAAAAGTTAAATATCTCCCCCCCCCCCAAAAAAAACCGGCCCACACCCCGGATCCTTACAGGCCACGTCCTCCTCTGATGGGACATTAACCAGCGACTGTATGAACACCTATAGATCTCATGTGACAAACACAAGGAAGTCATGTGATCAGCAGTTGGGGTTTATTATGAAGCGGCCTCACAGGTGACAGCAGCTGCCACAGAACAATAGTAAGCTGCTTGTGAATATGCCACAGGACACCGCACGGCTCAACGTTCGATACAAGATACAACTAACCAGAACATCCACACAGCGAGGACTGATAGCCCGATACGTGGATTATGGCCAACAGCAAACAATTACACTATGCTGCAAAAAAAGTTAAACAAATCTTGCACAAAAATACCAGTTGAAATTCATTTTTTTATTTTTTTATTTACGGAATTCTTAGTGGAAGAGAACCTGCTGAGTTTTTGTTCTTGGAAATCATACAAAACACCCGCTTCATGCAAACTGCACAGTGATTCAAAACATGCCTCACATAATAATATAGTTTGAATTCTGTTTTTCCTCCTCACGGAGTCTTTCTGTTTACGTGCTGAAATAATTATTACGAAGGTCCTTAATGTTAAATAACATGAATTAACCGACAGACAGTCAGATGTATACGTGTTCTCCGCGTGTCACTGGACCTTTAAGCTTCCCTGTAAGCAAATAACACATTTAATGTGCAGTTTATTTTTCCATAATTTAACGTGCAAACGTAAAATCAAATACAAATGTTTGAGGCTATTTAGACTTGAAAATATAACTCCAATATCAGCTATAATTATACAGTTTTTGTTTTTAAAATTCACGAAAAATAAATGGCAACATATGCATTTTAAAAGTGTATTCCGACTGCTGTGATTTTACTTCATTTTCAGAATTGTTTTAAACGGTCACATAGAGGCTACAGGCCTCCAGCAGGAGGGCGTGGACACTCACGATAAATTAAATATTATTCTGATGGTCATTGACATAACGTTGGCACACAAAGACGATCAGCTACTGACAAGTAGTCTAACACACACACACACACACACACACACACACACACACACACATCTCTTTATAGCGGTTATCGATGAAGAGCTGAATGATGTTTTTTCTTCTTTTCAGCTCCTTTGTTGATAAAACGAAAGTTACGAATGTAACTACGGTTCTATGAATCCTTACTGACCGCCAGAGGCAGTGTGAAGCACTGCCTCTGGCGGTCAGTAAGGATGAAATAGAACCCAAACAGTCTACAGGAGTAAATGTCTCCTTATTATCGTCAACCGTTTTCCTTTGTTGTATTTTCTGCTTTCAGCTCTTGTTAAATATAATCATCCACTATATGTTGGAGAAAAATATGACCAATATATGAATTCACTGTTCATTCATTCACACGATTAATCTCGCGAAACAATTATATATTTGTCCAAGTGAACAAAGGAGGAGTTCACAGCTGACAATATGTTTTAAGTGCTTTAATTCTAGATTAGAATTAGTTGTATTCGAAATGACTCTCTGCGGGTGTGGTGTGGTTTGGTGTTACAATCATTTATGTATCACGGAAGTGAGAGTAGCCTATTGTCACCACAGCAGGAGCCTTGTTTGTGTGGTCCACCCTGCACCAGAGGTGTTGTATTGTTTAACATCAGTCCAAGTGTGAGACACGTTCAAGTTTAAATGTGCCAATATCAGCTTCCTTCAGTTCATCATATTTTACAGCAGTGTTTTTAAATGGGAGATGCACCAAACAACTCTACTATCAAGTTCCCTGTTTAGAAGATGTTGTCCCACACGTGAGATATTTACATGTGTCTTTTATAATGTGTTAATCCGGGGTGAATGGCCAAATTGTGGAATGAACAGTGACGTTAAAATAGCCCCAGTTTCCTGGAAACTCCCACAGATTCCCAGTTTGAGAATTCGTTTTGGCGCACAGAATGAATCAGTGTTTGTTTGGCTTTCGTTCACTCACCTCTTACTAGTATCCTCCGGCAGTAGTCGGGGTCCACTCCCAAAAGTTTGTCGTGCCCATCTTCGCTGGAGGACGTCGGGGTGGACGCAGATGTCCCCGGGGTGTCAGTGGTGCTCTGAACCGGGGACCGGCTCCCTATCTCGGCGCGGCACTTGGTCTCCATCCGGTCCGGACACAGCGGGTTGGGTCCACATCGGTGGTTGCCATCGCCCATAGTCGTGGCCTGATCGAACATCTACAAGTAGCCGAAGTTGCACTCTCTAAGATGATCTCTCCCTCCTCCTGGTCGCTGCTGCTCACCCTCGCCTTTCTACTTTCTTCTCCTCTTTGCAAGTGTTCTCCAGAGACGAGGAGAGCATGCCCCTCTATCCCTCCAGAAGAAGAGAAAAAGTAGATCCAGTTACAAAGGAACCATACGGTCCTGCAACGGAACCGAGGTGCGCTTCAGGTGTCGCGGCATGACGCACCGCCCGGAGTCCAAACAGAGTTATAGAGGGGGGGGGGGGGGGGGAGTCAGCTAAAGGAAGGGGGTTGAAATCTCGGGATCCTGCTCTAACTATAGTAGCCAAGAGGCGCAGAAGAAGTGCATGGTGCTGCTTGTAAGGTACAAGAGGGCAACCAGATCTGTGGAGGAGGTGCCACAGATACGCGCACACACTGCTCGCCCACGTAGAAATAAAGTGAGAGGCAAGAAGAAGAAGAAAAAAAAATAGCAGCGGTCACAGTTCAGCGGGCACAAGTTCTCCGGTGTGTGTGCGGAGCAGCAGCAGCCTGTTACTTCACCCCCCGGTCACATCGACTGCGGATCCGCGATTGCGTGTTGTTGGCGGTGACGTGGCCACGTAAAGGGGGTCGGTGGTCTTCTGCTTTTGGAGAGCCCACAGGACAAGATGTCTGTGTTGGAAACCCTTCAGGAGGGCGACTGTCGGGCGAGTGGGAAATGGTCACAAATATAGTCTGGAGCGCTCGTGTCTGTTGTTTTTCTTTTCTTTTTTATAATTTGCTTTGCAGCTGAAACATCACGTCTGCGCGGGGCGTCCTGAAACACCCTGCCCACACGAACCGGATCGGAGACGACGGTGTGAGGAGAGTATTTGTGGTGACACGGTGCACTTTACAGAGGCAGAAACCCCGTACGTCATTTCCTGCCCACGCAGGCTCGTCGCTGATTGGTCCGCCCGACAGGGCACGTTTTGACAAGAGGGCGAGCGGCTCTGCAAACCTGGATCGGGCACGGAGACATGAGACGATGTCTGTGTGCGCTTTGCGCTCTGCAGCGCTGCCCGGGCTTCCCCGCGGACTCTGTCTGACTCTGACGGCTTTTTTTTGCGGCTGAACTTCATAGCGCCGAAAACAGTGCGAGTGCAAAGAGAAACAGTAGTTTAACAACAGACTGAATCCCTTCTGACCCAGTGAGGCACAGCTTTTAATTACATTTACAGTTTATTCCCTTTAGCTTGCTCTCATTCACGGGCCTCAAATTCACAATATTAAAATAAATATCATCTTAAAAACAGAATTCAAGCAACTTAGGCTAAATGAATGCATAGTCCACAGGTCAGATATATATAGACACAGTTAGTGACTTGTTCTGTAATGCGGGGCGTTGCCACAAAGAGCAATGCAACCTAAATCTCCGGGTTTGGATGTCTGTTGTTGTTTTTGTCCCAATACGTGCTGTTTCAAAAGATGTGAACACAATCCTGGAGACAATTCAAGATCTGTAATATCAGCACACACTGTCACTTACTCGTACAAACAAGATGTGGGCCCTCAACAACTCAAACTGGTCACATGCTGATATCTATTTTGCGGGATGGACACAACACCAGTAACACATGCACATTATAATATCGTCCGAATAACTCACAACCTAAACATAACTCACAAACTAAAGCCTGGGGGAAAAAAAGCAGTCTGAACAAAAGTTAAACATTCAACAGGTGTCTTTGTTATTTTGTCCACCCCTTCTTCGCACACAGTTGCCTTCGAGTCTTGTTATTATGTCGATGGCACCCTGCACTAAGCTGTTCGAAGCACCGAATGATAAAGTAAAAAAATAAAAAGAGCATGAAGTCAGGTTTCGATCTGCTTTCCATTGCAGATAAAAAAAACATCTCATTTACTGTATATATGCTTCTTCCTCATACACCAGCCCATGTTCTGGTGTTGATGGTTCAGCCTGGTTTGTTGTGATTGTAAAATGATGGAAATAAATGAATAAAACAGAGCTGCAAGCATGACTGATGAACTGGGTGGAGTTTCCTCTTTACAGGTGAAACATCTCTGAAAAAACGCTGCGGAGAAGACGAAGCGGGAAAAAGGTTTTTTTTTGAGCGGGATTATATAATTATAGTTTTACCGTGTGTGTTTTTTCCTTATTTTTCTTATCCGAGGCCGTAATTACTGCACACAGCCATGGGTCGTTACTCCTTTCAGCTGGCCTAATCTCACAGAGGATGAATAGAAACTGTCAATCAGACGCTGCACTCAGCAGCGAGACAAGAGGGGACTGATTGCTGCTGCTGTGCTGCGACACACACACGCACACACACACACACACACACACACACACACACACACACACACACACACACACGCACACACAGGTTTTCTTCCTTCTTCTCTCCAGTGTCTTCATCCGCTCTGCCTTCACTGATGCGCGACTAAAACCCTAAAAAAAAAAGCAGATTTGTGCCACGTTTAACTTTTATGAAGACTGCTCATGTTTTGATTTCAGTCTTTCAGGCGAATTAGGACACATTTGTCGTGTCACTCTGAGATTATCGTATTTTAGGAATAACATGTGCTTTTGCTGCAAAATATGCCATACAGGATGTATGCTGCATATAGATCGTTTAAAACAGGAAGTTAGAGGTATGAACATATGTTTACATGTTAACCAACATTCTGTATTTCAGTTGCATAAAAATGATCGATTACCCGGTTGAGTTAAAATGAGCTTCATCTCGACCGGCTGCAACAATCAAATGATTTTTTCCTTGTTACTGTATCAATGATCCTGTGTCTGACTTTACACTTTATTGAGTTGAAAGCCGGACCTTCAGATGATCTTAATAGCATGTTGTTACTACTTTTACTTGATTGAATGAATTAAAGTCGAACGGTCAGTGTCCTCTTTGACCACTTCTTTATCTCTTTTAATTCCCATGCCATGACTTTTTTATTCCCCGTGTGCGGCTGGATTGCGGCCTTGTGGAGATGAATCTGATCAATCAGATCAATCAACAGAGATTACTGTAATCCCACAGGTCAGAGGGAGGACATGAGCCACTGAGAGTTCACACATCACACACAAGCTCCAGACAAATCTGTGCAGGAATGGCAATCATTTGGCCGCATATAGGAGTCCGTGGAAGTGTGAATTTGTAAAGATTCATTTCAGATGATTCGTTCAATGCAGCCAGCAGGAAAAGCAAAGTCTTTGGAAATGCTGCTGTAGCCTATGTGTCTATTTTTAATTGTTATTATTATGGCGCACACATGTGTTATTATTGAAATACATTAGTGGAAATGCGTTGGATTCGGTATAAAAGCTCTATAACAGCTGCTTAAAGTGGAGGCAGGCACGTGAGGGGTTTTTGTTGGTGGACCTGGAGAGAAAAATAAATCAAGATTCAGCTGCGTTTATGGAGCTTTGTTGAAATAAAACCTAAGAGGAGGGAATGTGAAATACGCATGAGCGTTGATGGACACGCAGCTTTACGCACCATGTATTGGAGTTTGTCATCCACATTAACAGACACACTGGCCTCGTCTTCATGATGATATCTCAGCGACTGAAGCCAAGTTAGAGTTCCGCCTCTTTCAGAGTCATACATATTTAAAGATAACATATCTTTATGTTTGTTCCCGTCATTCTCAGAAGGTCATGAACTTTATACGACTTTTGTTTACAAGATGTCCCGATCTAGTGAACGCGTAGAGCTGGAATCATGCTGCACACAACAGGCGCAATGTATCTGCTTTATAAAGTAGATTACACAATACGAATAGTACAAAAAGTACAAATAATACAAATAAGGAAGCATTTACGAAAACAAGCTTCATTCCGTTTCACAGAATGGCTAAAAAAAACAGGACCATCGTGCAGATTTTAACGAAATTTAGGCCGTTTTATAAACATATGAATTGTTCTTCGTCTATTAGTTTGAATTTATACTCACCGACTGTCAGTGAAATCTCCCGCATACGAACTACGATGTCAATCAACAAAATTCTGATTAAAAAAAGAAGTTTATTTCACACTTTCAACATGAAAAAGCATAGATTAATTTAAAAACAAATAAAATAAAATAAAGTAATATCAAGATGTGTAATTAGGGCTCACACGTTCTGATATATAAGGCGATACACAACATATTTAGCTTGTTGTGTTGTGTTAAAGGGACACACTGTAGATGATTTTAAATAAAGGTTTAGGATGAATAATTGTAACAACAGAAATATTATTTGTCAGCCTGACAAATAATATTTCTCTCTTTTAAGCTGCAGGGCTCAGATTTGACCAACATTCATCACCAATACACACCAGCATGTGCATTGTTTAGACGCTGCAACGAGCTCATTAACGCATGTTTACATGGATGCTATGACGAACTAAACAGGTGTTTGTAGCCAAATGAATAACCTACAAAAAGCTGTCACATCAACATTTTTATATTTTAAAGCATTTTAATAAAGTACACAGACTTGTGTTTATAAAATAAATCACAAACAGAGAGAGAGAAAGAACGAAGACAAAATAAATTCTTACAAAACGGATCCCCCGCAGCAGCGCATCTTCACCAGACTCTTCTAAAAAAGAATACAAATAATACAAATGAAAACGTGGTTTCTGCGGATGTCTGTGGTGATGTTTAGCTGAGTTAGTGTCGAGCAGCAGCGGAGCTGCTTTGTCCGAGTTTAGCTCAGAACTCAAAGTGTCCCAGAGCATCGCTCTCTGCTGAACTCTTCAAACGTTTGTTCAGTTCCTGTGAACCCAAACACGTGCAGTTTTCTGTGTTCGTGTCTTTCCAAACATACTTCAAACAACCAATAATGCTTTCTTTATTTTTAAATGTCTAATGGACATTTAACGTTTTCAAACTTAAGAAGTTTAGTATACGATTCGTGTTCCTGGTGCATTTAGTGTTTAATGTGCATGTTCAAAGGTTAGTTAAGATTTTTATAACCCTCAAAGTCCTCACGTTATTTATGAAGTAATACTACAAAGAAAATCAAGTTTAACATTTAAATTTGAAGCAGTTTTTCAGCACAAACTCACTTGTCACTTTTGCACTTTTGCCCCTAAATATTCATAATAATCTTGATAATGTGAACTAAAAGAGCAGCAGGTCATGCAGCAGCTAAAACGAACCTTCACTTCTTCTTTCTTCTTTACATCTGCACACACAGACTGTCCTATTCAACTGTTTTATTATTTGTGTTGTTGCCTGCATGTGTTATTTACTGCATGAATTATTTAGAATTAGTTGCTGCCAGTTTAACCAAAAATCTCACTGATTAAAAAGTTGTTTCCGTGTCATCATGGAAACGTTGTGAATTCTAATAAAAAATGCATTTTGTAGCTGAAATGTTCTCAGCTCAAACAGTTCTATGAATGGAAATATTCTGACACACATCCCATCAACCTTTATTATCCGTAAAATATAAAATATGCAATACATCCATGTTTGAAGCAAATGTTTTTGGACTTAAAGGGTTAATCACTAAGAAAGTTTAAAAAATATAAAAACAACATTGATGTTTTCTATGCAAATCAGTCTCTACAAGTATAAAACAAAGGAATCCACACTGAGTGAGATCACCGGTAATTAATCTCGATATTAGAAGAAAACATTTACAGATAGATTTCAGTCTCTCATACTTTTGATGAGCTAACCAAATAATGTTAATGTGTGTGATTTTACATATCATTTTGAATGAAATATCTAACTAATAAATATGAAAAAAAGAAACACAAGTAAAAAGTTACACATTGTACCTTCAGTCCAGCAGTGACTGCAGTAAAATGGCAACACAAGAGTAGCAGAGTCCTAAAACTATGCTGGATGTCACAAACAGGTGTTTTCTCGCAGCTGTGGGACGGATTTGGGTCTCTTTTGAAAGTTGACAGTCACGGTGAGTTTCTGCTCTTTAAACAGAACTGACTTCCTGCTGTGTTCTGCTGCACGTAGACCAGTTCATCTTGAAATAAACCCAAATTCTAAGAAGACTTTCACATCAATCTGAAAATGATGTTTTGTTGTTATTTTAATCTCACATGGAAATATATTTAGTGTGGCGGCGTAGTCCGCCACCAAGTGTTCCTGCTGTGAACTGACAGAAGACGCGAGCGGTAACAAAACTCAAACACACACACAACTTTATTCATTTTGGACATTTACAAAATACAAATCACACACACACAGAAGACAGATATCAACAAACAAACTGCTACATTCTTCAAACAGTTAACTATTGAGCGTTTCAGTGTTCCACTAAGAAAAAAACAAAGCACACTTTGACCTATTACTCGCAAGCAAACACCAAATAAATCCAATCGGTACGACACCGACAGCTTGTGGTTGAATATGTGGAGACATCACACACAGAATAACTTTCCTTTAAGGCCGATGTATTCAATGGGGCGTAAGAGATAAAAAAAAATCAAACAAAACGTTGATCCACAGAGGAAATGTCATGAATCTGTTTTAATTCCTTTACAAGTGATCGTGCCTTTCAACTCTGATCTGCACTCGTACCGTGACGAGAGCGATGGGACGGAGAGTCAGAGACTCTGTTAAAGGCATGCCGGTGGACGGGTTAACCCTGGAGAGACAACAAACAAGCAGCCGGTCCGTGTGTTAGTCTGGTGGGTACGGGTGTGTGTGTGTGTGTGTGTGTGTGTGTGGGGCGGGATGTGCAGGAGATGGTAAAACACCGGGTTTCTGAGATAAATGAGAAGTAGGACGGTGAAATGAAAGGCACTTAGCGTCACGTGTGTTTCTGAAAGGCTTCATGAATTCAAACAAAAGAAACACACAGATCCTGCTGAACCAGCTGCAGCTAGAAAAACACTAAAATACTTCAAATGCACAATTTAATGATTGTTTTCCTGATTAGTTGATTAATAGTTTGGTCTGTCCAATAGACATTACAGACAAATGTTAAAGGTGACGCGTTAAAATGTCTTGTTTTGTCTGATTAAAAGTCCAAAACCCAGAAATATCGAATTTGAATTCAGATTTGACATTTGCAAAGCTGGAACCAGAGAAAAGTTCTCATTTTGGCTTGAAAGATCAAAATAAATCACTAATTGATGATCAGAAACGCAGCAGATTCATTTCTTTGTAGCTTGACACGAATTAATCGACGAGTTATAACTGTTTAACATCCTTAACAGCGGCTTGTTTGGTCGTACATTTCTTTAATTCTATGGAAAGAGGCAAAACACAACATGTCAAAATATTTTGCAGCTCAACAACAAAGAAGTTTGGGAGCAGAGATTTAGACATCAGATTTTAGTGTCAGATCCTCAAAATAAAAGACAAAGTGTTTCTTTCTAGATGCAACATTTTACACAAACGCTTCATAATCATGCAGGGAGAGTGTGTGGGAGGCTGTGCCCGCCGTTGGATTTTCCCCTTAAATGGAGAAAATGTGACCACACTGCAGCAGCCTTCAGTCTGGAGGAGTTTTACAGACAGTGGTCTGCAGTGCCCCCTTCTGGTAAAACAGGGACATTACAGGCACAGCATTGCTAAGCAGTTATTAAACTCTTTTCCCTCTAAATGTGCAGATATATATATTCCCTCCCGTCGGTCATTTTTAAGCTACTTGATGAATAACAGAGCCCTTGTTTACTCCCTCGCCTGTAGATTCATGTGGGATTCAGTTTGCAGTTCAGGAAAAGGAGCGAACTGGAGCACAAGAGGCGGAGAAAAAGGATTCAAAGAACGCTGCTGCCCCCTGGAGCAGCAGTGAGGAAAACACAGAACACATCACGGTGACAAAAAGAAGGGAGGAAATGGACAAACCGCTCAGATGCTGTCGATGATGTGAAAGTCGCAGCGGAGGAATGTTTTTGGATGTAAATGTTCTCAGGACACAGACATCCATCATTTCCTCTGAGGTCCGACACTGAACACTGTGTGTAGGTCACGTGGCACTAAATCATGTGTGTGTTCTCTTTTCTTTCCTATTTGGTGTTAATTTTGGTGCGTGTACGCTTCTATGATGGCAAGTGTGCGTGCGTTGGTGGATCGGTGCACTGAGCTCCGGCTTCAGTCGAATCCCTGCCAGTCGCTCTGCTCAGAGTCGTACTCCAGCTCCACCCCGATGCAGCGGACTCCCTCCAGCAGCATGGGGGTGCCTTGGTGACGATCTAGAGAGGCGGCAGAGACGGAGAGAGAAATAAAGTCCGTGAACACGTGTTTCTTAAAAGGACAACTGTGAGTTTTCTTCGTGTAAAAAGCATTTGCGGGGACAAGGCGACGGTCACGACAACACATTCCATTTGAATTGGCTCTGGTTGGATTGGTTGAACGGCCACTTCATTTCAAATGAAAGGTCACAAAGACACGTCACAAACTGCAGGGACATAATCAACGCATCGTGTACACAGCTTAGGAGAAACAGCTGATCCTTTACCCCTCGACCCCCTCCGAACTGGAAGTATCCACCTTTGACCCCGAATATATTTACTCCGGCACTAATGGAAACACACGTATGCCCTCTTTACCCAATTCTCCATCCGCTGACGGGATAGCCAGCGTCTATTTCCGTCTCGCTGACACCGATTTAAGTGGAGAAAACGCAAATTCATTCCAGTCTCTTTTCTGCCTAACTAAATTTAGCTTTCTATTTTCATGGGCTGTTCGGGATTAACTTGTGATTTAGTGGCCGGTGCAGTCAAAGTGACTCAGACCCAGAGCACAGAGCCACCAGCAGGAGGCAGCAGCACACAAGTAAAAACTAAAAGGTTTAAGTTCAACTTTCCTTTTCTCACTTACAAGATCAGACAGTGAGAGCATTCCCATTGCCTCAACATGTCACAGCTAACGGCGCTAACAGCGCTAACGGTGCAACCGTCATATGAGAGCAGTGCAGAGCGGCAACCGTGCACGCTCACATGCATGAACACACACACACACACACACACACATTACTCAACTGTGATTTTTCACAATATTTGTCAGATTAACTGATTGTTAAAATGATCGTTAGTTGCAGGTTGACTACAAAGACACAATGGGAAGTACAACGTTGACTTTTAACAGCAAAAACTAATATTTTAATGTCGTGGCGTTTCCACTCAGGTTTTCGTGTGCAAATTGAAATTGTGCATAAAAACAGGTGGCTGGAAACACACGTCAACAGCTCATCTCCAAGCTAAGCAGCCTCACCCATGACTCTGGCATGAACTTTCACTTTCACACAGACGTCCTCGTTGGTCTCGCTCAGCAGCAGCACCTCCTCACACAGAACTCCCTCCTGCTGGGCCATGTACTCACATGTCACCTTCAGACCTCCTGGGAAACACAAAGAGAGAGAAGAAGAAGAAGAAGAAGAAGAGGGATCGTATGGACTTCATCTCACACACATAACACACACTCTGTATTTGTCTCTCTGCGTGAGGCGATGTTTTGAATGTGAACCACACTGATACCAGACAGACAATGTGGTCAAGAGAACACAGTGATGGGAAAATAAATGAACACAGCCGACTGATGAGTCAGCAGTCACGAATATATTAAAGAGGGGGCGGGTCCAGTTAAGACTCTCACACACACTCTAGTTTTCTGTCTCACAGCTGTTTTTCAAGTCGACCCCCCTCTGACAGCACGACGAGGGACAGGAAATTCAAGACAAATGCAGAAAAGTGTTTTTGAAAGCGAGTTTTGTTTTGGTGATTCCTCAGAGACGGATTGCTGAGCCGACGGCGTCTCAACTGTCCGTTCCTGTAATCCTCAGCCATCTGCTCCTCCACCCAGCCTGTAACAGCACTTGCAAAGTAGTTCACATCAGGTCTGCCTGCAAACACAATCAGACGCACACACTAAACTTGCCTTTGTGTCCTCCACTCTACACAAATGTTGCATCGTATGTCGCTTCAGGGACCGTTATTGTGATCAGGCACTTTGTGAGCTCTGTTTGCAGACTGCAGACAACATTCTCAGAGGAGAAGTTTGATGGCAAATTAGAACAAAGATCTGACAAAATGCAGCACACTGGAATAATAGTACTGCTGTGCCTTTTACGTTTCGCCTCATACATGAGATGAGATAGAACTGCATTCATCCCGAGGGAAATCTTCGTGCAGCAGCTGCAGTGCAAATGAGGAAATAGTCGCGGGTTTAAAGGTCAGAGATTGACAGATAAATCGTATTGCAGATACATTGGTATCAACGGATATGTGTCTAGCTGATAGCTGATAAAAAGTAGGTGAGAGGTGATTTAGAAACGATGTCCCTGTCACATAGTTTGAACACCAGAGAGCGCTGACAAGGGTCTGGAAACCTGTTATATCAGCCTTAAGAAACAGTATCTGTGAGGCGATATTAAAAAGTAATGGCATTGACAAACCTCATCTAACGAGTGCAGATTATTATGCTAATGTCGACGCTTCAACGCTGGTTTCCAAGACTTAATTTGCACTCCAGACTGCAAAAGGTCAGCTCCGAGTTGATGAAAGTCAGCGAAGCACCGGCCTTCATTTGCAGTTTTCATACGTAAAGCCACAAACTGGGTCGGTTTACCTCCAGCTGCTGTGCAGAGTCCAACAAAGCTGCAATATACACGTCAGCGTTCGCTCAAAGTCTGGTCTGCAATAACCGAAACCACTTCAACAACAACAAACTCCACCCAATGAATGGTGGTTCTTCAGGGGAGCTTGATAAATATGATGATAAAACTGTTAATCATGATATTTTGTGCTAATTGGGCAATACTGAGAGAAGATTAAGAGGAGATTCTTGTTTCTTCCTGACATTTCCGGCAGTGTTCTTCCTATTTTAAAGATCTTCTTTAAGATGCACACTCTGCTGTATGTTATTCCTGATCCTCTCATGACCTCACCCTCTGGTGCCGGCGTGATGTCGGTGATCCGGAGGTGTGGGCTGGGTACTGGTGACGGACACACATCCTTCCCCAGAGCTGGGACCTCGGGCAAGGTGAAGACTATTTCATAGCGGTGCTGCGTCTTCAGGAAGCCGACCTGCAGCGAGGGAGAGAGAGAGAGATGTCTGCTCAAAGGGAAAGAGTTAGTCTTTCTCTCTGCCTATAACATAGGGAGAGGGATTTATAGAGAGGGCAACAGGCTTTGGTTGACCACACAGGCAGCAATGAACGAGTGGAGCATCTCAAACGTTTGAACTTTGAATATCCTCGGGTTTGATCCTCGGGATCTGAGAACTAGCGACGGGCATCTTTTGCTATTTCCTGACATTTTACATGCTGTAAGTCCCAGCGCCGATACAATATACAAATAACATAAATCAAGAAGAAAGAAATTAAAATCAGGTTCCAAATGATTATATAACACTCCGTGGTGTCTCCTGTTGCCGCTGCACAGAGCACACCTTGTCAATTCCTACCATCCATATGCAAAATTTCAAAGGAGGCGAGAAGGAAGTGAGAGAGAGAGAGAGAGAGAGAGAGAGAGAGAGAGAGAACATTTGGCAAAGAGAAAGATTCATGAGGCTTTCTTCACAGAGAGGAGTGAAGAAAGCCTCACAGAGGAGTCAGGATGAAAGAGATGGAGACCGCAGGGAAGTGCATGCAAGGACCGATAAGCCGAACGCCCCTCCAGCTCGAGCAGCAAACTGCAGCTCCAGCCCCACACGACCTCCGGTCAAAGCAGCCGAGCGGAGGCTGCAAACAGCGTGACGTGAGGCGCGAGAGAGGGGGAAACACTGCCTGCAGAGAAAACAAAACTCAAACAACAATCATTCTGTGAGCGTGGTCCCACGCATGTCCAGACACCGAGATCTGCCGCTGAATAATTCATTCAATGTGGAATTTCATGTGGCAGATTTCGGCCCATATAGGGAAAGCTGCTTCAAAAGATTATGAGAACCAACACGAAACATTTTAGTTAGTAAGCAGGTTAAAGTCTAGTTTACGAGGGCACGACTGAGCGATGACAGCAACATGTCATTTCCAAAGATGTGCTGTGTGCAACACTGGGAGTCACAAAGGACTCATCTTTCATCCAGAACAATGGGGCAATTCTTTACTCGACTTGAGGGGAAATACCAGACATTTTATGAACTTATGTCCAGTTCACCAAGACGAGGCAGGCAGTGAACATGCAACAGTCTTTATTGGCTGGAAACCGTAGATCCTTACATGTTGAATGGGAGGAAAAACCTGACAATCCTCCACTGACAGTGTTTCCTGAAGGCAGCACACACATCCTTCAGAGTCAGTAACCCTCACTGTAATCTGGTTACTCAGTAATATGATAGAAGGTAATGTGCATGTAAACCTACAGAAAAAAGGTTAATAAACAACGACATCTCCCTGACAAACAAAAAGCAAAAAAAACATGCAATTGCTTTTGTCGTCCTAGGAAAATCTGCTAAACCCCCTAAACACACATAACACACATCATTTCAGCGACACTTCCTCAGCTGATCTCTGCAGCACTGACAGCTGCTCATTTCCATCTCCCGCTTCACCGTCTCCATCAGAAACATCGACACGGGCCGCGTCGCTTCTACGAGACACCGGCCTGCATCGACATGCAGACTTTGTCAAATTCTTAATCACCTACGTCGAAAACGTGTGTTCATACAGCTGTTGTATGCATGCGCACACTCAAACCCACACACTCCACCTCTTTTTGGTCTGTACAACTCCCCCGGACATTTCCACAGCAACACCACCCCCCACCCCCAAATCAGCTCCACCATGAGCCATGACGCCGGGCTGACAAGTACTCTGTGCCCACTCTCCGGCACGCTGAAAGAGCTTTGAGAAACACACTCTCACGAGCGGCCTGCGCTGCCAAGGCCACAGCCAAGTTTGGAGTCCATCCACACGCGCACACGCGGCGCTTTTAGGCAAAGTGATTTGGCAGTGAATTAGTTTCAACGCTTGGGAAGGATTCGCTACAGCGAGCGTGAACAGAACTTTCCTTTTGGGATTTTGGTACAACTGAGAAACAGTAGAAGAAGAAGAACCCGAGCGCTTTCTGGATGTTGTTGGTGTCTGTTAAGGCAGATAAGCAATCCAAGTTTAAGAAGAAAGAAGGAAAATATAAAATGGTGGAAAGTAATGTCTGAGGGGCTGAATTCATCAGCAAAAGTGAAAAGAGATAAAAAAAAAAGAGAACAAAGAACACTCAAGTTAATTATAGGACACTATCTGACTGCAGAAAATGTGAGCTCCTTGAGATTTTGTGTGCCAGCCACTCAAAGAACAAACCCATACATTTGAATCCATAAATCATGTGGTCGGTCCTCTTTTCTCAACCCTTTAAATCTGTGCTTTTGAATTGTTGGAGCTACGATTCATCTTAATATTTAGTGTCCTCATCAAACATCTACAATCATTGCAGCCACGCCAGCAGCTCCGTGAGCCTCGGCAATGATTCCAGCTAATTGCCAACATCGGCACAGCTCATCGGTTATTACAGTTCAACCTGAATGAGCATCTCTGCTACATTTCCTGGTAATTCATTCAATAGTCAACAAGACATTTCACTCAAAAACACAAACGAAATGAAAACATTTGAAGAGATCTCACTCGCCCACCGTAGCCATCAACTGTCGAGTTCAAACACACCTTCACCATGAAGTTGCCGTCATCCTCGGGAGTCACCATGACTATGGAGTCGTGCAGCTTCTCGTCGAAGTGAACGTGCGACGGGGGTCCGGCGGCGGGGGGTTCCTCCGAGAAGCGCACGCCTCCTCCTGCCTTCGCGCAACCTGAGTGAGAGGGAAGAAACCGCCGAAGGCCGGACGTGAACAGACACACTCACACGGGATGCTTTTAAAAAAAAAGGAGAAAGGACGCGTTACAGCGCCCAAGCCGACTCCTTCCAGTGACATTATGGAGTGTACAGCACTTTGCAGAGGCAATCACTCAAACCTGCTAAGGTAGTCGAAAAGCTCAGGTAGCTGCGATGGCCTGAAAAACACACACAAGCACTTATCTCTACACACACACAGTCCATCGTTTAGTGTTGCAGGACTGAAGGTCAGGCGAAGGGAAAAGAGAGTTCAAAAGGCCAAATAATAGAAGAAAAAAGGCATCTTTAATAATAAAGATGCCTTTTACATCAGTCATTGACTATGGTGGGCTTGCTAGCAAATACAATGTGCCATAAATCTTCACTTTTCAATGAAATTACACCACAGAGTCCTCTATGCCAGTCTCCACAGGATCCCAGTGTTTAAATAAAGGAGCTGAAGAAGTTTCTGCTTACAAGCTAAACATATGATTTCCCTTTAGGTTGCAGTGCTCTCCGATGACACTGACACACACACACACACACACACACACACTGATATTTATTGTTCTCCTGCCCAGGAATTCCCTCCCAGTGTGAGAGAATGGAAAAGTGTTTCTCCAAATAAACCTCCTCCTCCTCCTCCTCCTCCTCCTCCTCCTCCTCCTCCTCCTCCTCCTCCTCCTCCTCCTCCTCCTCCTCCTCCTCCTCCTCCTCCTCCTCCTCCTCCTCCTCCTCCTCCTCCTCCTCCTCCTCCTCCTCCTCCTCCTCCTCCTCCTCCTCCTCCTCCTCCTCCTCCTCCTCCCAGAAACAATCATTCTCTTTGACAACAAACAATTTGTCTGAATTTCTGCTCAAAGGGTCCTGGGTCTGATTATAAAGCACTCATTTCCCAGACGAGAGTAAAACATGTTCAGAAGAAGCGATATATATCATTTGCTGCATTAACATAACATTTGCATGGTTGTTGTCCTTTTTTGGGACTCATCCATCACTTAAACTTGAATACCATCCAGTTCCCAAAGAAACTCTTAAAAAATGGCTGTGGCAGCGTCTGTGCGTGCAAATTTGACTCTTGAGATTACTGAATAAATAAAATAGGATACACTTTATCCTTTCAGTTCTAGAGCTAGAATCACATGTCTAAGGCGACATCCACACGTCTACGTTTTCGTTTTAAAATGCATATCTGCATGAACAAAGTTCACAAAGAAACTGTAAACGAACAAAGTGATGAATGCCGTCCAGTGCGACAGGGACTTCAGCCATCCGGCAGAGCTACAAGTGTGAGAACAGACGACAACAGAACCGAGAGGAACCGAGTGAGAGACGTGTGTTTACCAAACTTCTTGAACCCATAATCGAGTAAAACGTTGATTTAAAAGTGTTGATTCTAAAGTAAATATGATGTGTGTGTGAGAGAGATGGAGCGAGACCTTAAGCCTTGTCACTAACTTTGTCAGTTTGAGTGTACAGAGAAAGATTATCGAGGAAGACATTAAGTATGATCTGCTGTATCTTCTGTAACTAAGCAATAAATCTACTTCCTGTTTAAACCGGCACCCACATGCCCAGTGCACGTGAAGAGTCATGCGATACTCATCTTCAGCCGTGGCGGTACGGACGGAAATCATTTCTAAAACGGTGCCGGAGCGCCAGTGTGGACGGAGACAAACGAAAACATCAATGTGGATGGAGCCTCAATCACAAACTCTCTCTCTCTCTCTGGGCAACATGTTTCTTTCAGCCATCCTTCCAATTGTTCTTGATTTATTCAAGAACTTCAAAAGGTGCTCCAATCAGCAATATGGCCACCCTGCCGGAGCTTTGCTTTGTCGGCAGTATTGCTGATTGCCAACTCTATCAACAGAGCATAGACTTGAGCAGCTTCTACCTAAAAACACAAATGCACGACTCACAGGGTGTTAAAACCAACAAACGAGGGATTATTTCGTTTTATTTAACACTGCCTTCAAAACAAGGCTGGTGCACAGCAGGTTTTCATTGTCGTTTTTCTCATTTAAAAACAGAGAGTTGGGTAGATGTTATTCTTCTTTTCCAATAAAAAGCCTCTCCCTCTCTTCCCTCAACCACAAGTACTCCTTTAAGTCAAACACATTTCTGTCAAAAGAGGATCGTTTGACTTTCTCTGCAAAGCCAAAACAAGTCAAGGTGAAATCTGTGCCATCTGATTGAATTATTAAGACAACAGAGCCTGATACTAATGCAACATTAATCCTGAAGATTAAACCGAAAGCAACATATTGAATTTCTTATTAAAAAAAACAAAAAACACACAGCACACAGCGCTTTCACTTAATTACACATCGCTGGAACAACCCTGCCTGACTCCGCTCAGGAGATCTCCTGTATGACGAGATGTTGTTCATATTATACATATTATAGTTTCAAATGTATTGTTGTTAATACTGAAGAAGAGCCACTTAAGTAGTCCACTGTGTATAATTGCACCAATGCCTTTAAATTGAATTCATGTGCTGAATAATGTCTTTGCGTTACGTGAAGCACGGGCCATTACTGCTCCACTGCCGTTCAACTTTCACATTGGAGATTAGAAGTCCTTGCTATCAGCAATCTGGGTCACAATAATGAGTTCAGGAGTTACATCATGTTCCATATGTGCAGCATGGTGTGTGTGTGTGTGTGTGTGTGTGTTGTTTAATATGTAAAGCTGTATCAACAAAAGATAGGGCAGTCTGCACAACACCTTGCCATATTAACAATATCCCGTGGTGGGAGTTCTGATTCAAGATATACAAGTGTAATATCACGAGTCTCCCCAATCCAGATAAAGGTTGACAAGATGCAGGGAAGTTAATATCTGAAGATGAGTTCTCTCTATGACAATATGCCTTCTATTCATATATTCAAGTTAAAGATTATTAACAATGGGTCTTTCCCAATTTAAGTTTTCCACCATTAGTGGTATTTATTTACGACTTCGGGGTTAAGTATTTAACATTTAACAAATAAGAACATTGCAACACTTTATCAACTGGGGACAGTTTAAAGACTGACGTTTATATCATTGTACATTTTATATCTTTGGGGTTTTCAACTGCTGATTTTCACTATTTTCTGAGCTCATTTTCGATAGTAACAATTGTTTTTTAATTTAATGCTAGATAATCTTTCCAACAGCTCAAAGTTAAGTATGTATGAGACACGCAAAATTGAATTATTCCCGATGCATATGTAAGTGTATATGACTGAATCAAGAGACCAAGACTCAAGCTGTCAGTTCAACATCGCATCATGACGGGACCTGTTATTTAAAGTCACCGCTCGGCTTTTAGTATGAACCCTAGAAGTGCACACAAAAGGGCTCCATTACTGTCATTACTTTCACATATTAGGCTTAATAATGGTGGGCTTTCATACTGTGTGCCAGGAGCAGTTAGAGTTGAGAAAGGCTGCATTATCCCCTTTCATTTGTAATAATGAGTCGAACTGAACTTCCTCTCCAAAGTGAGAATCCGTCGCAGAAATATAAACTGAGGCAAAACCATCAGTGGCATGAATGTAACACTCACACTTTAGCTCTGCTAACATGTGAAGCGTATTTACAGACCAAGCATACATGCCCCAAATCACACCTTAGTTGGCCTCAAAGCTGCAGTAGAGCTCTGGGCCAAGCCTCTGTGTCAGGCTCATGATCACAATACGGAGATCTGTTGCTTCATAGGAGGGTCGGGTAAGCTCAGACAGACAGACAGAGACACACACACACACACACACACACACACACACACACACACACACACACACACACACACACTTTCACTTACCCTCTCAGTAGTAGTAGCAGACCCATAATCAGACAGATGCATGTGCACACACAAATAAACATGCGCACGTGTACGTGCATGAGACCCCACTGAACTGGCTTATTTCAGATTAATCTCCATCTACTTCCGTCCACTAATCTGTCTGTCGGTGTATCTGCTGGATAGTACCGCCCTCTTCTCCGATCGCTTTCTCTTTTACCAAGATGTCGGTGCACTCCAAATAAAACCCACAACCTGCATGTTTGTACAGGAAAAGTGGCATGAATCCACACCACATTTAATTTCAATCAATGCATTGTTTGCAGGCCGAACTCGTTCGCTCCTCCCTAAAACACCATCGCCTGCAATTGATCAGCTCTGTTGTGTTCTTCCCAAAAAAGCACCATGGCCAGCCAAGCTTCCTTCCTGTTTTGATAACCCCGAGTCATCTTTCCTCCCACTGTGAATCTCAAGCCTCTCCGTCTGCTGAAAACATTAATAAATAAGCACACCTGGGACTCGAGAAGACAAATTAAGTTATCTTTTAAGTGCGCTGCTTGCCAGCCTCGCAGTTAGATCGAACAAATCCATCTTTGTCTGCATCTCTTCTCTTGCATCGCTTCTCTTCTGCTTCCACAGAGCCTGAGATTTCTTTGTCAGTATTTTTCAAAAGAAACACAAATATATGTTAGTGACGACAACCGTACAGTATAGCCGGATTTTAAACAGCTAAACAAATTAGCTTTACTGAATAACTACATTAGTGTCAATAAAGTCTGCCTATTGTTAAAGTGTCCTAAGGACACAAGACCAAGACTACACAATAAAAGCTCCAGAGCTCTTACTTGTAAGAACACATCTATCTTCCCAAAGGTGGCAACACTTTCCTACCTCTCCCCGCCAACAACAAACACTCTTCCTGTGACATTTCAGTCCACCCCAGACACATGAAAGACACCTACAGGAAGTCAAGAGAGAGGCTCGCTTTGCATCGCCATTCATTCAGTGACCTTGTCCAAGAGAACAAAGGCCTGCAGAGTGGTGCTTGAAGACAACAAATACCCCACTGGGGAGGAGATGAAGCATGATTCACGCTGGTAATTAAACCGCCAAGAGTCATCTACAGCTCTTTACCCGGTCGTGTTCTCTTTCAGTGTTTGTAACTGACTACTCTCCTGCTTTTGAGGAAATGAAATTGCTGGCCTTCTCAAAAAATCTGTCGCCTAAACTGCTGACACAGACTCGCCGGTATATCAACTCGCACGTTTCCCCAGAAACCCAGCCGCAAGAACTAATTGATTGTGGATTTAAACCCAATTGATTATCCGTCATGCAATGCCCCCAGGACGTCTTACAGGTATCTCAATCACAACACATTGATTCTGTCATCCTGGTTTTTCAATGCAGAGGAAAGATTACAGCTACAAAGCGGTATCTACCATTTGAAATGCTTTCCACCGCTTCTCAAAGAAAAACACTTTGTGCTACTGAAAGACTCGGGAGAAGTTGAAACGTCAGTGTACATAACGGCAATTACAGCAGGCAATGAAGGCAATAATAACAACTCACTCTTCTTTGCAGCGGCCATGTCACAGGAATTGGTCCGGTACCGACACACTTGGACACACACTGTCACAGCGTTGTCATCTCAGCAGTCCGACCTCAGAACAACCCTGCAAAAACCAGTTAGGATGGAGGAGACAATGAGCGAGAAGCATTTAGCAATAGGAAGAGAGCGGGAGACAGAAAGAAACGGGCGATGATTAGATCTACAACAGAGCGCTGGAAGACGAGGAGGACGGGAAAGGGTGAGCAGGCTCGGCCACGTTAAGCTTCCCGAGGTGTTTCTCTTTCTAGATGCGTGACCCCAGGTTAGCCTGTATTTCAGCTGAGAGCACAGCTGTGATCCAGGAGTGTGATCCAGGAGTGTGATCCAGGAGTGTGATCCAGGAGTACCACAGACTCCAAGCAGAGACCTCAATTAAAGGAAAACAACAGAGCAGTTTGAGAGGATTACCTCGGGGCTGCTGCTGCTGCTGCTGTCGGCTTCGCACAGATGGAAAATGTTCACCGCATCTCTGGGAGGTGCTTTGTATAAATATCGTAATAAAGGCAGGAAATAAAAGTCATCTACGGCCACAATGGTAGTCAAGAGAGCAGCTTTTCAGGCATTACGGATGTTACACAACAACCAACGCGTGTTCCGTCTGACACTATTCTCCAAAGCTGTGACTTTACATAGTGTCATATAACAGGCAAAAGCTTTACATGAACACAAATAACAGGAGTTTATCCTGGCATCGCCACACACCTGCGCTGAATCAGAACCAGAGCAGCCAGCAACTGAAGATTGAAGATTTTTTTTTTACCTCACACTTAATGCCAAGCTAGACCTGATCCCAGCACCGATAGCGTGACAGATGAGGCTCATGTATGCAGTCAGGTGACATCCATTTTATGTTTTTTGTAGTCTTGGTCAAGGCAATCGTAATTCAATCTGGACACATACTAAATATGATGGTGCTTATCTGACAACAGCCTTCGAAATGGTCTTTTTTTTTTAAATACCAACTGTGCCAAGTCTGACCTCCTTCTTAGAAATCTGTAATTCCTTTTGGTCTGACCATTTAATTGTTCTGTTTTACACCTTTTCTAACAGGAAGCACTCACATCTGGGAGAGCAGGATGAATCAGTTGCGGTTTGCACTTCCTATTTTTAAACGTAGTGAGGCTGGGGATGGAGATGCAGCTAGCCAGGATCCAGAGGTTTTGCTTTCCATGGGAGTGAAGGGTGTCACATCACGGAACAGAAAGATGTCACATCCACTAAGAATGAGTCGAATGATCCACTTTTAACATTAGGAAATATACCAGTGCCTGTTTTGGGTGCCTAAATGGGTCGCTATGATTAGAAAACCACTGGTGAGACACTAATGCACCTTTGGGAGCAGAAGGGTGACACCAGGATGTCTGATTGGAAGGAATCCGCTCTTCTGACGTTGCTGTTAGAATGTCAAGGTGTTCCCAGAGCTTTGCAGTACTTTGGTGAGTACAAAGGTATCATAATCCATAGATATGATGGCCACACTTACAAAAACATAACCTACCTTGTAATAAACCGGAATTATCCTTTAAATTGATCATTTTCTCCAAGCTCCCCCTGCAGTGCGGCCGAGTTGTTCATTTGCAAGACTGGTTCCTGCGACACTAATCTTCAAAGGGTGTGAGCACGGAACTTAATTTACATGCATGACCACCTTGTCTGAATCCTGAAGCACAACCAGGCGTTTGCCTCTGACAGCTCTCCCTCAGCTCTGTGCCACCGTTGACAAACTGACATTGCAGATGCCACAGAGAGCAGCAACAGGTACCCAATCTCCTGCATTGGATTTTGTTATTTGGGAAAGTGATTTGATCTTCTCCGTGGGAAACAGGCACATGCTGGAGTGACAGCAAACGTAACATTCACTATAAAGTTATCATGTTCAGCCTGTGGCTCTTTACCTCTGTTCAAGCTGTGTAACCAGACCTTAAACAATTATTTGATCTCATCTCAAATGTAAAGCTTTGCTTATTGTCTTCATCTTTTATGATGGGAAATGAAATATCTCTGAGTTTGGACTGGATAGTTTAACTCGGCCTCTGTTTTCTGGCAGTGTATAGACGTAAAATGAATATTAGCTCGCCACACTGTTAACCCTGAATACAGTATCTCTCATCCCATACCTTCCCACTCAATAAGCTGTGGACTCTGACTCACTGGACTGTTTCCCTCAACATATTTCTGTATTCAGTAGCAATGGTGCCTCCTTGTAGCCAACTAATGTCTTTCATTTGCATAAATGTAACCTATTTACAAGGCATTGTTCACTCTTAATTGTGCATGTATTATTAAAAAATAAAGTTGAAATGAATTAAAAAAAATGTACCTTTAAATCACGAACTAGCTCAGATTAACACATCATAACACAACAGGACTGTGACTGAAACGTAAATATAGCGCTACATTATGAGTTACTTTGGTCAAATTAACAGTGACGTTACCTAATCTCAAATCCATTGTTATTGTTCTTTAAAATAAAATAAAATAAGACAATCCTTTATTAGTCCCGCAGCTGGGACATTTACAGGATTACAGAAGCATCTACTTTTGGATATATATTTATATTGTACATAGTAGTTAAATGTTTATGCTTACCTCTGTTCTACTTTGTTGTCTCGAATGTCCTTGTTTTTATTTATTTTTTTCTTGTTTATTTGTATATTCTATGAGAGCAACGAGAAAACCGGAGTCAAATACCTTGTATGCGTATGCATAGATGGCCAATAAAGCTGATTCTGATTCTAATTCTGATTCTGATTCTAATCATACATAGCAGGAACAGTGTTTGGCACACACATAAACGCACTGTGCAGCTGGTAGGCTGCAGCAGCCAGACACACTGACTGATATTTCATTAACTGCTGCCGCAGGAACATAAACATATACACGTTAGCTGTCCCAACAGGTGAGTCCTGTCCATGCTCGGGGATGACAATTCCCCTGAAAAGTTGTCGCGTGAACACAAACTGTCAGATTTCTTTTTGGTTCTGTTTTCAAGCTTACCTTACTTTAATTCACTGTAGAGGCGGCACGCGCACATCTAACTGTACAGATAACCGAGATCTTCGTAAGTCTGGCTGTAGACGTGTTGCTGGGTCCGAGGGAAGTCCAGCTAGATCCACCAGCAGCTCACAACAACAAGACCTCTCTTTCCTCGTGCGTCTTTTCTCCGCCGCACTTTCTCGATTGTCAATTTCCGCATTTGATCACGTGGATTGGTCGTGGCTCCTCGCGTGCTGCTTGCTTACAGCTTACAAGCCGGTTTTTCACTGATTTAAAAATATATATAACAGACAGCCGAGACAACTGCACCGATCCTCTCTCTACTGTCTACTCAGTTTTGCTGAGAAGCGAAGATCAAAGCTGTTGCAATGCAGCCTATCTCTCCATCTGTAACCAGCAGTGATCTATTGTAGTTGAATGGCGCCATCTACTGGCGCTTTGTTGCCAGATATCAGACACAATTGTCAGCTCGTTACACCTCAGAAAGGTCTGGACCCTTTGTCTGGAACAAATTTAAACCAGTCGTTTCCTAAAATGTGGTTCATCCGTTTAGTCACAGGTTGCTCCTTGAACATCCCTGAGCTGTTAAAGTAATAATAATAAAAAAAAAATGCACTAACACAAAAAACATACACATAAACATACACAAATATGTATATATTTGTTTAAAGGGACCTGAGCGGTCAGAACAATACATCATTTATGAAAAATAAAGAAAAATACAAATCAGAAAACATAACAGGATTTGTTTGAACATCAGAACTTGTCCTCTACACTACACTCACAAACTCTCACGCTCACAGACACACACACGCACTCACTCTCTCTCACTCCCTTTGTTCAGACACTTTGCATTGCAATGCAAAAATGTGAGCATGCTCCTGGCTCAGGCTCGCTCTTTTCTTGGATGCTATGTTTCCTGCTGCAGAAAGCAAGTGGAGGTATTGCAGATATTGTTGCATATTTCTGTCCACTCATGAACACAGTAACACATTCAAAAGGCTTGAGGACTGTTGAAAGGTCTTCCAGCAGGATCCACTGGTCTGGTTTCAGATCCAGGTACCTTTTGCCTCTCTGTGTGACAGAGCTGTCGGACAGTGTAGCTGTTACAGGCCACCTTTGCTCAAGCAGTCGGCTTATCATATAGAATGTGCTATTCCACCTTGTGCTTATGTCTTGAACAAGGCTGTGCTCAGGTGTGGCCATTTGTTGTTGTTTCTCTCTGAGGTTACTGCTGGCTAGCTCGCTTTTCTTAAAATGTTCTACCAGACATCTTGCAGCCCGACAGCTTTTTCAATGCTTGAACGCAGCATTGATCACAAGTTGCAAAGTATGGCCAGTGCAACGGACAGAGGACCACCCATGCTTCTCCAGGATATTTGCCGCAGCCACAATATTAGCACCATTGTCATGGACTATGGCAATGATTTTGCAAGGAGGAATTTCAAATCTGGCCACTATCTGCTCCAACCACTCTGCAATGTTAGATGCAGTATGTCTGTCCTGCAGTGGCATGGTGGTGAGGCAGATTGCTGGTTAGCTCACAACAGTAACATACATCTAAGTCCAAGATTTACTATGCAGCTCTCGCAAATGTTTTTCTGGCCCTGCCCACGAGGATGACATCAGTTGCCCGGCTAGCTCAGTCGGTAGAGCATGAGACTCTTAATCTCAGGGTCGTGGGTTCGAGCCCCACGTTGGGCGTATATCTTTGTTACTAATTTAGTCATGTGCCAGGATAGTTTTTTCCGGTTTTCTTTGTCCTGAAGTTGTCTATTTCTTTTGGGGATTATGATATGTCACAGTTAAAACCAGCAATAATGGTTTGTGAAAAACACTGTAAGGCATGTTGCTAATGTTAGTCTCTCAGGTTAGCCCCGCCCATGAGGATGACATCAGTTACCTCAGTCGCAGCTCAAATGACACTAGCTGTAGGTACTCAATCAGGCCCGTCTCTGTGGCGCAATTGGTTAGCGCGTTCGGCTGTTAACCGAAAGGTTGGTGGTTCAAGCCCACCCAGGGACGAAATCAACTTTTTCTTTATGCCTAAAACAGCCATTGGTTGAACTCAAGCTCTTGTTACAAGTGCAGCATGTTGTGTGCTATTTAATTGATACATTTAAAATAGTATCAAAGTTTTAGACCAGATTTTTACCCTTGCAGTCTACAGTCTACATGTGTTTGGTTTACTTGGATAAGTAGTAAGTCCTTGAAGTGAGAGTTGTGTCCGTATACTCGGGATGTTTCTAGTGGGTATAGTGTTAGTCTCCAATGTTACTGATGTTAGTATCTCAGGTTAGCTCACAACAGTACCACAATAGTAACATACATCTAAGGCCAAGATTTACTATGCAGCCCTCGCAAATGTTTTTCTGGCCCTGCCCACAAAGATGAGATCGGTTGCCCGGCTAGCTCAGTCGGTAGAGCATGAGACTCTTAATCTCAGGGTCGTGGGTTCGAGCCCCACGTTGGGCGTGTTACTTTTTTAGTTATGACTATTTTAGCCTTAACTGTTTTAATTAAGTGCCCCTAAAACAATGAACTAATATTCTATGTGATATAGGGCTGCAACCAACGATTATTTTAATAATCGATTAATCGGGTGATAATATTTTTCCGATTAATCGGATAAAAAAAAACAACTAAAAAGCATTCATTTCCAACCCTTTATTCAAAAACAGAACTGATCTTCAGAAAGTGCACAAACATGTTGCTCCTTGAACATCCCTGAGCTGTTAAAGTAATAATTAAAAAACAAAAAAAACAAATGGACTCACACAAAAAACATACACATGTGTATGTATTTTTGTTTAAAGGGACCTGAACTGTCAGTACAATAAATAATTCATAAAAAATCAAGAAAAATTAACATGATTTGTTTGAACGTCATAACTTGTTCTCTACACTACACGCACAAACTGAATCATCACCGTGGTGCTCCCGTGCCATATTATGTCGCTTTTGCATATCTTGTGTAACACCCGTCCCATGTAGCTATATAATATTAGGTGAATCTGCTAGGTTGTAGTAGTACTATGGGCGGGGTCCTGGGTAAAGTTTTAATTATTATGCTAATGCTAACGGCTACTCGCAATTAGCAACACAACTGGTTTTACACTATAACATTTAGTCACAGCATAGCAAACAATACACAAACTTATATTTACCTCTTGTAGATCACAACAGTTCAAACCATAGGATAACTGGTCGTCAGCCATTAAGTTACGAACCTTCTTGATCTCTTACTGATCAGTTACTGTTCAGTTAGAATTCGCTTCTGCCTCTCTAACCCACTGAGCCTGGCCACACAAGACTAAGCCCCACCCCTCTACCTGAGAATGGGCTTGGATTGGCTGATTGTTTCAGGACAAGCCAATTAAACAAAGACAAAACAAAGTTTGACATATGATACTGCTACAAGTTAGGTTGTTAGGGGGGCACAAAAGTGCTAAATCCTGTACATACTGTCTCATATCAATCAAACTATGCTCATTTGCATGAACTAACCTTTGAACTGTAAAGATTATGAGTCTCTTATTGATATACATTTGTATCCATCCATATCTAATTTTATCCATACTTTTAACTTGTTTTTTTTTAGAAAACTATTTACATCCTGATGTCTGAAATCATTTTTTAGCCAGGGCTACACTTGCAATGAACACACTTTTTCAATTTATTAAGTGTGAAATGCTCCCACACATTGGACGACTTAGGTCGTACTGATTTCTCTGCCTCCGCCATGTTTCAGAACAACGTTACGGGTCCAATGGTCTTTCCTCTGTTGTAAATTGTTTGATCGCATGTTTATTTTTATTGTGAAGAGAATGAAAACAGAAGTGATTTTACTGTGAAGAGACAGGAAGTAGCATGATACGTGCTTATTCACGACAACAATGATAAGTGAAAAACTAACGTATACGTCGGGTGCAAGAGCGCGGTCTGTTCACTGTAACAGTTGTTAAACTGCAGTTTTCAGGAAGCAAAGTGTTCCGTTCAAAACCAGACGTGTCTTGGTCGTAATTAGAAGCTCCACTTCACAACAACCTGGGCTGTGCTCCGCTCTGTTTTTTCCTTTTTTTTTTCTCAAACATCTCCGTGACTTATTGAGTGGCGTAATAATCGCGCGACACAAGGAATCGATAATGAAATTTGATAATCGACAATGAAAACTATTTTAATAATCGATTATTATCGATTTTATCAATTCGTTGTTGCAGCCCTAATATTATACACGAAATATTGTGCCCACCAACCCTTAGATTAAGAGTATCATGCTCTACTACTGCTACTGTCCTAGCTGGGCAATGAAACACCACTAACCAAATACCAAATGTTCTCATACCAAATGTGCAAATGTCGCCTCAGACCCATCCCCCGTTCTCACCGAGCATACGAACAAATGATACTAGCAGTACTCCCTGCTCTGAGCCTGTCTCTGTGGCGCAATTGGTTAGCGCGTTCGGCTGTTAACCGAAAGGTTGGTGGTTCAAGCCCACCCAGGGACGAAATCCCCCTTTTCTTTATGCCTAAAACAGCCATTGGTTGAATTCGAGCTGGAAATTAAGTGCATTTGCACTTAATGTGCTGTTCCTGTAAAACAAAACAACAACATAGTATTGCTTTTCAATCTGAATGCTTTCACAACATAACCTACAAGTTATTGAAAATATAGAACACAAGAGAGACACCAACCTGGAATGAACCTGTTCAGGTGGCAGTGAAAGGACGGCAGGGATGTGGCCCTCTGGCATTGCTAGAAGGTTTGGCTCTACATTTTGTAAAAGTTAATTTTCCTGTTTGAAAAGGTCCCCTGGAATGGGGTGCATTAGCTTTTAAAAGATTGGAGATAATTGTACCAAGGACATGATTTCTCAATTTGTTGGTTTTTGGAGGCTTAGCTCTGATCGTGGAAACTACCTTTTCATCCATTTGAAGTCTGCTCTTTTGATAAGCTCAAAACGTCCCTGGGTGGGCTTGAACCACCAACCTTTCGGTTAACAGCCGAACGCGCTGACCAATTGCGCCACAGAGACAGGTCTGATACAAAGTTGGTTATGCCCGATCTGCAAGCCGCTCCCACTTGCTTTTGCTATTCATTGCTAGAAGGTTGGACTCATTTTGTAAAAGTTAATTTTCCTGTTTGAAAAGGTCCCCTGGAATGGGGTGCATTAGCTTTTAAAAGATTGGAGATAATTGTACCAAGGACATGATTTCTCAATTTGTTGGTTTTTGGAGGCTTAGCTCTGATCGTGGCAACTACTTTTTCACCAATGTGAAGTCTGCTCTTTTGATAAGCTCAAAACGTCCCTGGGTGGGCTTGAACCACCAACCTTTCGGTTAACAGCCGAACGCGCTGACCAATTGCGCCACAGAGACAGGTCTGATACAAAGTTGGTTAGGCCCGAACTGCAAGCCCCTCCCACTTGCTTTTGTTATTCATTGCTAGAAGGTTGGGCTCTACATTTTGTAAAAGTTTATTTTCCTGTTTGAAAAGGTCCCCTGGAATGGGGTGCATTAGCTTTTAAGATATTGGAGATAATTGTACCAAGGACAAGATTTCTCAATTTGTTGGTTTTTGGAGGCTTAGCTCTGATCGTGGCAACTACTTTTTCACCCATGTGAAGTCTGCTCTTTCGATAAGCTCAAAACGTCCCTGGGTGGGCTTGAACCACCAACCTTTCGGTTAACAGCCGAACGCGCTGACCAATTGCGCCACAGAGACAGGTCTGATACAAAGTTGGTTAGGCCCGAACTGCAAGCCCCTCCCACTTGCTTTTGTTATTCATTGCTAGAAGGTTGGGCTCTACATTTTGTAAAAGTTTATTTTCCTGTTTGAAAAGGTCCCCTGGAATGGGGTGCATTAGCTTTTAAAATATTGGAGATAATTGTACCAAGGACAAGATTTCTCAATTTGTTGGTTTTTGGAGGCTTAGCTCTGATCGTGGCAACTACCTTTTTCACCCATGTGAAGTCTGCTCTTTTGATAAGCTCAAAACGTCCCTGGATGGGCTTGAACCACCAACCTTTCGGTTAACAGCCGAACGCGCTGACCAATTGCGCCACAGAGACAGGTCTGATACAAAGTTGGTTAGGCCCGAACTGCAAGCCCCTCCCACTTGCTTTTGTTATTCATTGCTAGAAGGTTGGACTCATTTTGTAAAAGTTAATTTTCCTGTTTGAAAAGGTCCCCTGGAATGGGGTGCATTAGCTTTTAAAAGATTGGAGATAATTGTACCAAGGACATGATTTCTCAATTTGTTGGTTTTTGGAGGCTTAGCTTTGATCGTGGCAACTACCTTTTTCACCCATGTGAAGTCTGCTCTTTTGATAAGCTCAAAACGTCCCTGGATGGGCTTGAACCACCAACCTTTCGGTTAACAGCCGAACGCGCTGACCAATTGCGCCACAGAGACAGGCTTGGACCAAAGGTGGTTAAGCCCGATCTGCAAGCCGCTCCCACTTGCTTTTGCTATTCATTGCTAGAAGGTTGGACTCATTTTGTAAAAGTTATTTTTCCTGTTTGAAAAGGTCCCCTGGAATGGGGTGCATTAGCTTTTAAAAGATTGGAGATAATTGTACCAAGGACATGATTTCTCAATTTGTTGGTTTTTGGAGGCTTAGCTCTGATCGTGGCAACTACTTTTTCACCAATGTGAAGTCTGCTCTTTTGATAAGCTCAAAACGTCCCTGGGTGGGCTTGAACCACCAACCTTTCGGTTAACAGCCGAACGCGCTGACCAATTGCGCCACAGAGACAGGTCTGATACAAAGTTGGTTAGGCCTGAACTGCAAGCCCCTCCCACTTTCTTTTGTTATTCATTGCTAGAAGGTTGGGCTCTACATTTTGTAAAAGTTTATTTTCCTGTTTGAAAAGGTCCCCTGGAATGGGGTGCATTAGCTTTTAAAATATTGGAGATAATTGTACCAAGGACAAGATTTCTCAATTTGTTGGTTTTTGGAGGCTTAGCTCTGATCGTGGCAACTACCTTTTTCACCCATGTGAAGTCTGCTCTTTCGATAAGCTCAAAACGTCCCTGGATGGGCTTGAACCACCAACCTTTCGGTTAACAGCCGAACGCGCTGACCAATTGCGCCACAGAGACAGGTCTGATACAAAGTTGGTTAGGCCCGAACTGCAAGCCCCTCCCACTTGCTTTTGTTATTCATTGCTAGAAGGTTGGGCTCTACATTTTGTAAAAGTTTATTTTCCTGTTTGAAAAGGTCCCCTGGAATGGGGTGCATTAGCTTTTAAAATATTGGAGATAATTGTACCAAGGACAAGATTTCTCAATTTGTTGGATTTTGGAGGCTTAGCTCTGATCGTGGTAACTACCTTTTTCACCCATGTGAAGTCTGCTCTTTTGATAAGCTCAAAACGTCCCTGGATGGGCTGGAACCACCAACCTTTCGGTTAACAGCCGAACGCGCTGACCAATTGCGCCACAGAGACAGGTCTGATACAAAGTTGGTTAGGCCCGAACTGCAAGCCCCTCCCACTTGCTTTTGTTATTCATTGCTAGAAGGTTGGACTCATTTTGTAAAAGTTAATTTTCCTGTTTGAAATGGTCCCCTGGAATGGGGTGCATTAGCTTTTAAAAGATTGGAGATAATTGTACCAAGGACATGATTTCTCAATTTGTTGGTTTTTGGAGGCTTAGCTCTGATCGTGGCAACTACCTTTTTCACCCATGTGAAGTCTGCTCTTTTGATAAGCTCAAAACGTCCCTGGATGGGCTTGAACCACCAACCTTTCGGTTAACAGCCGAACGCGCTGACCAATTGCACCACAGAGACAGGTCTGATACAAAGTTGGTTAGGCCCGAACTGCAAGCCCCTCCCACTTGCTTTTGTTATTCATTGCTAGAAGGTTGGACTCATTTTGTAAAAGTTAATTTTCCTGTTTGAAAAGGTCCCCTGGAATGGGGTGCATTAGCTTTTAAAAGATTGGAGATAATTGTACCAAGGACATGATTTCTCAATTTGTTGGTTTTTGGAGGCTTAGCTCTGATCGTGGAAACTACCTTTTCATCCATTTGAAGTCTGCTCTTTTGATAAGCTCAAAACGTCCCTGGGTGGGCTTGAACCACCAACCTTTCGGTTAACAGCCGAACGCGCTGACCAATTGCGCCACAGAGACAGGTCTGATACAAAGTTGGTTAGGCCTGAACTGCAAGCCCCTCCCACTTGCTTTTGTTATTCATTGCTAGAAGGTTGGGCTCTACATTTTGTAAAAGTTTATTTTCCTGTTTGAAAAGGTCCCCTGGAATGGGGTGCATTAGCTTTTAAAATATTGGAGATAATTGTACCAAGGACAAGATTTCTCAATTTGTTGGTTTTTGGAGGCTTAGCTCTGATCGTGGCAACTACCTTTTTCACCCATGTGAAGTCTGCTCTTTCGATAAGCTCAAAACGTCCCTGGATGGGCTTGAACCACCAACCTTTCGGTTAACAGCCGAACGCGCTGACCAATTGCGCCACAGAGACAGGTCTGATACAAAGTTGGTTAGGCCCGAACTGCAAGCCCCTCCCACTTGCTTTTGTTATTCATTGCTAGAAGGTTGGGCTCTACATTTTGTAAAAGTTTATTTTCCTGTTTGAAAAGGTCCCCTGGAATGGGGTGCATTAGCTTTTAAAATATTGGAGATAATTGTACCAAGGACAAGATTTCTCAATTTGTTGGATTTTGGAGGCTTAGCTCTGATCGTGGTAACTACCTTTTTCACCCATGTGAAGTCTGCTCTTTTGATAAGCTCAAAACGTCCCTGGATGGGCTTGAACCACCAACCTTTCGGTTAACAGCCGAACGCGCTGACCAATTGCGCCACAGAGACAGGTCTGATACAAAGTTGGTTAGGCCTGAACTGCAAGCCCCTCCCACTTGCTTTTGTTATTCATTGCTAGAAGGTTGGGCTCTACATTTTGTAAAAGTTTATTTTCCTGTTTGAAAAGGTCCCCTGGAATGGGGTGCATTAGCTTTTAAAATATTGGAGATAATTGTACCAAGGACAAGATTTCTCAATTTGTTGGATTTTGGAGGCTTAGCTCTGATCGTGGTAACTACCTTTTTCACCCATGTGAAGTCTGCTCTTTTGATAAGCTCAAAACGTCCCTGGATGGGCTTGAACCACCAACCTTTCGGTTAACAGCCGAACGCGCTGACCAATTGCGCCACAGAGACAGGTCTGATACAAAGTTGGTTAGGCCCGAACTGCAAGCCCCTCCCACTTGCTTTTGTTATTCATTGCTAGAAGGTTGGACTCATTTTGTAAAAGTTAATTTTCCTGTTTGAAATGGTCCCCTGGAATGGGGTGCATTAGCTTTTAAAAGATTGGAGATAATTGTACCAAGGACATGATTTCTCAATTTGTTGGTTTTTGGAGGCTTAGCTCTGATCGTGGCAACTACCTTTTTCACCCATGTGAAGTCTGCTCTTTTGATAAGCTCAAAACGTCCCTGGATGGGCTTGAACCACCAACCTTTCGGTTAACAGCCGAATGCGCTGACCAATTGCGCCACAGAGACAGGTCTGATACAAAGTTGGTTAGGCCCGAACTGCAAGCCCCTCCCACTTGCTTTTGTTATTCATTGCTAGAAGGTTGGACTCATTTTGTAAAAGTTAATTTTCCTGTTTGAAAAGGTCCCCTGGAATGGGGTGCATTAGCTTTTAAAAGATTGGAGATAATTGTACCAAGGACATGATTTCTGAATTTGTTGGTTTTTGGAGGCTTAGCTCTGATCGTGGAAACTACCTTTTCATCCATTTGAAGTCTGCTCTTTTGATAAGCTCAAAACGTCCCTGGGTGGGCTTGAACCACCAACCTTTCGGTTAACAGCCGAACGCGCTGACCAATTGCGCCACAGAGACAGGCTTGGACCAAAGTTGGTTAAGCCCGATCTGCAAGCCGCTCCCACTTGCTTTTGCTATTCATTGCTAGAAGGTTGGACTCATTTTGTAAAAGTTAATTTTCCTGTTTGAAAAGGTCCCCTGGAATGGGGTGCATTAGCTTTTAAAAGATTGGAGATAATTGTACCAAGGACATGATTTCTCAATTTGTTGGTTTTTGGAGGCTTAGCTCTGATCGTGGCAACTACCTTTTTCACCAATGTGAAGTCTGCTCTTTTGATAAGCTCAAAACGTCCCTGGGTGGGCTTGAACCACCAACCTTTCGGTTAACAGCCGAACGCGCTGACCAATTGCGCCACAGAGACAGGTCTGATACAAAGTTGGTTAGGCCTGAACTGCAAGCCCCTCCCACTTGCTTTTGTTATTCATTGCTAGAAGGTTGGGCTCTACATTTTGTAAAAGTTTATTTTCCTGTTTGAAAAGGTCCCCTGGAATGGGGTGCATTAGCTTTTAAAATATTGGAGATAATTGTACCAAGGACAAGATTTCTCAATTTGTTGGTTTTTGGAGGCTTAGCTCTGATCGTGGCAACTACCTTTTTCACCCATGTGAAGTCTGCTCTTTTGATAAGCTCAAAACGTCCCTGGATGGGCTTGAACCACCAACCTTTCGGTTAACAGCCGAACGCGCTGACCAATTGCGCCACAGAGACAGGTCTGATACAAAGTTGGTTAGGCCCGAACTGCAAGCCCCTCCCACTTGCTTTTGTTATTCATTGCTAGAAGGTTGGACTCATTTTGTAAAAGTTAATTTTCCTGTTTGAAAAGGTCCCCTGGAATGGGGTGCATTAGCCTTTAAAAGATTGGAGATAATTGTACCAAGGACATGATTTCTCAATTTGTTGGTTTTTGGAGGCTTAGCTCTGATCGTGGAAACTACCTTTTCATCCATTTGAAGTCTGCTCTTTTGATAAGCTCAAAACATCCCTGGGTGGGCTTGAACCACCAACCTTTCGGTTAACAGCCGAACGCGCTGACCAATTGCGCCACAGAGACAGGTCTGATACAAAGTTGGTTAAGCCCGATCTGCAAGCCGCTCCCACTTGCTTTTGCTATTCATTGCTAGAAGGTTGGACTCATTTTGTAAAAGTTAATTTTCCTGTTTGAAAAGGTCCCCTGGAATGGGGTGCATTAGCTTTTAAAAGATTGGAGATAATTGTACCAAGGACATGATTTCTCAATTTGTTGGTTTTTGGAGGCTTAGCTCTGATCGTGGCAACTACTTTTTCACCAATGTGAAGTCTGCTCTTTTGATAAGCTCAAAACGTCCCTGGGTGGGCTTGAACCACCAACCTTTCGGTTAACAGCCGAACGCGCTGACCAATTGCGCCACAGAGACAGGTCTGATACAAAGTTGGTTAGGCCTGAACTGCAAGCCCCTCCCACTTGCTTTTGTTATTCATTGCTAGAAGGTTGGGCTCTACATTTTGTAAAAGTTTATTTTCCTGTTTGAAAAGGTCCCCTGGAATGGGGTGCATTAGCTTTTAAAATATTGGAGATAATTGTACCAAGGACAAGATTTCTCAATTTGTTGGTTTTTGGAGGCTTAGCTCTGATCGTGGCAACTACCTTTTTCACCCATGTGAAGTCTGCTCTTTTGATAAGCTCAAAACGTCCCTGGATGGGCTTGAACCACCAACCTTTCGGTTAACAGCCGAACGCGCTGACCAATTGCGCCACAGAGACAGGTCTGATACAAAGTTGGTTAGGCCCGAACTGCAAGCCCCTCCCACTTGCTTTTGTTATTCATTGCTAGAAGGTTGGACTCATTTTGTAAAAGTTAATTTTCCTGTTTGAAAAGGTCCCCTGGAATGGGGTGCATTAGCCTTTAAAAGATTGGAGATAATTGTACCAAGGACATGATTTCTCAATTTGTTGGTTTTTGGAGGCTTAGCTCTGATCGTGGAAACTACCTTTTCATCCATTTGAAGTCTGCTCTTTTGATAAGCTCAAAACATCCCTGGGTGGGCTTGAACCACCAACCTTTCGGTTAACAGCCGAACGCGCTGACCAATTGCGCCACAGAGACAGGTCTGATACAAAGTTGGTTAAGCCCGATCTGCAAGCCGCTCCCACTTGCTTTTGCTATTCATTGCTAGAAGGTTGGACTCATTTTGTAAAAGTTAATTTTCCTGTTTGAAAAGGTCCCCTGGAATGGGGTGCATTAGCTTTTAAAAGATTGGAGATAATTGTACCAAGGACATGATTTCTCAATTTGTTGGTTTTTGGAGGCTTAGCTCTGATCGTGGCAACTACTTTTTCACCAATGTGAAGTCTGCTCTTTTGATAAGCTCAAAACGTCCCTGGGTGGGCTTGAACCACCAACCTTTCGGTTAACAGCCGAACGCGCTGACCAATTGCGCCACAGAGACAGGTCTGATACAAAGTTGGTTAGGCCCGAACTGCAAGCCCCTCCCACTTGCTTTTGTTATTCATTGCTAGAAGGTTGGGCTCTACATTTTGTAAAAGTTTATTTTCCTGTTTGAAAAGGTCCCCTGGAATGGGGTGCATTAGCTTTTAAGATATTGGAGATAATTGTACCAAGGACAATATTTCTCAATTTGTTGGTTTTTGGAGGCTTAGCTCTGATCGTGGCAACTACCTTTTTCACCCATGTCAAGTCAGCTCTTTTGATAAGCTCAAAACGTCCCTGGGTGGGCTTGAACCACCAACCTTTCGGTTAACAGCCGAACGCGCTGACCAATTGCGCCACAGAGACAGGTCTGATACTAAGTTGGTTAGGCCTGAACTGCAAGCCCCTCCCACTTGCTTTTGTTATTCATTGCTAGAAGGTTGGGCTCTACATTTTGTAAAAGTTTATTTTCCTGTTTGAAAACGTCCCCTGGAATGGGGTGCATTAGCTTTTAAAATATTGGAGATAATTGTACCAAGGACAAGATTTCTCAATTTGTTGGTTTTTGGAGGCTTAGCTCTGATCGTGGCAACTACCTTTTCACCCATGTGAAGTCTGCTCTTTCGATAAGCTCAAAACGTCCCTGGATGGGCTTGAACCACCAACCTTTCGGTTAACAGCCGAACGCGCTGACCAATTGCGCCACAGAGACAGGTCTGATACAAAGTTGGTTAGGCCCGAACTGCAAGCCCCTCCCACTTGCTTGTGTTATTCATTGCTAGAAGGTTGGGCTCTACATTTTGTAAAAGTTTATTTTCCTGTTTGAAAAGGTCCCCTGGAATGGGGTGCATTAGCTTTTAAAATATTGGAGATAATTGTACCAAGGACAAGATTTCTCAATTTGTTGGATTTTGGAGGCTTAGCTCTGATCGTGGTAACTACCTTTTTCACCCATGTGAAGTCTGCTCTTTTGATAAGCTCAAAACGTCCCTGGATGGGCTTGAACCACCAACCTTTCGGTTAACAGCCGAACGCGCTGACCAATTGCGCCACAGAGACAGGTCTGATACAAAGTTGGTTAGGCCTGAACTGCAAACCCCTCCCACTTGCTTTTGTTATTCATTGCTAGAAGGTTGGACTCATTTTGTAAAAGTTAATTTTCCTGTTTGAAAAGGTCCCCTGGAATGGGGTGCATTAGCTTTTAAAAGATTGGAGATAATTGTACCAAGGACATGATTTCTCAATTTGTTGGTTTTTGGAGGCTTAGCTCTGATCGCGGAAACTACCTTTTCATCCATTTGAAGTCTGCTCTTTTGATAAGCTCAAAACGTCCCTGGGTGGGCTTGAACCACCAACCTTTCGGTTAACAGCCGAACGCGCTGACCAATTGCGCCACAGAGACAGGCTTGGACCAAAGTTGGTTAAGCCCGATCTGCAAGCCGCTCCCACTTGCTTTTGCTATTCATTGCTAGAAGGTTGGACTCATTTTGTAAAAGTTAATTTTCCTGTTTGAAAAGGTCCCCTGGAATGGGGTGCATTAGCTTTTAAAATATTGGAGATAATTGTACCAAGGACAAGATTTCTCAATTTGTTGGTTTTTGGAGGCTTAGCTCTGATCGTGGCAACTACCTTTTTCACCCATGTGAAGTCTGCTCTTTTGATAAGCTCAAAACGTCCCTGGATGGGCTTGAACCACCAACCTTTCGGTTAACAGCCGAACGCGCTGACCAATTGCGCCACAGAGACAGGTCTGATACAAAGTTGGTTAAGCCCGATCTGCAAGCCGCTCCCACTTGCTTTTGCTATTCATTGCTAGAAGGTTGGACTCATTTTGTAAAAGTTAATTTTCCTGTTTGAAAAGGTCCCCTGGAATGGGGTGCATTAGCTTTTAAAAGATTGGAGATAATTGTACCAAGGACATGATTTCTCAATTTGTTGGTTTTTGGAGGCTTAGCTCTGATCGTGGCAACTACTTTTTCACCAATGTGAAGTCTGCTCTTTTGATAAGCTCAAAACGTCCCTGGGTGGGCTTGAACCACCAACCTTTCGGTTAACAGCCAAACGCGCTGACCAATTGCGCCACGGAGACAGGTCTGATACAAAGTTGGTTAGGCCCGAACTGCAAGCCCCTCCCACTTGCTTTTGTTATTCATTGCTAGAAGGTTGGGCTCTACATTTTGTAAAAGTTTATTTTCCTGTTTGAAAAGGTCCCCTGGAATGGGGTGCATTAGCTTTTAAGATATTGGAGATAATTGTACCAAGGACAATATTTCTCAATTTGTTGGTTTTTGGAGGCTTAGCTCTGATCGTGGCAACTACCTTTTTCACCCATGTGAAGTCAGCTCTTTTGATAAGCTCAAAACGTCCCTGGGTGGGCTTGAACCACCAACCTTTCGGTTAACAGCCGAACGCGCTGACCAATTGCGCCACAGAGACAGGTCTGATACTAAGTTGGTTAGGCCTGAACTGCAAGCCCCTCCCACTTGCTTTTGTTATTCATTGCTAGAAGGTTGGGCTCTACATTTTGTAAAAGTTTATTTTCCTGTTTGAAAACGTCCCCTGGAATGGGGTGCATTAGCTTTTAAAATATTGGAGATAATTGTACCAAGGACAAGATTTCTCAATTTGTTGGTTTTTGGAGGCTTAGCTCTGATCGTGGCAACTACCTTTTCACCCATGTGAAGTCTGCTCTTTCGATAAGCTCAAAACGTCCCTGGATGGGCTTGAACCACCAACCTTTCGGTTAACAGCCGAACGCGCTGACCAATTGCGCCACAGAGACAGGTCTGATACAAAGTTGGTTAGGCCCGAACTGCAAGCCCCTCCCACTTGCTTTTGTTATTCATTGCTAGAAGGTTGGGCTCTACATTTTGTAAAAGTTTATTTTCCTGTTTGAAAAGGTCCCCTGGAATGGGGTGCATTAGCTTTTAAAATATTGGAGATAATTGTACCAAGGACAAGATTTCTCAATTTGTTGGTTTTTGGAGGCTTAGCTCTGATCGTGGCAACTACTTTTTCACCCATGTGAAGTCTGCTCTTTTGATAAGCTCAAAACGTCCCTGGGTGGGCTTGAACCACCAACCTTTCGGTTAACAGCCGAACGCGCTGACCAATTGCGCCACAGAGACAGGTCTGATACAAAGTTGGTTAGGCCCGAACTGCAAGCCCCTCCCACTTGCTTTTGTTATTCATTGCTAGAAGGTTGGGCTCTACATTTTGTAAAAGTTTATTTTCCTGTTTGAAAAGGTCCCCTGGAATGGGGTGCATTAGCTTTTAAAAGATTGGAGATAATTGTAACAAGGACATGATTTCTCAATTTGTTGGTTTTTGGAGGCTTAGCTCTGATCGTGGAAACTACCTTTTCATCCATTTGAAGTCTGCTCTTTTGATAAGCTCAAAACGTCCCTGGGTGGGCTTGAACCACCAACCTTTCGGTTAACAGCCGAACGCGCTGATCAATTGCGCCACAGAGACAGGCTTGGACCAAAGTTGGTTAAGCCCGATCTGCAAGCCGCTCCCACTTGCTTTTGCTATTCATTGCTAGAAGGTTGGACTCATTTTGTAAAAGTTATTTTTCCTGTTTGAAAAGGTCCCCTGGAATGGGGTGCATTAGCTTTTAAAAGATTGGAGATAATTGTACCAAGGACATGATTTCTCAATTTGTTGGTTTTTGGAGGCTTAGCTCTGATCGTGGCAACTACCTTTTTCACCCATGTGAAGTCTGCTCTTTCGATAAGCTCAAAACGTCCCTGGATGGGCTTGAACCACCAACCTTTCGGTTAACAGCCGAACGCGCTGACCAATTGCGCCACAGAGACAGGTCTGATACAAAGTTGGTTAGGCCCGAACTGCAAGCCCCTCCCACTTGCTTTTGTTATTCATTGCTAGAAGGTTGGGCTCTACATTTTGTAAAAGTTTATTTTCCTGTTTGAAAAGGTCCCCTGGAATGGGGTGCATTAGCTTTTAAAATATTGGAGATAATTGTACCAAGGACAAGATTTCTCAATTTGTTGGTTTTTGGAGGCTTAGCTCTGATCGTGGTAACTACCTTTTTCACCCATGTGAAGTCTGCTCTTTTGATAAGCTCAAAACGTCCCTGGATGGGCTTGAACCACCAACCTTTCGGTTAACAGCCGAACGCGCTGACCAATTGCGCCACAGAGACAGGTCTGATACAAAGTTGGTTAGGCCCGAACTGCAAGCCCCTCCCACTTGCTTTTGTTATTCATTGCTAGAAGGTTGGACTCATTTTGTAAAAGTTAATTTTCCTGTTTGAAAAGGTCCCCTGGAATGGGGTGCATTAGCTTTTAAAAGATTGGAGATAATTGTACCAAGGACATGATTTCTCAATTTGTTGGTTTTTGGAGGCTTAGCTCTGATCGTGGCAACTACCTTTTTCACCCATGTGAAGTCTGCTCTTTTGATAAGCTCAAAACGTCCCTGGATGGGCTTGAACCACCAACCTTTCGGTTAACAGCCAAACGCGCTGACCAATTGCGCCACAGAGACAGGTCTGATACAAAGTTGGTTAGGCCCGAACTGCAAGCCCCTCCCACTTGCTTTTGTTATTCATTGCTAGAAGGTTGGACTCATTTTGTAAAAGTTTATTTTCCTGTTTGAAAAGGTCCCCTGGAATGGGGTGCATTAGCTTTTAAAAGATTGGAGATAATTGTACCAAGGACATGATTTCTCAATTTGTTGGTTTTTGGAGGCTTAGCTCTGATCGTGGAAACTACCTTTTCATCCATTTGAAGTCTGCTCTTTTGATAAGCTCAAAACGTCCCTGGGTGGGCTTGAACCACCAACCTTTCGGTTAACAGCCGAACGCGCTGACCAATTGGGCCACAGAGACAGGCTTGGACCAAAGTTGGTTAAGCCCGATCTGCAAGCCGCTCCCACTTGCTTTTGCTATTCATTGCTAGAAGGTTGGACTCATTTTGTAAAAGTTAATTTTCCTGTTTGAAAAGGTCCCCTGGAATGGGGTGCATTAGTTTTTAAAAGATTGGAGATAATTGTACCAAGGACATGATTTCTCAATTTGTTGGTTTTTGGAGGCTTAGCTCTGATCGTGGCAACTACTTTTTCACCAATGTGAAGTCTGCTCTTTTGATAAGCTCAAAACGTCCCTGGGTGGGCTTGAACCACCAACCTTTCGGTTAACAGCCGAACGCGCTGACCAATTGCGCCACAGAGACAGGTCTGATACAAAGTTGGTTAGGCCTGAACTGCAAGCCCCTCCCACTTGCTTTTGTTATTCATTGCTAGAAGGTTGGGCTCTACATTTTGTAAAAGTTTATTTTCCTGTTTGAAAAGGTCCCCTGGAATGGGATGCATTAGCTTTTAAAATATTGGAGATAATTGTACCAAAGACAAGATTTCTCAATTCGTTGGTTTTTGGAGGCTTAGCTCTGATCGTGGCAACTACCTTTTTCACCCATGTGAAGTCTGCTCTTTCGATAAGCTCAAAACGTCCCTGGATGGGCTTGAAACACCAACCTTTCGGTTAACAGCCGAACGCGCTGACCAATTGCGCCACAGAGACAGGTCTGATACAAAGTTGGTTAGGCCCGAACTGCAAGCCCCTCCCACTTGCTTTTGTTATTCATTGCTAGAAGGTTGGGCTCTACATTTTGTAAAAGTTTATTTTCCTGTTTGAAAAGGTCCCCTGGAATGGGGTGCATTAGCTTTTAAAATATTGGAGATAATTGTACCAAGGACAAGATTTCTCAATTTGTTGGTTTTTGGAGGCTTAGCTCTGATCGTGGCAACTACCTTTTTCACCCATGTGAAGTCTGCTCTTTTGATAAGCTCAAAACGTCCCTGGATGGGCTTGAACCACCAACCTTTCGGTTAACAGCCGAACGCGCTGACCAATTGCGCCACAGAGACAGGTCTGATACAAAGTTGGTTAGGCCCGAACTGCAAGCCCCTCCCACTTGCTTTTGTTATTCATTGCTAGAAGGTTGGACTCATTTTGTAAAAGTTAATTTTCCTGTTTGAAAAGGTCCCCTGGAATGGGGTGCATTAGCCTTTAAAAGATTGGAGATAATTGTACCAAGGACAAGATTTCTCAATTTGTTGGTTTTTGGAGGCTTAGCTCTGATCGTGGAAACTACCTTTTCATCCATTTGAAGTCTGCTCTTTTGATAAGCTCAAAACGTCCCTGGGTGGGCTTGAACCACCAACCTTTCGGTTAACAGCCGAACGCGCTGACCAATTGCGCCACAGAGACAGGTCTGATACAAAGTTGGTTAAGCCCGATCTGCAAGCCGCTCCCACTTGCTTTTGCTATTCATTGCTAGAAGGTTGGACTCATTTTGTAAAAGTTAATTTTCCTGTTTGAAAAGGTCCCCTGGAATGGGGTGCATTAGCTTTTAAAAGATTGGAGATAATTGTACCAAGGACATGATTTCTCAATTTGTTGGTTTTTGGAGGCTTAGCTCTGATCGTGGAAACAACCTTTTCATCCATTTGAAGTCTGCTCTTTTGATAAGCTCAAAACATCCCTGGGTGGGCTTCAACCACCAACCTTTCGGTTAACAGCCGAACACGCTGACCAATTGCGCCACAGAGACAGGTCTGATACAAAGTTGGTTAAGCCCGATCTGCAAGCCGCTCCCACTTGCTTTTGCTATTCATTGCTAGAAGGTTGGACTCATTTTGTAAAAGTTAATTTTCCTGTTTGAAAAGGTCCCCTGGAATGGGGTGCATTAGCTTTTAAAAGATTGGAGATAATTGTACCAAGGACATGATTTCTCAATTTGTTGGTTTTTGGAGGCTTAGCTCTGATCGTGGCAACTACTTTTTCACCAATGTGAAGTCTGCTCTTTTGATAAGCTCAAAACATCCCTGGGTGGGCTTGAACCACCAACCTTTCGGTTAACAGCCGAACGCGCTGACCAATTGCGCCACAGAGACAGGTCTGATACAAAGTTGGTTAGGCCCGAACTGCAAGCCCCTCCCACTTGCTTTTGTTATTCATTGCTAGAAGGTTGGGCTCTACATTTTGTAAAAGTTTATTTTCCTGTTTGAAAAGGTCCCCTGGAATGGGGTGCATTAGCTTTTAAAATATTGGAGATAATTGTACCAAGGACAAGATTTCTCAATTTGTTGGTTTTTGGAGGCTTAGCTCTGATCGTGGCAACTACCTTTTTCACCCATGTGAAGTCTGCTCTTTTGATAAGCTCAAAACGTCCATGGATGGGCTTGAACCACCAACCTTTCGGTTAACAGCCGAACGCGCTGACCAATTGCGCCACAGAGACAGGTCTGATACAAAGTTGGTTAGGCCCGAACTGCAAGCCCCTCCCACTTGCTTTTGTTATTCATTGCTAGAAGGTTGGACTCATTTTGTAAAAGTTAATTTTCCTGTTTGAAAAGGTCCCCTGGAATGGGGTGCATTAGCTTTTAAAAGATTGGAGATAATTGTACCAAGGACATGATTTCTCAATTTGTTGGTTTTTGGAGGCTTAGCTTCGATCGTGGCAACTACCTTTTTCACCCATGTGAAGTCTGCTCTTTTGATAAGCTCAAAACGTCCCTGGATGGGCTTCAACCACCAACCTTTCGGTTAACAGCCGAACGCGCTGACCAATTGCGCCACAGAGACAGGTCTGATACAAAGTTGGTTAGGCCCGAACTGCAAGCCCCTCCCACTTGCTTTTGTTATTCATTGCTAGAAGGTTGGGCTCTACATTTTGTAAAAGTTTATTTTCCTGTTTGAAAAGGTCCCGTGGAATGGGGTGCATTAGCTTTTAAAAGACCGGAGATAATTGTACCAAGGACAAGATTTCTCAATTTGTTGGTTTTTGGAGGCTTAGCTCTGATCGTGGAAACTACCTTTTTCACCCATGTGAAGTCTGCTCTTTTGATAAGCTCAAAACGTCCCTGGGTGGGCTTGAACCACCAACCTTTCGGTTAACAGCCGAACGCGCTGACCAATTGCGCCACAGAGACAGGCTTGGACCAAAGTTGGTTAAGCCCGATCTGCAAGCCGCTCCCACTTGCTTTTGTTATTCATTGCTAGAAGGTTGGACTCATTTTGTAAAAGTTAATTTTCCTGTTTGAAAAGGTCCCCTGGAATGGGGTGCATTAGCTTTTAAAAGATTGGAGATAATTGTACCAAGGACATGATTTCTCAATTTGTTGGTTTTTGGAGGCTTAGCTCTGATCGTGGCAACTACCTTTTTCACCCATGTGAAGTCTGCTCTTTTGATAAGCTCAAAACGTCCCTGGATGGGCTTGAACCACCAACCTTTCGGTTAACAGCCGAACGCGCTGACCAATTGCGCCACAGAGACAGGTCTGATACAAAGTTGGTTAGGCCCGAACTGCAAGCCCCTCCCACTTGCTTTTGTTATTCATTGCTAGAAGGTTGGACTCATTTTGTAAAAGTTAATTTTCCTGTTTGAAAAGGTCCCCTGGAATGGGGTGCATTAGCTTTTAAAAGATTGGAGATAATTGTACCAAGGACATGATTTCTCAATTTGTTGGTTTTTGGAGGCTTAGCTTTGATCGTGGCAACTACCTTTTTCACCCATGTGAAGTCTGCTCTTTTGATAAGCTCAAAACGTCCCTGGATGGGCTTGAACCACCAACCTTTCGGTTAACAGCCGAACGCGCTGACCAATTGCGCCACAGAGACAGGTCTGATACAAAGTTGGTTAGGCCCGAAATGCAAGCCCCTCCCACTTTCTTTTGTTATTCATTGCTAGAAGGTTGGACTCATTTTGTAAAAGTTAATTTTCCTGTTTGAAAAGGTCCCCTGGAATGGGGTGCATTAGCTTTTAAAAGATTGGAGATAATTGTAACAAGGACATGATTTCTCAATTTGTTGGTTTTTGGAGGCTTAGCTCTGATCGTGGAAACTACCTTTTCATCCATTTGAAGTCTGCTCTTTTGATAAGCTCAAAACGTCCCTGGGTGGGCTTGAACCACCAACCTTTCGGTTAACAGCCGAACGCGCTGACCAATTGCGCCACAGAGACAGGTCTGATACAAAGTTGGTTAGGCCCGAACTGCAAGCCCCTCCCACTTGCTTTTGTTATTCATTGCTAGAAGGTTGGGCTCTACATTTTGTAAAAGTTTATTTTCCTGTTTGAAAAGGTCCCCTGGAATGGGGTGCATTAGCTTTTAAAAGACCGGAGATAATTGTACCAAGGACAAGATTTCTCAATTTGTTGGTTTTTGGAGGCTTAGCTCTGATCGTGGAAACTACCTTTTTCACCCATGTGAAGTCTGCTCTTTCGATAAGCTCAAAACGTCCCTGGATGGGCTTGAACCACCAACCTTTCGGTTAACAGCCGAACGCGCTGACCAATTGCGCCACAGAGACAGGTCTGATACAAAGTTGGTTAGGCCCGAACTGCAAGCCCCTCCCACTTGCTTTTGTTATTCATTGCTAGAAGGTTGGGCTCTACATTTTGTAAAAGTTTATTTTCCTGTTTGAAAAGGTCCCCTGGAATGGGGTGCACTAGCTTTTAAAATATTGGAGATAATTGTACCAAGGACAAGATTTCTCAATTTGTTGGTTTTTGGAGGCTTAGCTCTGATCGTGGCAACTACCTTTTTCACCCATGTGAAGTCTGCTCTTTCGATAAGCTCAAAACGTCCTTGGATGGGCTTGAACCACCAACCTTTCGGTTAACAGCCGAACGCGCTGACCAATTGCGCCACAGAGACAGGTCTGATACAAAGTTGGTTAGGCCCGAACTGCAAGCCCCTCCCACTTGCTTTTGTTATTCATTGCTAGAAGGTTGGGCTCTACATTTTGTAAAAGTTTATTTTCCTGTTTGAAAAGGTCCCGTGGAATGGGGTGCATTAGCTTTTAAGATATTGGAGATAATTGTACCAAGGACAAGATTTCTCAATTTGTTTGATTTTGGAGGCTTAGCTCTGATCGTGGTAACTACCTTTTTCACCCATGTGAAGTCTGCTCTTTTGATAAGCTCAAAACGTCCCTGGATGGGCTTGAAGCACCAACCTTTCGGTTAACAGCCGAACGCGCTGACCAATTGCGCCACAGAGACAGGTCTGATACAAAGTTGGTTAGGCCCGAACTGCAAGCCCCTCCCACTTGCTTTTGTTATTCATTGCTAGAAGGTTGGACTCATTTTGTAAAAGTTAATTTTCCTGTTTGAAAAGGTCGCCTGGAATGGGGTGCATTAGCTTTTAAAAGATTGGAGATAATTGTACCAAGGACATGATTTCTCAATTTGTTGGTTTTTGGAGGCTTAGCTCTGATCGTGGAAACTACCTTTTCATCCATTTGAAGTCTGCTCTTTTGATAAGCTCAAAACGTCCCTGGGTGGGCTTGAACCACCAACCTTTCGGTTAACAGCCGAACGCGCTGACCAATTGCGCCACAGAGACAGGCTTGGACCAAAGTTGGTTAAGCCCGATCTGCAAGCCGCTCCCACTTGCTTTTGCTATTCATTGCTAGAAGGTTGGACTCATTTTGTAAAAGTTAATTTTCCTGTTTGAAAAGGTCCCCTGGAATGGGGTGCATTAGCTTTTAAAAGATTGGAGATAATTGTACCAAGGACATGATTTCTCAATTTGTTGGTTTTTGGAGGCTTAGCTTTGATCGTGGCAACTACCTTTTTCACCCATGTGAAGTCTGCTCTTTTGATAAGCTCAAAACGTCCCTGGATGGGCTTGAACCACCAACCTTTCGGTTAACAGCCGAACGCGCTGACCAATTGCGCCACAGAGACAGGTCTGATACAAAGTTGGTTAGGCCCGAACTGCAAGCCCCTCCCACTTGCTTTTGTTATTCATTGCTAGAAGGTTGGACTCATTTTGTAAAAGTTAATTTTCCTGTTTGAAAAGGTCCCCTGGAATGGGGTGCATTAGCTTTTAAAAGATTGGAGATAATTGTACCAAGGACATGATTTCTCAATTTGTTGGTTTTTGGAGGCTTAGCTTTGATCGTGGCAACTACCTTTTTCACCCATGTGAAGTCTGCTCTTTTGATAAGCTCAAAACGTCCCTGGGTGGGCTTGAACCACCAACCTTTCGGTTAACAGCCGAACGCGCTGACCAATTGCGCCACAGAGACAGGTCTGATACAAAGTTGGTTAGGCCCGAACTGCAAGCCCCTCCCACTTGCTTTTGTTATTCATTGCTAGAAGGTTGGGCTCTACATTTTGTAAAAGTTTATTTTCCTGTTTGAAAAGGTCCCCTGGAATGGGGTGCATTAGCTTTTAAAATATTGGAGATAATTGTACCAAGGACAAGATTTCTCAATTTGTTGGTTTTTGGAGGCTTAGCTCTGATCGTGGCAACTACCTTTTTCACCCATGTGAAGTCTGCTCTTTTGATAAGCTCAAAACGTCACTGGATGGGCTTGAACCACCAACCTTTCGGTTAACAGCCGAACGCGCTGACCAATTGCGCCACAGAGACAGGTCTGATACAAAGTTGGTTAGGCCCGAACTGCAAGCCCCTCCCACTTGCTTTTGTTATTCATTGCTAGAAGGTTGGACTCATTTTGTAAAAGTTAATTTTCCTGTTTGAAAAGGTCCCCTGGAATGGGGTGCATTAGCTTTTAAAAGATTGGAGATAATTGTACCAAGGACATGATTTCTCAATTTGTTGGTTTTTGGAGGCTTAGCTTTGATCGTGGCAACTACCTTTTTCACCCATGTGAAGTCTGCTCTTTTGATAAGCTCAAAACGTCCCTGGATGGGCTTGAACCACCAACCTTTCGGTTAACAGCCGAACGCACTGACCAATTGCGCCACAGAGACAGGCTTGGACCAAAGTTGGTTAAGCCCGATCTGCAAGCCGCTCCCACTTGCTTTTGCTATTCATTGCTAGAAGGTTGGACTCATTTTGTAAAAGTTATTTTTCCTGTTTGAAAAGGTCCCCTGGAATGGGGTGCATTAGCTTTTAAAAGATTGGAGATAATTGTACCAAGGACATGATTTCTCAATTTGTTGGTTTTTGGAGGCTTAGCTCTGATCGTGGCAACTACTTTTTCACCAATGTGAAGTCTGCTCTTTTGATAAGCTCAAAACGTCCCTGGGTGGGCTTGAATCACCAACCTTTCGGTTAACAGCCGAACGCGCTGACCAATTGCGCCACAGAGACAGGTCTGATACAAAGTTGGTTAGGCCTGAACTGCAAGCCCCTCCCACTTGCTTTTGTTATTCATTGCTAGAAGGTTGGGCTCTACATTTTGTAAAAGTTTATTTTCCTGTTTGAAAAGGTCCCCTGGAATGGGGTGCATTAGCTTTTAAAATATTGGAGATAATTGTACCAAGGACAAGATTTCTCAATTTGTTGGTTTTTGGAGGCTTAGCTCTGATCGTGGCAACTACCTTTTTCACCCATGTGAAGTCTGCTCTTTCGATAAGCTCAAAACGTCCCTGGATGGGCTTGAACCACCAACCTTTCGGTTAACAGCCGAACGCGCTGACCAATTGCGCCACAGAGACAGGTCTGATACAAAGTTGGTTAGGCCCGAACTGCAAGCCCCTCCCACTTGCTTTTGTTATTCATTGCTAGAAGGTTGGGCTCTACATTTTGTAAAAGTTTATTTTCCTGTTTGAAAAGGTCCCCTGGAATGGGGTGCATTAGCTTTTAAAATATTGGAGATAATTGTACCAAGGACAAGATTTCTCAATTTGTTGGTTTTTGGAGGCTTAGCTCTGATCGTGGCAACTACCTTTTTCACCCATGTGAAGTCTGCTCTTTTGATAAGCTCAAAACGTCCCTGGATGGGCTTGAACCACCAACCTTTCGGTTAACAGCCGAACGCGCTGACCAATTGCGCCACAGAGACAGGTCTGATACAAAGTTGGTTAGGCCCGAACTGCAAGCCCCTCCCACTTGCTTTTGTTATTCATTGCTAGAAGGTTGGACTCATTTTGTAAAAGTTAATTTTCCTGTTTGAAAAGGTCCCCTGGAATGGGGTGCATTAGCCTTTAAAAGATTGGAGATAATTGTACCAAGGACATGATTTCTCAATTTGTTGGTTTTTGGAGGCTTAGCTCTGATCGTGGAAACTACCTTTTCATCCATTTGAAGTCTGCTCTTTTGATAAGCTCAAAACGTCCCTGGGTGGGCTTGAACCACCAACCTTTCGGTTAACAGCCGAACGCGCTGACCAATTGCGCCACAGAGACAGGTCTGATACAAAGTTGGTTAAGCCCGATCTGCAAGCCGCTCCCACTTGCTTTTGCTATTCATTGCTAGAAGGTTGGACTCATTTTGTAAAAGTTAATTTTCCTGTTTGAAAAGGTCCCCTGGAATGGGGTGCATTAGCTTTTAAAAGATTGGAGATAATTGTACCAAGGACATGATTTCTCAATTTGTTGGTTTTTGGAGGCTTAGCTCTGATCGTGGCAACTACCTTTTTCACCAATGTGAAGTCTGCTCATTTGATAAGCTCAAAACGTCCCTGGGTGGGCTTGAACCACCAACCTTTCGGTTAACAGCCGAACGCGCTGACCAATTGCGCCACGGAGACAGGTCTGATACAAAGTTGGTTAGGCCCGAACTGCAAGCCCCTCCCACTTGCTTTTGTTATTCATTGCTAGAAGGTTGGGCTCTACATTTTGTAAAAGTTTATTTTCCTGTTTGAAAAGGTCCCCTGGAATGGGGTTCATTAGCTTTTAAGATATTGGAGATAATTGTACCAAGGACAAGATTTCTCAATTTGTTGGTTTTTGGAGGCTTAGCTCTGATCGTGGCAACTACCTTTTTCACCCATGTGAAGTCTGCTCTTTTGATAAGCTCAAAACGTCCCTGGGTGGGCTTGAACCACCAACCTTTCGGTTAACAGCAGAACACGCTGACCAATTGCGCCACAGAGACAGGTCTGATACAAAGTTGGTTAGGCCTGAACTGCAAGCCCCTCCCACTTGCTTTTGTTATTCATTGCTAAAAGGTTGGGCTCTACATTTTGTAAAAGTTTATTTTCCTGTTTGAAAAGGTCCCCTGGAATGGGGTGCATTAGCTTTTAAAATATTGGAGATAATTGTACCAAGGACAAGATTTCTCAATTTGTTGGTTTTTGGAGGCTTAGCTCTGATCGTGGCAACTACCTTTTCACCCATGTGAAGTCTGCTCTTTCGATAAGCTCAAAACGTCCCTGGATGGGCTTGAACCACCAACCTTTCGGTTAACAGCCGAACGCGCTGACCAATTGCGCCACAGAGACAGGTCTGATACAAAGTTGGTTAGGCCCGAACTGCAAGCCCCTCCCACTTGCTTTTGTTATTCATTGCTAGAAGGTTGGGCTCTACATTTTGTAAAAGTTTATTTTCCTGTTTGAAAAGGTCCCCTGGAATGGGGTGCATTAGCTTTTAAAATATTGGAGATAATTGTACCAAGGACAAGATTTCTCAATTTGTTGGTTTTTGGAGGCTTAGCTCTGATCGTGGCAACTACTTTTTCACCCATGTGAAGTCTGCTCTTTTGATAAGCTCAAAACGTCCCTGGGTGGGCTTGAACCACCAACCTTTCGGTTAACAGCCGAACGCGCTGACCAATTGCGCCACAGAGACAGGTCTGATACAAAGTTGGTTAGGCCCGAACTGCAAGCCCCTCCCACTTGCTTTTGTTATTCATTGCTAGAAGGTTGGGCTCTACATTTTGTAAAAGTTTATTTTCCTGTTTGAAAAGGTCCCCTGGAATGGGGTGCATTAGCTTTTAAGATATTGGAGATAATTGTACCAAGGACAAGATTTCTCAATTTGTTGGTTTTTGGAGGCTTAGCTCTGATCGTGGCAACTACCTTTTTCACCCATGTGAAGTCTGCTCTTTTGATAAGCTCAAAACGTCCCTGGATGGGCTTGAACCACCAACCTTTCGGTTAACAGCCGAACGCGCTGACCAATTGCGCCACAGAGACAGGTCTGATACAAAGTTGGTTAGGCCCGAACTGCAAGCCCCTCCCACTTGCTTTTGTTATTCATTGCTAGAAGGTTGGACTCATTTTGTAAAAGTTAATTTTCCTGTTTGAAAAGGTCCCCTGGAATGGGGTGCATTAGCCTTTAAAAGATTGGAGATAATTGTACCAAGGACATGATTTCTCAATTTGTTGGTTTTTGGAGGCTTAGCTCTGATCGTGGAAACTACCTTTTCATCCATTTGAAGTCTGCTCTTTTGATAAGCTCAAAACGTCCCTGGGTGGGCTTGAACCACCAACCTTTCGGTTAACAGCCGAACGCGCTGACCAATTGCGCCACAGAGACAGGTCTGATACAAAGTTGGTTAAGCCCGATCTGCAAGCCGCTCCCACTTGCTTTTGCTATTCATTGCTAGAAGGTTGGACTCATTTTGTAAAAGTTAATTTTCCTGTTTGAAAAGGTCCCCTGGAATGGGGTGCATTAGCTTTTAAAAGATTGGAGATAATTGTACCAAGGACATGATTTCTCAATTTGTTGGTTTTTGGAGGCTTAGCTCTGATCGTGGCAACTACTTTTTCACCAATGTGAAGTCTGCTCATTTGATAAGCTCAAAACGTCCCTGGGTGGGCTTGAACCACCAACCTTTCGGTTAACAGCCGAACGCGCTGACCAATTGCGCCACAGAGACAGGTCTGATGCAAAGTTGGTTAGGCCCGAACTGCAAGCCCCTCCCACTTGCTTTTGTTATTCATTGCTAGAAGGTTGGGCTCTACATTTTGTAAAAGTTTATTTTCCTGTTTGAAAAGGTCCCCTGGAATGGGGTTCATTAGCTTTTAAGATATTGGAGATAATTGTACCAAGGACAAGATTTCTCAATTTGTTGGTTTTTGGAGGCTTAGCTCTGATCGTGGCAACTACCTTTTTCACCCATGTGAAGTCTGCTCTTTTGATAAGCTCAAAACATCCCTGGGTGGGCTTGAACCACCAACCTTTCGGTTAACAGCCGAACGCGCTGACCAATTGCGCCACAGAGACAGGTCTGATACAAAGTTGGTTAGGCCTGAACTGCAAGCCCCTCCCACTTGCTTTTGTTATTCATTGCTAGAAGGTTGGGCTCTACATTTTGTAAAAGTTTATTTTCCTGTTTGAAAAGGTCCCCTGGAATGGGGTGCATTAGCTTTTAAAATATTGGAGATAATTGTACCAAGGACAAGATTTCTCAATTTGTTGGTTTTTGGAGGCTTAGCTCTGATCGTGGCAACTACCTTTTCACCCATGTGAAGTCTGCTCTTTCGATAAGCTCAAAACGTCCCTGGATGGGCTTGAACCACCAACCTTTCGGTTAACAGCCGAACGCGCTGACCAATTGCGCCACAGAGACAGGTCTGATACAAAGTTGGTTAGGCCCGAACTGCAAGCCCCTCCCACTTGCTTTTGTTATTCATTGCTAGAAGGTTGGGCTCTACATTTTGTAAAAGTTTATTTTCCTGTTTGAAAAGGTCCCCTGGAATGGGGTGCATTAGCTTTTAAAATATTGGAGATAATTGTACCAAGGACAAGATTTCTCAATTTGTTGGTTTTTGGAGGCTTAGCTCTGATCGTGGCAACTACTTTTTCACCCATGTGAAGTCTGCTCTTTTGATAAGCTCAAAACGTCCCTGGGTGGGCTTGAACCACCAACCTTTCGGTTAACAGCCGAACGCGCTGACCAATTGCGCCACAGAGACAGGTCTGATACAAAGTTGGTTAGGCCCGAACTGCAAGCCCCTCCCACTTGCTTTTGTTATTCATTGCTAGAAGGTTGGGCTCTACATTTTGTAAAAGTTTATTTTCCTGTTTGAAAAGGTCCCCTGGAATGGGGTGCATTAGCTTTTAAGATATTGGAGATAATTGTACCAAGGACAAGATTTCTCAATTTGTTGGTTTTTGGAGGCTTAGCTCTGATCGTGGCAACTACCTTTTTCACCCATGTGAAGTCTGCTCTTTTGATAAGCTCAAAACGTCCCTGGATGGGCTTGAACCACCAACCTTTCGGTTAACAGCCGAACGCGCTGACCAATTGCGCCACAGAGACAGGTCTGATACAAAGTTGGTTAGGCCCGAACTGCAAGCCCCTCCCACTTTCTTTTGTTATTCATTGCTAGAAGGTTGGACTCATTTTGTAAAAGTTAATTTTCCTGTTTGAAAAGGTCCCCTGGAATGGGGTGCATTAGCTTTTAAAAGATTGGAGATAATTGTAACAAGGACATGATTTCTCAATTTGTTGGTTTTTGGAGGCTTAGCTCTGATCGTGGAAACTACCTTTTCATCCATTTGAAGTCTGCTCTTTTGATAAGCTCAAAACGTCCCTGGGTGGGCTTGAACCACCAACCTTTCGGTTAACAGCCGAACGCGCTGACCAATTGCGCCACAGAGACAGATCTGATACAAAGTTGGTTAAGCCCGATCTGCAAGCCCCTCCCACTTGCTTTTGTTATTCATTGCTAGAAGGTTGGGCTCTACATTTTGTAAAAATGTATTTTCCTGTTTGAAAAGGTCCCCTGGAATGGGGTGCATTAGCTTTTAAAAGACCGGAGATAATTGTACCAAGGACAAGATTTCTCAATTTGTTGGTTTTTGGAGGCTTAGCTCTGATCGTGGAAACTACCTTTTTCACCCATGTGAAGTCTGCTCTTTTGATAAGCTCAAAACGTCCCTGGGTGGGCTTGAACCACCAACCTTTCGGTTAACAGCCGAACGCGCTGACCAATTGCGCCACAGAGACAGGTCTGATACAAAGTTGGTTAAGCCCGATCTGCAAGCCGCTCCCACTTGCTTTTGCTATTCATTGCTAGAAGGTTGGACTCATTTTGTAAAAGTTAATTTTCCTGTTTGAAAAGGTCCCCTGGAATGGGGTGCATTAGCTTTTAAAAGATTGGAGATAATTGTACCAAGGACATGATTTCTCAATTTGTTGGTTTTTGGAGGCTTAGCTCTGATCGTGGCAACTACTTTTTCACCAATGTGAAGTCTGCTCATTTGATAAGCTCAAAACGTCCCTGGGTGGGCTTGAACCACCAACCTTTCGGTTAACAGCCGAACGCGCTGACCAATTGCGCCACAGAGACAGGTCTGATACAAAGTTGGTTAGGCCCGAACTGCAAGCCCCTCCCACTTGCTTTTGTTATTCATTGCTAGAAGGTTGGGCTCTACATTTTGTAAAAGTTTATTTTCCTGTTTGAAAAGGTCCCCTGGAATGGGGTTCATTAGCTTTTAAGATATTGGAGATAATTGTACCAAGGACAAGATTTCTCAATTTGTTGGTTTTTGGAGGCTTAGCTCTGATCGTGGCAACTACCTTTTTCACCCATGTGAAGTCTGCTCTTTTGATAAGCTCAAAACGTCCCTGGGTGGGCTTGAACCACCAACCTTTCGGTTAACAGCCGAACGCGCTGACCAATTGCGCCACAGAGACAGGTCTGATACAAAGTTGGTTAGGCCCGAACTGCAAGCCCCTCCCACTTTCTTTTGTTATTCATTGCTAGAAGGTTGGACTCATTTTGTAAAAGTTAATTTTCCTGTTTGAAAAGGTCCCCTGGAATGGGGTGCATTAGCTTTTAAAAGATTGGAGATAATTGTAACAAGGACATGATTTCTCAATTTGTTGGTTTTTGGAGGCTTAGCTCTGATCGTGGAAACTACCTTTTCATCCATTTGAAGTCTGCTCTTTTGATAAGCTCAAAACATCCCTGGGTGGGCTTGAACCACCAACCTTTCGGTTAACAGCCGAACGCGCTGACCAATTGCGCCACAGAGACAGGTCTGATACAAAGTTGGTTAAGCCCGATCTGCAAGCCCCTCCCACTTGCTTTTGTTATTCATTGCTAGAAGGTTGGGCTCTACATTTTGTAAAAATTTATTTTCCTGTTTGAAAAGGTCACCTGGAATGGGGTGCATTAGCTTTTAAAAGACCGGAGATAATTGTACCAAGGACAAGATTTCTCAATTTGTTGGTTTTTGGAGGCTTAGCTCTGATCGTGGAAACTACCTTTTTCACCCATGTGAAGTCTGCTCTTTTGATAAGCTCAAAACGTCCCTGGGTGGGCTTGAACCACCAACCTTTCGGTTAACAGCCGAACGCGCTGACCAATTGCGCCACAGAGACAGGTCTGATACAAAGTTGGTTAAGCCCGATCTGCAAGCCGCTCCCACTTGCTTTTGCTATTCATTGCTAGAAGGTTGGACTCATTTTGTAAAAGTTAATTTTCCTGTTTGAAAAGGTCCCCTGGAATGGGGTGCATTAGCTTTTAAAAGATTGGAGATAATTGTACCAAGGACATGATTTCTCAATTTGTTGGTTTTTGGAGGCTTAGCTCTGATCGTGGCAACTACTTTTTCACCAATGTGAAGTCTGCTCATTTGATAAGCTCAAAACGTCCCTGGGTGGGCTTGAACCACCAACCTTTCGGTTAACAGCCGAACGCGCTGACCAATTGCGCCACAGAGACAGGTCTGATACAAAGTTGGTTAGGCCCGAACTGCAAGCCCCTCCCACTTGCTTTTGTTATTCATTGCTAGAAGGTTGGGCTCTACATTTTGTAAAAGTTTATTTTCCTGTTTGAAAAGGTCCCCTGGAATGGGGTTCATTAGCTTTTAAGATATTGGAGATAATTGTACCAAGGACAAGATTTCTCAATTTGTTGGTTTTTGGAGGCTTAGCTCTGATCGTGGCAACTACCTTTTTCACCCATGTGAAGTCTGCTCTTTTGATAAGCTCAAAACGTCCCTGGGTGGGCTTGAACCACCAACCTTTCGGTTAACAGCCGAACGCGCTGACCAATTGCGCCACAGAGACAGGTCTGATACAAAGTTGGTTAGGCCCGAACTGCAAGCCCTTCCCACTTGCTTTTGTTATTCATTGCTAGAAGGTTGGGCTCTACATTTTGTAAAAGTTTATTTTCCTGTTTGAAAAGGTCCCCTGGAATGGGGTGCATTAGCTTTTAAAATATTGGAGATAATTGTACCAAGGACAAGATTTCTCAATTTGTTGGTTTTTGGAGGCTTAGCTCTGATCGTGGCAACTACTTTTTCACCCATGTGAAGTCTGCTCTTTTGATAAGCTCAAAACGTCCCTGGGTGGGCTTGAACCACCAACCTTTCGGTTAACAGCCGAACGCGCTGACCAATTGCGCCACAGAGACAGGTCTGATACAAAGTTGGTTAGGCCCGAACTGCAAGCCCCTCCCACTTGCTTTTGTTATTCATTGCTAGAAGGTTGGGCTCTACATTTTGTAAAAGTTTATTTTCCTGTTTGAAAAGGTCCCCTGGAATGGGGTGCATTAGCTTTTAAGATATTGGAGATAATTGTACCAAGGACAAGATTTCTCAATTTGTTGGTTTTTGGAGGCTTAGCTCTGATCGTGGCAACTACCTTTTTCACCCATGTGAAGTCTGCTCTTTTGATAAGCTCAAAACGTCCCTGGATGGGCTTGAACCACCAACCTTTCGGTTAACAGCCGAACGCGCTGACCAATTGCGCCACAGAGACAGGTCTGATACAAAGTTGGTTAGGCCCGAACTGCAAGCCCCTCCCACTTTCTTTTGTTATTCATTGCTAGAAGGTTGGACTCATTTTGTAAAAGTTAATTTTCCTGTTTGAAAAGGTCTCCTGGAATGGGGTGCATTAGCTTTTAAAAGATTGGAGATAATTGTAACAAGGACATGATTTCTCAATTTGTTGGTTTTTGGAGGCTTAGCTCTGATCGTGGAAACTACCTTTTCATCCATTTGAAGTCTGCTCTTTTGATAAGCTCAAAACGTCCCTGGGTGGGCTTGAACCACCAACCTTTCGGTTAACAGCCGAACGCGCTGACCAATTGCGCCACAGAGACAGGTCTGATACAAAGTTGGTTAAGCCCGATCTGCAAGCCCCTCCCACTTGCTTTTGTTATTCATTGCTAGAAGGTTGGGCTCTACATTTTGTAAAAATTTATTTTCCTGTTTGAAAAGGTCCCCTGGAATGGGGTGCATTAGCTTTTAAAAGACCGGAGATAATTGTACCAAGGACAAGATTTCTCAATTTGTTGGTTTTTGGAGGCTTAGCTCTGATCGTGGAAACTACCTTTTTCACCCATGTGAAGTCTGCTCTTTTGATAAGCTCAAAACGTCCCTGGGTGGGCTTGAACCACCAACCTTTCGGTTAACAGCCGAACGCGCTGACCAATTGCGCCACAGAGACAGGTCTGATACAAAGTTGGTTAGGCCTGAACTGCAAGCCCCTCCCACTTGCTTTTGTTATTCATTGCTAGAAGGTTGGGCTCTACATTTTGTAAAAGTTTATTTTCCTGTTTGAAAAGGTCCCCTGGAATGGGGTGCATTAGCTTTTAAAATATTGGAGATAATTGTACCAAGGACAAGATTTCTCAATTTGTTGGTTTTTGGAGGCTTAGCTCTGATCGTGGCAACTACCTTTTCACCCATGTGAAGTCTGCTCTTTCGATAAGCTCAAAACGTCCCTGGATGGGCTTGAACCACCAACCTTTCGGTTAACAGCCGAACGCGCTGACCAATTGCGCCACAGAGACAGGTCTGATACAAAGTTGGTTAGGCCCGAACTGCAAGCCCCTCCCACTTGCTTTTGTTATTCATTGCTAGAAGGTTGGGCTCTACATTTTGTAAAAGTTTATTTTCCTGTTTGAAAAGGTCCCCTGGAATGGGGTGCATTAGCTTTTAAAATATTGGAGATAATTGTACCAAGGACAAGATTTCTCAATTTGTTGGTTTTTGGAGGCTTAGCTCTGATCGTGGCAACTACTTTTTCACCCATGTGAAGTCTGCTCTTTTGATAAGCTCAAAACGTCCCTGGGTGGGCTTGAACCACCAACCTTTCGGTTAACAGCCGAACGCGCTGACCAATTGCGCCACAGAGACAGGTCTGATACAAAGTTGGTTAGGCCCGAACTGCAAGCCCCTCCCACTTGCTTTTGTTATTCATTGCTAGAAGGTTGGGCTCTACATTTTGTAAAAGTTTATTTTCCTGTTTGAAAAGGTCCCCTGGAATGGGGTGCATTAGCTTTTAAGATATTGGAGATAATTGTACCAAGGACAAGATTTCTCAATTTGTTGGTTTTTGGAGGCTTAGCTCTGATCGTGGCAACTACCTTTTCACCCATGTGAAGTCTGCTCTTTTGATAAGCTCAAAACGTCCCTGGATGGGCTTGAACCACCAACCTTTCGGTTAACAGCCGAACGCGCTGACCAATTGCGCCACAGAGACAGGTCTGATACAAAGTTGGTTAGGCCCGAACTGCAAGCCCCTCCCACTTTCTTTTGTTATTCATTGCTAGAAGGTTGGACTCATTTTGTAAAAGTTAATTTTCCTGTTTGAAAAGGTCCCCTGGAATGGGGTGCATTAGCTTTTAAAAGATTGGAGATAATTGTAACAAGGACATGATTTCTCAATTTGTTGGTTTTTGGAGGCTTAGCTCTGATCGTGGAAACTACCTTTTCATCCATTTGAAGTCTGCTCTTTTGATAAGCTCAAAACGTCCCTGGGTGGGCTTGAACCACCAAGCTTTCGGTTAACAGCCGAACGCGCTGACCAATTGCGCCACAGAGACAGGTCTGATACAAAGTTGGTTAAGCCCGATCTGCAAGCCCCTCCCACTTGCTTTTGTTATTCATTGCTAGAAGGTTGGGCTCTACATTTTGTAAAAATTTATTTTCCTGTTTGAAAAGGTCCCCTGGAATGGGGTGCATTAGCTTTTAAAAGACCGGAGATAATTGTACCAAGGACAAGATTTCTCAATTTGTTGGTTTTTGGAGGCTTAGCTCTGATCGTGGAAACTACCTTTTTCACCCATGTGAAGTCTGCTCTTTTGATAAGCTCAAAACGTCCCTGGGTCGGCTTGAACCACCAACCTTTCGGTTAACAGCCGAACGCGCTGACCAATTGCGCCACAGAGACAGGTCTGATACAAAGTTGGTTAAGCCCGATCTGCAAGCCGCTCCCACTTGCTTTTGCTATTCATTGCTAGAAGGTTGGACTCATTTTGTAAAAGTTATTTTTCCTGTTTGAAAAGGTCCCCTGGAATGGGGTGCATTAGCTTTTAAAAGATTGGAGATAATTGTACCAAGGACATGATTTCTCAATTTGTTGGTTTTTGGAGGCTTAGCTCTGATCGTGGCAACTACCTTTTTCACCCATGTGAAGTCTGCTCTTTCGATAAGCTCAAAACGTCCCTGGATGGGCTTGAACCACCAACCTTTCGGTTAACAGCCGAACGCGCTGACCAATTGCGCCACAGAGACAGGTCTGATACAAAGTTGGTTAGGCCCGAACTGCAAGCCCCTCCCACTTGCTTTTGTTATTCATTGCTAGAAGGTTGGGCTCTACATTTTGTAAAAGTTTATTTTCCTGTTTGAAAAGGTCCCCTGGAATGGGGTGCATTAGCTTTTAAAATATTGGAGATAATTGTACCAAGGACAAGATTTCTCAATTTGTTGGTTTTTGGAGGCTTAGCTCTGATCGTGGTAACTACCTTTTTCACCCATGTGAAGTCTGCTCTTTTGATAAGCTCAAAACGTCCCTGGATGGGCTTGAACCACCAACCTTTCGGTTAACAGCCGAACGCGCTGACCAATTGCGCCACAGAGACAGGTCTGATACAAAGTTGGTTAGGCCCGAACTGCAAGCCCCTCCCACTTGCTTTTGTTATTCATTGCTAGAAGGTTGGACTCATTTTGTAAAAGTTAATTTTCCTGTTTGAAAAGGTCCCCTGGAATGGGGTGCATTAGCTTTTAAAAGATTGGAGATAATTGTACCAAGGACATGATTTCTCAATTTGTTGGTTTTTGGAGGCTTAGTTCTGATCGTGGCAACTACCTTTTTCACCCATGTGAAGTCTGCTCTTTTGATAAGCTCAAAACGTCCCTGGATGGGCTTGAACCACCAACCTTTCGGTTAACAGCCGAACGCGCTGACCAATTGCGCCACAGAGACAGGTCTGATACAAAGTTGGTTAGGCCCGAACTGCAAGCCCCTCCCACTTGCTTTTGTTATTCATTGCTAGAAGGTTGGACTCATTTTGTAAAAGTTAATTTTCCTGTTTGAAAAGGTCCCCTGGAATGGGGTGCATTAGCTTTTAAAAGATTGGAGATAATTGTACCAAGGACATGATTTCTCAATTTGTTGGTTTTTGGAGGCTTAGCTCTGATCGTGGAAACTACCTTTTCATCCATTTGAAGTCTGCTCTTTTGATAAGCTCAAAACGTCCCTGGGTGGGCTTGAACCACCAACCTTTCGGTTAACAGCCGAACGCGCTGACCAATTGCGCCACAGAGACAGGCTTGGACCAAAGTTGGTTAAGCCCGATCTGCAAGCCGCTCCCACTTGCTTTTGCTATTCATTGCTAGAAGGTTAGACTCATTTTGTAAAAGTTAATTTTCCTGTTTGAAAAGGTCCCCTGGAATGGGGTGCATTAGCTTTTAAAAGATTGGAGATAATTGTACCAAGGACATGATTTCTCAATTTGTTGGTTTTTGGAGGCTTAGCTCTGATCGTGGCAACTACTTTTTCACCAATGTGAAGTCTGCTCTTTTGATAAGCTCAAAACGTCCCTGGGTGGGCTTGAACCACCAACCTTTCGGTTAACAGCCGAACGCGCTGACCAATTGCGCCACAGAGACAGGTCTGATACAAAGTTGGTTAGGCCTGAACTGCAAGCCCCTCCCACTTGCTTTTGTTATTCATTGCTAGAAGGTTGGGCTCTACATTTTGTAAAAGTTTATTTTCCTGTTTGAAAAGGTCCCCTGGAATGGGATGCATTAGCTTTTAAAATATTGGAGATAATTGTACCAAGGACAAGATTTCTCAATTCGTTGGTTTTTGGAGGCTTAGCTCTGATCGTGGCAACTACCTTTTTCACCCATGTGAAGTCTGCTCTTTCGATAAGCTCAAAACGTCCCTGGATGGGCTTGAACCACCAACCTTTCGGTTAACAGCCGAACGCGCTGACCAATTGCGCCACAGAGACAGGTCTGATACAAAGTTGGTTAGGCCCGAACTGCAAGCCCCTCCCACTTGCTTTTGTTATTCATTGCTAGAAGGTTGGGCTCTACATTTTGTAAAAGTTTATTTTCCTGTTTGAAAAGGTCCCCTGGAATGGGGTGCATTAGCTTTTAAAATATTGGAGATAATTGTACCAAGGACAAGATTTCTCAATTTGTTGGTTTTTGGAGGCTTAGCTCTGATCGTGGCAACTACCTTTTTCACCCATGTGAAGTCTGCTCTTTTGATAAGCTCAAAACGTCCCTGGATGGGCTTGAACCACCAACCTTTCGGTTAACAGCCGAACGCGCTGACCAATTGCGCCACAGAGACAGGTCTGATACAAAGTTGGTTAGGCCCGAACTGCAAGCCCCTCCCACTTGCTTTTGTTATTCATTGCTAGAAGGTTGGACTCATTTTGTAAAAGTTAATTTTCCTGTTTGAAAAGGTCCCCTGGAATGGGGTGCATTAGCCTTTAAAAGATTGGAGATAATTGTACCAAGGACATGATTTCTCAATTTGTTGGTTTTTGGAGGCTTAGCTCTGATCGTGGAAACTACCTTTTCATCCATTTGAAGTCTGCTCTTTTGATAAGCTCAAAACGTCCCTGGGTGGGCTTGAACCACCAACCTTTCGGTTAACAGCCGAACGCGCTGACCAATTGCGCCACAGAGACAGGTCTGATACAAAGTTGGTTAAGCCCGATCTGCAAGCCGCTCCCACTTGCTTTTGCTATTCATTGCTAGAAGGTTGGACTCATTTTGTAAAAGTTAATTTTCCTGTTTGAAAAGGTCCCCTGGAATGGGGTGCATTAGCTTTTAAAAGATTGGAGATAATTGTACCAAGGACAAGATTTCTCAATTTGTTGGTTTAGCTCTGATCGTGGCAACTACCTTTTTCACCCATGTGAAGTCTGCTCTTTTGATAAGCTCAAAACGTCCCTGGGTGGGCTTGAACCACCAACCTTTCGGTTAACAGCCGAACGCGCTGACCAATTGCGCCACAGAGACAGGTCTGATACAAAGTTGGTTAGGCCTGAACTGCAAGCCCCTCCCACTTGCTTTTGTTATTCATTGCTAGAAGGTTGGGCTCTACATTTTGTAAAAGTTTATTTTCCTGTTTGAAAAGGTCCCCTGGAATGGGGTGCATTAGCTTTTAAAATATTGGAGATAATTGTACCAAGGACAAGATTTCTCAATTTGTTGGTTTTTGGAGGCTTAGCTCTGATCGTGGCAACTACTTTTTCACCCATGTGAAGTCTGCTCTTTTGATAAGCTCAAAACGTCCCTGGGTGGGCTTGAACCACCAACCTTTCGGTTAACAGCCGAACGCGCTGACCAATTGCGCCACAGAGACAGGTCTGATACAAAGTTGGTTAGGCCCGAACTGCAAGCCCCTCCCACTTGCTTTTGTTATTCATTGCTAGAAGGTTGGGCTCTACATTTTGTAAAAGTTTATTTTCCTGTTTGAAAAGGTCCCCTGGAATGGGGTGCATTAGCTTTTAAGATATTGGAGATAATTGTACCAAGGACAAGATTTCTCAATTTGTTGGTTTTTGGAGGCTTAGCTCTGATCGTGGCAACTACTTTTTCACCCATGTGAAGTCTGCTCTTTCGATAAGCTCAAAACGTCCCTGGGTGGGCTTGAACCACCAACCTTTCGGTTAACAGCCGAACGCGCTGACCAATTGCGCCACAGAGACAGGTCTGATACAAAGTTGGTTAGGCCCGAACTGCAAGCCCCTCCCACTTGCTTTTGTTATTCATTGCTAGAAGGTTGGGCTCTACATTTTGTAAAAGTTTATTTTCCTGTTTGAAAAGGTCCCCTGGAATGGGGTGCATTAGCTTTTAAAATATTGGAGATAATTGTACCAAGGACAAGATTTCTCAATTTGTTGGTTTTTGGAGGCTTAGCTCTGATCGTGGCAACTACCTTTTTCACCGATGTGAAGTCTGCTCTTTTGATAAACTCAAAACGTCCCTGGATGGGCTTGAACCACCAACCTTTCGGTTAACAGCCGAACGCGCTGACCAATTGCGCCACAGAGACAGGTCTGATACAAAGTTGGTTAGGCCCGAACTGCAAGCCCCTCCCACTTGCTTTTGTTATTCATTGCTAGAAGGTTGGACTCATTTTGTAAAAGTTAATTTTCCTGTTTGAAAAGGTCCCCTGGAATGGGGTGCATTAGCCTTTAACAGATTGGAGATAATTGTACCAAGGACATGATTTCTCAATTTGTTGGTTTTTGGAGGCTTAGCTCTGATCGTGGAAACTACCTTTTCATCCATTTGAAGTCTGCTCTTTTGATAAGCTCAAAACGTCCCTGGGTGGGCTTGAACCACCAACCTTTCGGTTAACAGCCGAACGCGCTGACCAATTGCGCCACAGAGACAGGTCTGATACAAAGTTGGTTAAGCCCGATCTGCAAGCCGCTCCCACTTGCTTTTGCTATTCATTGCTAGAAGGTTGGACTCATTTTGTAAAAGTTAATTTTCCTGTTTGAAAAGGTCCCCTGGAATGGGGTGCATTAGCTTTTAAAAGATTGGAGATAATTGTACCAAGGACAAGATTTCTCAATTTGTTGGTTTAGCTCTGATCGTGGCAACTACCTTTTTCACCCATGTGAAGTCTGCTCTTTTGATAAGCTCAAAACGTCCCTGGGTGGGCTTGAACCACCAACCTTTCGGTTAACAGCCAAACGCGCTGACCAATTGCGCCACAGAGACAGGTCTGATACAAAGTTGGTTAGGCCTGAACTGCAAGCCCCTCCCACTTGCTTTTGTTATTCATTGCTAGAAGGTTGGGCTCTACATTTTGTAAAAGTTTATTTTCCTGTTTGAAAAGGTCCCCTGGAATGGGGTGCATTAGCTTTTAAAATATTGGAGATAATTGTACCAAGGACAAGATTTCTCAATTTGTTGGTTTTTGGAGGCTTAGCTCTGATCGTGGCAACTACCTTTTTCACCCATGTGAAGTCTGCTCTTTTGATAAGCTCAAAACGTCCCTGGATGGGCTTGAACCACCAACCTTTCGGTTAACAGCCGAACGCGCTGACCAATTGCGCCACAGAGACAGGTCTGATACAAAGTTGGTTAGGCCCGAACTGCAAGCCCCTCCCACTTGCTTTTGTTATTCATTGCTAGAAGGTTGGACTCATTTTGTAAAAGTTAATTTTCCTGTTTGAAAAGGTCCCCTGGAATGGGGTGCATTAGCCTTTAAAAGATTGGAGATAATTGTACCAAGGACATGATTTCTCAATTTGTTGGTTTTTGGAGGCTTAGCTCTGATCGTGGAAACTACCTTTTCATCCATTTGAAGTCTGCTCTTTTGATAAGCTCAAAACGTCCCTGGGTGGGCTTGAACCACCAACCTTTCGGTTAACAGCCGAACGCGCTGACCAATTGCGCCACAGAGACAGGTCTGATACAAAGTTGGTTAAGCCCGATCTGCAAGCCGCTCCCACTTGCTTTTGCTATTCATTGCTAGAAGGTTGGACTCATTTTGTAAAAGTTAATTTTCCTGTTTGAAAAGGTCCCCTGGAATGGGGTGCATTAGCTTTTAAAAGATTGGAGATAATTGTACCAAGGACAAGATTTCTCAATTTGTTGGTTTAGCTCTGATCGTGGCAACTACCTTTTTCACCCATGTGAAGTCTGCTCTTTTGATAAGCTCAAAACGTCCCTGGGTGGGCTTGAACCACCAACCTTTCGGTTAACAGCCGAACGCGCTGACCAATTGCGCCACAGAGACAGGTCTGATACAAAGTTGGTTAGGCCTGAACTGCAAGCCCCTCCCACTTGCTTTTGTTATTCATTGCTAGAAGGTTGGGCTCTACATTTTGTAAAAGTTTATTTTCCTGTTTGAAAAGGTCCCCTGGAATGGGGTGCATTAGCTTTTAAAATATTGGAGATAATTGTACCAAGGACAAGATTTCTCAATTTGTTGGTTTTTGGAGGCTTAGCTCTGATCGTGGCAACTACTTTTTCACCCATGTGAAGTCTGCTCTTTTGATAAGCTCAAAACGTCCCTGGGTGGGCTTGAACCACCAACCTTTCGGTTAACAGCCGAACGCGCTGACCAATTGCGCCACAGAGACAGGTCTGATACAAAGTTGGTTAGGCCCGAACTGCAAGCCCCTCCCACTTGCTTTTGTTATTCATTGCTAGAAGGTTGGGCTCTACATTTTGTAAAAGTTTATTTTCCTGTTTGAAAAGGTCCCCTGGAATGGGGTGCATTAGCTTTTAAGATATTGGAGATAATTGTACCAAGGACAAGATTTCTCAATTTGTTGGTTTTTGGAGGCTTAGCTCTGATCGTGGCAACTACTTTTTCACCCATGTGAAGTCTGCTCTTTCGATAAGCTCAAAACGTCCCTGGGTGGGCTTGAACCACCAACCTTTCGGTTAACAGCCGAACGCGCTGACCAATTGCGCCACAGAGACAGGTCTGATACAAAGTTGGTTAGGCCCGAACTGCAAGCCCCTCCCACTTGCTTTTGTTATTCATTGCTAGAAGGTTGGGCTCTACATTTTGTAAAAGTTTATTTTCCTGTTTGAAAAGGTCCCCTGGAATGGGGTGCATTAGCTTTTAAAATATTGGAGATAATTGTACCAAGGACAAGATTTCTCAATTTGTTGGTTTTTGGAGGCTTAGCTCTGATCGTGGCAACTACCTTTTTCACCGATGTGAAGTCTGCTCTTTTGATAAACTCAAAACGTCCCTGGATGGGCTTGAACCACCAACCTTTCGGTTAACAGCCGAACGCGCTGACCAATTGCGCCACAGAGACAGGTCTGATACAAAGTTGGTTAGGCCCGAACTGCAAGCCCCTCCCACTTGCTTTTGTTATTCATTGCTAGAAGGTTGGACTCATTTTGTAAAAGTTAATTTTCCTGTTTGAAAAGGTCCCCTGGAATGGGGTGCATTAGCCTTTAACAGATTGGAGATAATTGTACCAAGGACATGATTTCTCAATTTGTTGGTTTTTGGAGGCTTAGCTCTGATCGTGGAAACTACCTTTTCATCCATTTGAAGTCTGCTCTTTTGATAAGCTCAAAACGTCCCTGGGTGGGCTTGAACCACCAACCTTTCGGTTAACAGCCGAACGCGCTGACCAATTGCGCCACAGAGACAGGTCTGATACAAAGTTGGTTAAGCCCGATCTGCAAGCCGCTCCCACTTGCTTTTGCTATTCATTGCTAGAAGGTTGGACTCATTTTGTAAAAGTTAATTTTCCTGTTTGAAAAGGTCCCCTGGAATGGGGTGCATTAGCTTTTAAAAGATTGGAGATAATTGTACCAAGGACAAGATTTCTCAATTTGTTGGTTTAGCTCTGATCGTGGCAACTACCTTTTTCACCCATGTGAAGTCTGCTCTTTTGATAAGCTCAAAACGTCCCTGGGTGGGCTTGAACCACCAACCTTTCGGTTAACAGCCAAACGCGCTGACCAATTGCGCCACAGAGACAGGTCTGATACAAAGTTGGTTAGGCCTGAACTGCAAGCCCCTCCCACTTGCTTTTGTTATTCATTGCTAGAAGGTTGGGCTCTACATTTTGTAAAAGTTTATTTTCCTGTTTGAAAAGGTCCCCTGGAATGGGGTGCATTAGCTTTTAAAATATTGGAGATAATTGTACCAAGGACAAGATTTCTCAATTTGTTGGTTTTTGGAGGCTTAGCTCTGATCGTGGCAACTACTTTTTCACCCATGTGAAGTCTGCTCTTTTGATAAGCTCAAAACGTCCCTGGGTGGGCTTGAACCACCAACCTTTCGGTTAACAGCCGAACGCGCTGACCAATTGCGCCACAGAGACAGGTCTGATACAAAGTTGGTTAGGCCCGAACTGCAAGCCCCTCCCACTTGCTTTTGTTATTCATTGCTAGAAGGTTGGGCTCTACATTTTGTAAAAGTTTATTTTCCTGTTTGAAAAGGTCCCCTGGAATGGGGTGCATTAGCTTTTAAGATATTGGAGATAATTGTACCAAGGACAAGATTTCTCAATTTGTTGGTTTTTGGAGGCTTAGCTCTGATCGTGGCAACTACCTTTTTCACCCATGTGAAGTCTGCTCTTTTGATAAGCTCAAAACGCCCCTGGATGGGCTTGAACCACCAACCTTTCGGTTAACAGCCGAACGCGCTGACCAATTGCGCCACAGAGACAGGTCTGATACAAAGTTGGTTAGGCCCGAACTGCAAGCCCCTCCCACTTGCTTTTGTTATTCATTGCTAGAAGGTTGGGCTCTACATTTTGTAAAAGTTTATTTTCCTGTTTGAAAAGGTCCCCTGGAATGGGGTGCATTAGCTTTTAAAAGATTGGAGATAATTGTAACAAGGACATGATTTCTCAATTTGTTGGTTTTTGGAGGCTTAGCTCTGATCGTGGAAACTACCTTTTCATCCATTTGAAGTCTGCTCTTTTGATAAGCTCAAAACGTCCCTGGGTGGGCTTGAACCACCAACCTTTCAGTTAACAGCCGAACGCGCTGACCAATTGCGCCACAGAGACAGGTCTGATACAAAGTTGGTTAAGCCCGATCTGCAAGCCGCTCCCACTTGCTTTTGCTATTCATTGCTAGAAGGTTGGACTCATTTTGTAAAAGTTAATTTTCCTGTTTGAAAAGGTCCCCTGGAATGGGGTGCATTAGCTTTTAAAAGATTGGAGATAATTGTACCAAGGACATGATTTCTCAATTTGTTGGTTTTTGGAGGCTTAGCTCTGATCGTGGCAACTACTTTTTCACCAATGTGAAGTCTGCTCTTTTGATAAGCTCAAAACATCCCTGGGTGGGCTTGAACCACCAACCTTTCGGTTAACAGCCGAACGCGCTGACCAATTGCGCCACAGAGACAGGTCTGATACAAAGTTGGTTAGGCCCGAACTGCAAGCCCCTCCCACTTTCTTTTGTTATTCATTGCTAGAAGGTTGGGCTCTACATTTTGTAAAAGTTTATTTTCCTGTTTGAAAAGGTCCCCTGGAATGGGGTGCATTAGCTTTTAAAATATTGGAGATAATTGTACCAAGGACAAGATTTCTCAATTTGTTGGTTTTTGGAGGCTTAGCTCTGATCGTGGCAACTACCTTTTTCACCCATGTGAAGTCTGCTCTTTTGATAAGCTCAAAACGTCCCTGGATGGGCTTGAACCACCAACCTTTCGGTTAACAGCCGAACGCGCTGACCAATTGCGCCACAGAGACAGGTCTGATACAAAGTTGGTTAGGCCCGAACTGCAAGCCCCTCCCACTTGCTTTTGTTATTCATTGCTAGAAGGTTGGACTCATTTTGTAAAAGTTAATTTTCCTGTTTGAAAAGGTCCCCTGGAATGGGGTGCATTAGCTTTTAAAAGATTGGAGATAATTGTACCAAGGACATGATTTCTCAATTTGTTGGTTTTTGGAGGCTTAGCTCTGATCGTGGAAACTACCTTTTCATCCATTTGAAGTCTGCTCTTTTGATAAGCTCAAAACGTCCCTGGGTGGGCTTGAACCACCAACCTTTCGGTTAACAGCCAAACGCCCTGACCAATTGCGCCACAGAGACAGGTCTGATACAAAGTTGGTTAGGCCCGAACTGCAAGCCCCTCCCACTTGCTTTTGTTATTCATTGCTAGAAGGTTGGACTCATTTTGTAAAAGTTAATTTTCCTGTTTGAAAAGGTCCCCTGGAATGGGGTGCATTAGCTTTTAAAAGATTGGAGATAATTGTACCAAGGACATGATTTCTCAATTTGTTGGTTTTTGGAGGCTTAGCTCTGATCGTGGCAACTACTTTTTCACCAATGTGAAGTCTGCTCTTTTGATAAGCTCAAAACGTCCCTGGGTGGGCTTGAACCACCAACCTTTCGGTTAACAGCCGAACGCGCTGACCAATTGCGCCACAGAGACAGGTCTGATACAAAGTTGGTTAGGCCCGAACTGCAAGCCCCTTCCACTTGCTTTTGTTATTCATTGCTAGAAGGTTGGGCTCTACATTTTGTAAAAGTTTATTTTCCTGTTTGAAAAGGTCCCCTGGAATGGGGTGCATTAGCTTTTAAAAGATTGGAGATAATTGTACCAAGGACATGATTTCTCAATTTGTTGGTTTTTGGAGGCTTAGCTCTGATCGTGGAAACTACCTTTTCATCCATTTGAAGTCTGCTCTTTTGATAAGCTCAAAACGTCCCTGGGTGGGCTTGAACCACCAACCTTTCGGTTAACAGCCGAATGCGCTGACCAATTGCGCCACAGAGACAGGCTTGGACCAAAGTTGGTTAAGCCCGATCTGCAAGCCGCTCCCACTTGCTTTTGCTATTCATTGCTAGAAGGTTGGACTCATTTTGTAAAAGTTAATTTTCCTGTTTGAAAAGGTCCCCTGGAATGGGGTGCATTAGCTTTTAAAAGATTGGAGATAATTGTACCAAGGACCTGATTTCTCAATTTGTTGGTTTTTGGAGGCTCAGCTCTGATCGTGGCAACTACTTTTTCACCAATGTGAAGTCTGCTCTTTTGATAAGCTCAAAACGTCCCTGGATGGGCTTGAACCACCAACCTTTCGGTTAACAGCCGAACGCGCTGACCAATTGCGCCACAGAGACAGGTCTGATACAAAGTTGGTTAGGCCCGAACTGCAAGCCCCTCCCACTTGCTTTTGTTATTCATTGCTAGAAGGTTGGCCTCTACATTTTATAAAAGTTTATTTTCCTGTTTGAAAAGGTCCCCTGGAATGGGGTGCATTAGCTTTTAAAATATTGGAGATAATTGTACCAAGGACAAGATTTCTCAATTTGTTGGTTTTTGGAGGCTTAGCTCTGATCGTGGCAACTACCTTTTTCACCCATGTGAAGTCTGCTCTTTTGATAAGCTCAAAACGTCCCTGGATGGGCTTGAACCACCAACCTTTCGGTTAACAGCCGAACGCGCTGACCAATTGCGCCACAGAGACAGGTCTGATACAAAGTTGGTTAGGCCCGAACTGCAAGCCCCTCCCACTTGCTTTTGTTATTCATTGCTAGAAGGTTGGCCTCTACATTTTATAAAAGTTTATTTTCCTGTTTGAAAAGGTCCCCTGGAATGGGGTGCATTAGCTTTTAAAATATTGGAGATAATTGTACCAAGGACAAGATTTCTCAATTTGTTGGTTTTTGGAGGCTTAGCTCTGATCGTGGCAACTACCTTTTTCACCCATGTGAAGTCTGCTCTTTTGATAAGCTCAAAACGTCCCTGGATGGGCTTGAACCACCAACCTTTCGGTTAACAGCCGAACGCGCTGACCAATTGCGCCACAGAGACAGGTCTGATACAAAGTTGGTTAGGCCCGAACTGCAAGCCCCTCCCACTTGCTTTTGTTATTCATTGCTAGAAGGTTGGGCTCTACATTTTGTAAAAGTTTATTTTCCTGTTTGAAAAGGTCCCCTGGAATGGGGTGCATTAGCTTTTAAAAGACCGGAGATAATTGTACCAAGGACAAGATTTCTCAATTTGTTGGTTTTTGGAGGCTTAGCTCTGATCGTGGAAACTACCTTTTTCACCCATGTGAAGTCTGCTCTTTTGATAAGCTCAAAACGTCCCTGGGTGGGCTTGAACCACCAACCTCTCGGTTAACAGCCGAACGCGCTGACCAATTGCGCCACAGAGACAGGCCTGATACAATGTTGGTTAGGCCCAAACTGCAAGCCCCTCCCACTTGCTTTTGTTATTCATTGCTAGAAGGTTGGGCTCTACATTTTGTAAAAGTTTATTTTCCTGTTTGAAAAGGTCCCCTGGAATGGGGTGCAAATAGCTTTTAAAGGGTTGGAGATAACTGTACCAAGGACAAGATTTCTCAATTTGTTGGTTTTGGAGGCTTAGCTCTGATCGTGGCAACTACCTTTTTCATCCATGTGGAGTCTGCTCTTTTGATAAGCTCAAAACGTCCCTGGGTGGGCTTGAACCACCAACCTTTCGGTTAACAGCCGAACGCGCTGACCAATTGCGCCACAGAGACAGGCTTGGACCAAAGTTGGTTAAGCCCGATCTGCAAGCCGCTCCCACTTGCTTTTGCTATTCATTGCTAGAAGGTTGGACTCATTTTGTAAAAGTTAATTTTCCTGTTTGAAAAGGTCCCCTGGAATGGGGTGCATTAGCTTTTAAAAGACCGGAGATAATTGTACCAAGGACAAGATTTCTCAATTTGTTGGTTTTTGGAGGCTTAGCTCTGATCGTGGCAACTACCTTTTTCACCCATGTGAAGTCTGCTCTTTTGATAAGCTCAAAAAGTCCCTGGGTGGGCTTGATCCACCAACCTTTCGGTTAACAGCCGAACGCGCTGACCAATTGCGCCACAGAGACAGGTCTGATACAAAGTTGGTTAGGCCCGAACTGCAAGCCGCTCCCACTTGCTTTTGCTATTCATTGCTAGAAGGTTGGACTCATTTTGTAAAAGTTACTTTTCCTGTTTGAAAAGGTCCCCTGGAATGGGGTGCATTAGCTTTTAAAAGATTGGAGATAATTGTACCAAGGACATGATTTCTCAATTTGTTGGTTTTTGGAGGCTCAGCTCTGATCGTGGCAACTACTTTTTCACCAATGTGAAGTCTGCTCTTTTGATAAGCTCAAAACGTCCCTGGGTGGGCTTGAACCACCAACCTTTCGGTTAACAGCCGAACGCGCTGACCAATTGCGCCACAGAGACAGGTCTGATACAAAGTTGGTTAGGCCCGAACTGCAAGCCCCTCCCACTTGCTTTTGTTATTCATTGCTAGAAGGTTGGACTCATTTTGTAAAAGTTAATTTTCCTGTTTGAAAAGGTCCCCTGGAATGGGGTGCATTAGCTTTTAAAAGATTGGAGATAATTGTACCAAGGACATGATTTCTCAATTTGTTGGTTTTTGGAGGCTTAGCTCTGATCGTGGAAACTACCTTTTCATCCATTTGAAGTCTGCTCTTTTGATAAGCTCAAAACGTCCCTGGGTGGGCTTGAACCACCAACCTTTCGGTTAACAGCCGAACGCGCTGACTAATTGCGCCACAGAGACAGGTCTGATTCAAAGTTGGTTAGGCCCGAACTGCAAGCCCCTCCCACTTGCTTTTGTTATTCATTGCTAGAAGGTTGGACTCATTTTGTAAAAGTTAATTTTCCTGTTTGAAAAGGTCCCCTGGAATGGGGTGCATTAGCTTTTAAAAGATTGGAGATAATTGTACCAAGGACATGATTTCTCAATTTGTTGGTTTTTGGAGGCTTAGCTCTGATCGTGGAAACTACCTTTTCATCCATTTGAAGTCTTCTCTTTTGATAAGCTCAAAACGTCCCTGGGTGGGCTTGAACCACCAACCTTTCGGTTAACAGCCGAACGCGCTGACCAATTGCGCCACAGAGACAGGTCTGACACAAAGTTGGTTAAGCCCGATCTGCAAGCCGCTCCCACTTGCTTTTGCTATTCATTGCTAGAAGGTTGGACTCATTTTGTAAAAGTTAATTTTCCTGTTTGAAAAGGTCCCCTGGAATGGGGTGCATTAGCTTTTAAAAGATTGGAGATAATTGTACCAAGGACAAGATTTCTCAATTTGTTGGTTTTTGGAGGCTTAGCTCTGATCGTGGCAACTACCTTTTTCACCCATGTGAAGTCTGCTCTTTTGATAAGCTCAAAAAGTCCCTGGGTGGGCTTGATCCACCAACCTTTCGGTTAACAGCCGAACGCGCTGACCAATTGCGCCACAGAGACAGGCTTGGACCAAAGTTGGTTAAGCCCGATCTGCAAGCCGCTCCCACTTGCTTTTGCTATTCATTGCTAGAAGGTTGGACTCATTTTGTAAAAGTTAATTTTCCTGTTTGAAAAGGTCCCCTGGAATGGGGTGCATTAGCTTTTAAAAGACCGGAGATAATTGTACCAAGGACAAGATTTCTCAATTTGTTGGTTTTGGAGGCTTAGCTCTGATCGTGGAAACTACCTTTTTCATCCATTTGAAGTCTGCTCTTTTGATAAGCTCAAAACGTCCCTGGGTGGGCTTGAACCACCAACCTTTCGGTTAACAGCCGAACGCGCTGACCAATTGCGCCACAGAGACAGGCCTGATACAAAGTTGGTTGGGCCCGAACTGCAAGCCCCTCCCACTTGCTTTTGTTATTCATTGCTAGAAGGTTGGGCTCTACATTTTGTAAAAGTTTATTTTCCTGTTTGAAAAGGTCCCCTGGAATGGGGTTCATTAGCTTTTAAAAGACCGGAGATAATTGTACCAAGGACAAGATTTCTCAATTTGTTGGTTTTTTTAGGCTTAGCTCTGATCGTGGCAACTACCTTTTTCATCCATGTGAAGTCTGCTCTTTTGATAAGCTCAAAACGTCCCTGGGTGGGCTTGAACCACCAACCTTTCGGTTAACAGCCGAACGCGCTGACCAATTGCGCCACAGAGACAGGCCTGATACAATGTTGGTTAGGCCCAAACTGCAAGCCCCTCCCACTTGCTTTTGTTATTCATTGCTAGAAGGTTGGGCTCTACATTTTGTAAAAGTTTATTTTCCTGTTTGAAAAGGTCCCCTGGAATGGGGTGCAAATAGCTTTTAAAGGGTTGGAGATAACTGTACCAAGGACAAGATTTCTCAATTTGTTGGTTTTGGAGGCTTAGCTCTGATCGTGGCAACTACCTTTTTCATCCATGTGGAGTCTGCTCTTTTGATAAGCTCAAAACGTCCCTGGGTGGGCTTGAACCACCAACCTTTCGGTTAACAGCCGAACGCGCTGACCAATTGCGCCACAGAGACAGGCTTGGACCAAAGTTGGTTAAGCCCGATCTGCAAGCCGCTCCCACTTGCTTTTGCTATTCATTGCTAGAAGGTTGGACTCATTTTGTAAAAGTTAATTTTCCTGTTTGAAAAGGTCCCCTGGAATGGGGTGCATTAGCTTTTAAAAGACCGGAGATAATTGTACCAAGGACAAGATTTCTCAATTTGTTGGTTTTTGGAGGCTTAGCTCTGATCGTGGCAACTACCTTTTTCACCCATGTGAAGTCTGCTCTTTTGATAAGCTCAAAAAGTCCCTGGGTGGGCTTGATCCACCAACCTTTCGGTTAACAGCCGAACGCGCTGACCAATTGCGCCACAGAGACAGGTCTGATACAAAGTTGGTTAGGCCCGAACTGCAAGCCGCTCCCACTTGCTTTTGCTATTCATTGCTAGAAGGTTGGACTCATTTTGTAAAAGTTACTTTTCCTGTTTGAAAAGGTCCCCTGGAATGGGGTGCATTAGCTTTTAAAAGATTGGAGATAATTGTACCAAGGACATGATTTCTCAATTTGTTGGTTTTTGGAGGCTCAGCTCTGATCGTGGCAACTACTTTTTCACCAATGTGAAGTCTGCTCTTTTGATAAGCTCAAAACGTCCCTGGGTGGGCTTGAACCACCAACCTTTCGGTTAACAGCCGAACGCGCTGACCAATTGCGCCACAGAGACAGGTCTGATACAAAGTTGGTTAGGCCCGAACTGCAAGCCCCTCCCACTTGCTTTTGTTATTCATTGCTAGAAGGTTGGACTCATTTTGTAAAAGTTAATTTTCCTGTTTGAAAAGGTCCCCTGGAATGGGGTGCATTAGCTTTTAAAAGATTGGAGATAATTGTACCAAGGACATGATTTCTCAATTTGTTGGTTTTTGGAGGCTTAGCTCTGATCGTGGAAACTACCTTTTCATCCATTTGAAGTCTGCTCTTTTGATAAGCTCAAAACGTCCCTGGGTGGGCTTGAACCACCAACCTTTCGGTTAACAGCCGAACGCGCTGACTAATTGCGCCACAGAGACAGGTCTGATTCAAAGTTGGTTAGGCCCGAACTGCAAGCCCCTCCCACTTGCTTTTGTTATTCATTGCTAGAAGGTTGGACTCATTTTGTAAAAGTTAATTTTCCTGTTTGAAAAGGTCCCCTGGAATGGGGTGCATTAGCTTTTAAAAGATTGGAGATAATTGTACCAAGGACATGATTTCTCAATTTGTTGGTTTTTGGAGGCTTAGCTCTGATCGTGGAAACTACCTTTTCATCCATTTGAAGTCTTCTCTTTTGATAAGCTCAAAACGTCCCTGGGTGGGCTTGAATCACCAACCTTTCGGTTAACAGCCGAACGCGCTGACCAATTGCGCCACAGAGACAGGTCTGACACAAAGTTGGTTAAGCCCGATCTGCAAGCCGCTCCCACTTGCTTTTGCTATTCATTGCTAGAAGGTTGGACTCATTTTGTAAAAGTTAATTTTCCTGTTTGAAAAGGTCCCCTGGAATGGGGTGCATTAGCTTTTAAAAGATTGGAGATAATTGTACCAAGGACAAGATTTCTCAATTTGTTGGTTTTTGGAGGCTTAGCTCTGATCGTGGCAACTACCTTTTTCACCCATGTGAAGTCTGCTCTTTTGATAAGCTCAAAAAGTCCCTGGGTGGGCTTGATCCACCAACCTTTCGGTTAACAGCCGAACGCGCTGACCAATTGCGCCACAGAGACAGGCTTGGACCAAAGTTGGTTAAGCCCGATCTGCAAGCCGCTCCCACTTGCTTTTGCTATTCATTGCTAGAAGGTTGGACTCATTTTGTAAAAGTTAATTTTCCTGTTTGAAAAGGTCCCCTGGAATGGGGTGCATTAGCTTTTAAAAGACCGGAGATAATTGTACCAAGGACAAGATTTCTCAATTTGTTGGTTTTGGAGGCTTAGCTCTGATCGTGGAAACTACCTTTTTCATCCATTTGAAGTCTGCTCTTTTGATAAGCTCAAAACGTCCCTGGGTGGGCTTGAACCACCAACCTTTCGGTTAACAGCCGAACGCGCTGACCAATTGCGCCACAGAGACAGGCCTGATACAAAGTTGGTTGGGCCCGAACTGCAAGCCCCTCCCACTTGCTTTTGTTATTCATTGCTAGAAGGTTGGGCTCTACATTTTGTAAAAGTTTATTTTCCTGTTTGAAAAGGTCCCCTGGAATGGGGTTCATTAGCTTTTAAAAGACCGGAGATAATTGTACCAAGGACAAGATTTCTCAATTTGTTGGTTTTTTTAGGCTTAGCTCTGATCGTGGCAACTACCTTTTTCATCCATGTGAAGTCTGCTCTTTTGATAAGCTCAAAACGTCCCTGGGTGGGCTTGAACCACCAACCTTTCGGTTAACAGCCAAACGCGCTGACCAATTGCGCCACAGAGACAGGCCTGATTCAAAGTTGGTTAGGCCCGAACTGCAAGCCCCTCCCACTTGCTTTTGTTATTCATTGCTAGAAGGTTGGACTCATTTTGTAAACGTTAATTTTCCTGTTTGAAAAGGTCCCCTGGAATGGGGTGCATTAGCTTTTAAAAGATTGGAGATAATTGTACCAAGGACATGATTTCTCAATTTGTTGGTTTTTGGAGGCTTAGCTCTGATCGTGGAAACTACCTTTTCATCCATTTGAAGTCTGCTCTTTTGATAAGCTCAAAACATCCCTGGGTGGGCTTGAACCACCAACCTTTCGGTTAACAGCCGAACACGCTGACCAATTGCGCCACAGAGACAGGTCTGATACAAAGTTGGTTAAGCCCGATCTGCAAGCCGCTCCCACTTGCTTTTGCTATTCATTGCTAGAAGGTTGGACTCATTTTGTAAAAGTTAATTTTAATGTTTGAAAAGGTCCCCTGGAATGGGGTGCATTAGCTTTTAAAAGATTGGAGATAATTGTACCAAGGACAAGATTTCTCAATTTGTTGGTTTTTGGAGGCTTAGCTCTGATCGTGGCAACTACCTTTTTCACCCATGTGAAGTCTGCTCTTTTGATAAGCTCAAAAAGCCCCTGGGTGGGCTTGATCCACCAACCTTTCGGTTAACAGCCGAACGCGCTGACCAATTGCGCCACAGAGACAGGTCTGATACAAAGTTGGTTAGGCCCGAACTGCAAGCCCCTCCCACTTGCTTTTGTTATTCATTGCTAGAAGGTTGGGCTCTACATTTTGTAAAAGCTTATTTTCCTGTTTGAAAAGGTCCCCTGGAATGGGGTGCATTAGCTTTTAAAAGACCGGAGATAATTGTACCAAGGACAAGATTTCTCAATTTGTTGGTTTTTGGAGGCTTAGCTCTGATCGTGGCAACTACCTTTTTCATCCATGTGAAGTCTGATCTTTTGATAAGCTCAAAACGTCCCTGGGTGGGCTTGAACCACCAACTTTTCGGTTAACAGCCGAATGCGCTGACCAATTGCGCCACAGAGACAGGCTTGGACCAAAGTTGGTTAAGCCCGATCTGCAAGCCGCTCCCACTTGCTTTTGCTATTCATTGCTAGAAGGTTGGACTCATTTTGTAAAAGTTAATTTTCCTGTTTGAAAAGGTCCCCTGGAATGGGGTGCATTAGCTTTTAAAAGACCGGAGATAATTGTACCAAGGACATGATTTCTCAATTTGTTGGTTTTTGGAGGCTTAGCTCTGATCGTGGCAACTACCTTTTTCACCCATGTGAAGTCTGCTCTTTTGATAAGCTCAAAAAGTCCCTGGGTGGGCTTGATCCACCAACCTTTCGGTTAACAGCCGAACGCGCTGACCAATTGCGCCACAGAGACAGGCTTGGACCAAAGTTGGTTAAGCCCGATCTGCAAGCCGCTCCCACTTGCTTTTGCTATTCATTGCTAGAAGGTTGGACTCATTTTGTAAAAGTTAATTTTCCTGTTTGAAAAGGTCCCCTGGAATGGGGTGCATTAGCTTTTAAAAGACCGGAGATAATTGTACCAAGGACAAGATTTCTCAATTTGTTGGTTTTGGAGGCTTAGCTCTGATCGTGGAAACTACCTTTTTCATCCATTTGAAGTCTGCTCTTTTGATAAGCTCAAAACGTCCCTGGGTGGGCTTGAACCACCAACCTTTCGGTTAACAGCCGAACGCGCTGACCAATTGCGCCACAGAGACAGGCCTGATACAAAGTTGGTTGGGCCCGAACTGCAAGCCCCTCCCACTTGCTTTTGTTATTCATTGCTAGAAGGTTGGGCTCTACATTTTGTAAAAGTTTATTTTCCTGTTTGAAAAGGTCCCCTGGAATGGGGTTCATTAGCTTTTAAAAGACCGGAGATAATTGTACCAAGGACAAGATTTCTCAATTTGTTGGTTTTTTTAGGCTTAGCTCTGATCGTGGCAACTACCTTTTTCATCCATGTGAAGTCTGCTCTTTTGATAAGCTCAAAACGTCCCTGGGTGGGCTTGAACCACCAACCTTTCGGTTAACAGCCGAACGCGCTGACCAATTGCGCCACAGAGACAGGCCTGATACAATGTTGGTTAGGCCCAAACTGCAAGCCCCTCCCACTTGCTTTTGTTATTCATTGCTAGAAGGTTGGGCTCTACATTTTGTAAAAGTTTATTTTCCTGTTTGAAAAGGTCCCCTGGAATGGGGTGCAAATAGCTTTTAAAGGGTTGGAGATAACTGTACCAAGGACAAGATTTCTCAATTTGTTGGTTTTGGAGGCTTAGCTCTGATCGTGGCAACTACCTTTTTCATCCATGTGGAGTCTGCTCTTTTGATAAGCTCAAAACGTCCCTGGGTGGGCTTGAACCACCAACCTTTCGGTTAACAGCCGAACGCGCTGACCAATTGCGCCACAGAGACAGGCTTGGACCAAAGTTGGTTAAGCCCGATCTGCAAGCCGCTCCCACTTGCTTTTGCTATTCATTGCTAGAAGGTTGGACTCATTTTGTAAAAGTTAATTTTCCTGTTTGAAAAGGTCCCCTGGAATGGGGTGCATTAGCTTTTAAAAGACCGGAGATAATTGTACCAAGGACAAGATTTCTCAATTTGTTGGTTTTTGGAGGCTTAGCTCTGATCGTGGCAACTACCTTTTTCACCCATGTGAAGTCTGCTCTTTTGATAAGCTCAAAAAGTCCCTGGGTGGGCTTGATCCACCAACCTTTCGGTTAACAGCCGAACGCGCTGACCAATTGCGCCACAGAGACAGGTCTGATACAAAGTTGGTTAGGCCCGAACTGCAAGCCGCTCCCACTTGCTTTTGCTATTCATTGCTAGAAGGTTGGACTCATTTTGTAAAAGTTACTTTTCCTGTTTGAAAAGGTCCCCTGGAATGGGGTGCATTAGCTTTTAAAAGATTGGAGATAATTGTACCAAGGACATGATTTCTCAATTTGTTGGTTTTTGGAGGCTCAGCTCTGATCGTGGCAACTACTTTTTCACCAATGTGAAGTCTGCTCTTTTGATAAGCTCAAAACGTCCCTGGGTGGGCTTGAACCACCAACCTTTCGGTTAACAGCCGAACGCGCTGACCAATTGCGCCACAGAGACAGGTCTGATACAAAGTTGGTTAGGCCCGAACTGCAAGCCCCTCCCACTTGCTTTTGTTATTCATTGCTAGAAGGTTGGACTCATTTTGTAAAAGTTAATTTTCCTGTTTGAAAAGGTCCCCTGGAATGGGGTGCATTAGCTTTTAAAAGATTGGAGATAATTGTACCAAGGACATGATTTCTCAATTTGTTGGTTTTTGGAGGCTTAGCTCTGATCGTGGAAACTACCTTTTCATCCATTTGAAGTCTGCTCTTTTGATAAGCTCAAAACGTCCCTGGGTGGGCTTGAACCACCAACCTTTCGGTTAACAGCCGAACGCGCTGACTAATTGCGCCACAGAGACAGGTCTGATTCAAAGTTGGTTAGGCCCGAACTGCAAGCCCCTCCCACTTGCTTTTGTTATTCATTGCTAGAAGGTTGGACTCATTTTGTAAAAGTTAATTTTCCTGTTTGAAAAGGTCCCCTGGAATGGGGTGCATTAGCTTTTAAAAGATTGGAGATAATTGTACCAAGGACATGATTTCTCAATTTGTTGGTTTTTGGAGGCTTAGCTCTGATCGTGGAAACTACCTTTTCATCCATTTGAAGTCTTCTCTTTTGATAAGCTCAAAACGTCCCTGGGTGGGCTTGAACCACCAACCTTTCGGTTAACAGCCGAACGCGCTGACCAATTGCGCCACAGAGACAGGTCTGACACAAAGTTGGTTAAGCCCGATCTGCAAGCCGCTCCCACTTGCTTTTGCTATTCATTGCTAGAAGGTTGGACTCATTTTGTAAAAGTTAATTTTCCTGTTTGAAAAGGTCCCCTGGAATGGGGTGCATTAGCTTTTAAAAGATTGGAGATAATTGTACCAAGGACAAGATTTCTCAATTTGTTGGTTTTTGGAGGCTTAGCTCTGATCGTGGCAACTACCTTTTTCACCCATGTGAAGTCTGCTCTTTTGATAAGCTCAAAAAGTCCCTGGGTGGGCTTGATCCACCAACCTTTCGGTTAACAGCCGAACGCGCTGACCAATTGCGCCACAGAGACAGGCTTGGACCAAAGTTGGTTAAGCCCGATCTGCAAGCCGCTCCCACTTGCTTTTGCTATTCATTGCTAGAAGGTTGGACTCATTTTGTAAAAGTTAATTTTCCTGTTTGAAAAGGTCCCCTGGAATGGGGTGCATTAGCTTTTAAAAGACCGGAGATAATTGTACCAAGGACAAGATTTCTCAATTTGTTGGTTTTGGAGGCTTAGCTCTGATCGTGGAAACTACCTTTTTCATCCATTTGAAGTCTGCTCTTTTGATAAGCTCAAAACGTCCCTGGGTGGGCTTGAACCACCAACCTTTCGGTTAACAGCCGAACGCGCTGACCAATTGCGCCACAGAGACAGGCCTGATACAAAGTTGGTTGGGCCCGAACTGCAAGCCCCTCCCACTTGCTTTTGTTATTCATTGCTAGAAGGTTGGGCTCTACATTTTGTAAAAGTTTATTTTCCTGTTTGAAAAGGTCCCCTGGAATGGGGTTCATTAGCTTTTAAAAGACCGGAGATAATTGTACCAAGGACAAGATTTCTCAATTTGTTGGTTTTTTTAGGCTTAGCTCTGATCGTGGCAACTACCTTTTTCATCCATGTGAAGTCTGCTCTTTTGATAAGCTCAAAACGTCCCTGGGTGGGCTTGAACCACCAACCTTTCGGTTAACAGCCAAACGCGCTGACCAATTGCGCCACAGAGACAGGCCTGATTCAAAGTTGGTTAGGCCCGAACTGCAAGCCCCTCCCACTTGCTTTTGTTATTCATTGCTAGAAGGTTGGACTCATTTTGTAAACGTTAATTTTCCTGTTTGAAAAGGTCCCCTGGAATGGGGTGCATTAGCTTTTAAAAGATTGGAGATAATTGTACCAAGGACATGATTTCTCAATTTGTTGGTTTTTGGAGGCTTAGCTCTGATCGTGGAAACTACCTTTTCATCCATTTGAAGTCTGCTCTTTTGATAAGCTCAAAACATCCCTGGGTGGGCTTGAACCACCAACCTTTCGGTTAACAGCCGAACGCGCTGACCAATTGCGCCACAGAGACAGGTCTGATACAAAGTTGGTTAAGCCCGATCTGCAAGCCGCTCCCACTTGCTTTTGCTATTCATTGCTAGAAGGTTGGACTCATTTTGTAAAAGTTAATTTTAATGTTTGAAAAGGTCCCCTGGAATGGGGTGCATTAGCTTTTAAAAGATTGGAGATAATTGTACCAAGGACAAGATTTCTCAATTTGTTGGTTTTTGGAGGCTTAGCTCTGATCGTGGCAACTACCTTTTTCACCCATGTGAAGTCTGCTCTTTTGATAAGCTCAAAAAGTCCCTGGGTGGGCTTGATCCACCAACCTTTCGGTTAACAGCCGAACGCGCTGACCAATTGCGCCACAGAGACAGGTCTGATACAAAGTTGGTTAGGCCCGAACTGCAAGCCCCTCCCACTTGCTTTTGTTATTCATTGCTAGAAGGTTGGGCTCTACATTTTGTAAAAGCTTATTTTCCTGTTTGAAAAGGTCCCCTGGAATGGGGTGCATTAGCTTTTAAAAGACCGGAGATAATTGTACCAAGGACAAGATTTCTCAATTTGTTGGTTTTTGGAGGCTTAGCTCTGATCGTGGCAACTACCTTTTTCATCCATGTGAAGTCTGATCTTTTGATAAGCTCAAAACGTCCCTGGGTGGGCTTGAACCACCAACTTTTCGGTTAACAGCCGAATGCGCTGACCAATTGCGCCACAGAGACAGGCTTGGACCAAAGTTGGTTAAGCCCGATCTGCAAGCCGCTCCCACTTGCTTTTGCTATTCATTGCTAGAAGGTTGGACTCATTTTGTAAAAGTTAATTTTCCTGTTTGAAAAGGTCCCCTGGAATGGGGTGCATTAGCTTTTAAAAGACCGGAGATAATTGTACCAAGGACATGATTTCTCAATTTGTTGGTTTTTGGAGGCTTAGCTCTGATCGTGGCAACTACCTTTTTCACCCATGTGAAGTCTGCTCTTTTGATAAGCTCAAAAAGTCCCTGGGTGGGCTTGATCCACCAACCTTTCGGTTAACAGCCGAACACGCTGACCAATTGCGCCACAGAGACAGGTCTGATACAAAGTTGGTTAGGCCCGAACTGCAAGCCCCTCCCACTTGCTTTTGTTATTCATTGCTAGAAGGTTGGGCTCTACATTTTGTAAAAGTTTATTTTCCTGTTTGAAAAGGTCCCCTGGAATGGGGTGCATTAGCTTTTAAAAGACCGGAGATAATTGTACCAAGGACAAGATTTCTCAATTTGTTGGTTTTTGGAGGCTTAGCTCTGATCGTGGCAACTACCTTTTTCATCCATGTGAAGTCTGATCTTTTGATAAGCTCAAAACGTCCCTGGGTGGGCTTGAACCACCAACTTTTCGGTTAACAGCCGAATGCGCTGACCAATTGCGCCACAGAGACAGGCTTGGACCAAAGTTGGTTAAGCCCGATCTGCAAGCCGCTCCCACTTGCTTTTGCTATTCATTGCTAGAAGGTTGGACTCATTTTGTAAAAGTTAATTTTCCTGTTTGAAAAGGTCCCCTGGAATGGGGTGCATTAGCTTTTAAAAGACCGGAGATAATTGTACCAAGGACAAGATTTCTCAATTTGTTGGTTTTTGGAGGCTTAGCTCTGATCGTGGCAACTACCTTTTTCACCCATGTGAAGTCTGCTCTTTTGATAAGCTCAAAAAGTCCCTGGGTGGGCTTGATCCACCAACCTTTCGGTTAACAGCCGAACGCGCTGACCAATTGCGCCACAGAGACAGGTCTGATACAAAGTTGGTTAGGCCCGAACTGCAAGCCGCTCCCACTTGCTTTTGCTATTCATTGCTAGAAGGTTGGACTCATTTTGTAAAAGTTAATTTTCCTGTTTGAAAAGGTCCCCTGGAATGGGGTGCATTAGCTTTTAAAAGATTGGAGATAATTGTACCAAGGACATGATTTCTCAATTTGTTGGTTTTTGGAGGCTCAGCTCTGATCGTGGCAACTACTTTTTCACCAATGTGAAGTCTGCTCTTTTGATAAGCTCAAAACGTCCCTGGGTGGGCTTGAACCACCAACCTTTCGGTTAACAGCCGAACGCGCTGACCAATTGCGCCACAGAGACAGGTCTGATACAAAGTTGGTTAGGCCCGAACTGCAAGCCCCTCCCACTTGCTTTTGTTATTCATTGCTAGAAGGTTGGGCTCTACATTTTGTAAAACTTTATTTTCCTGGATTAGCATTATTTACCTGGAATAGCTTAAGGTGTGTTTGCTTTTAAAATATTGTAGATCATTGCACTTCGGACAACATCTGATGATATTCCTCAATTTGTTGGTTTTTGGAGGCTTAGCTCTGATCGTGGAAACTACCTTTTCCAAATTTGCTCTTTTTATAAGCTCACAATGTCCCTGGGTGCATCCAGTGGCACTGCACACAGTAATCGGCACCACCACCAACGGTGGCGTCATCCTGACTAAGTACCGCTGTACCAGAGGGTCCACATCCCTGGAGTCCTTTCACATCCACCTGAACATGTTCATTCCAGGTTGGTGTCTCTCTTGTGTTTTATATTTTAAATAACTTTTAGGTTATTTACTGAAAGCATTACTCAGATAGGAAAGCAATACAATGTTGGGTTTGGGGTTTTTTTCTTCCAGGAACTAGTGCAAATGCACTGAATTTCCAGCTGTACCTCCTGGAAGGCCTGAACAGGTGGAACCAGGATCGGGGGACTGCAGCGGTGACCGGCAGGCCGTCATCTTTCCTTACCTACTCCGGTGACGTGAGCCAGTCTGTTAACAACAACAGCCTGATAGTGTTTGGCCGGGCATTGGTACCAACCTTCAGGCCACCTTCCATATACACTGGTATGTCTCGTTAATATCTGGTTACATAACTGAAGTTTAACAAGTCTTTATTTGTATCTTTCCCATTGTCAAAGCCATCCATTCACACATATCATAATATACATACAACTCTAATTCAAAATGATAAATGCCTTGGTTACAACTAAAAGTGTGTGTGTGTGTGTGTCTCTGTTCTTTTTTGTAGGAGAGCTCATTGGTGTTGACTACTTGCTGAGTCAGACTGGACGGCCCCTGTCAACCATCCCCGACTCAGAGGAGACAGACGACATGCTGGAGGATGCGGATGAGTGTGAGGGAGGAGAAGAAGACAAGGGCTTTGAGGAAGATAACAATGACCCAAGCTTCTCTGTCTCCTCCTGGACTTCTCTGTCTCCTCCTGGACTTCTCTGTCCTCTGAACCTCTCTCTTCCTCTCAGCCCGCTGCATGCTCCCAGGCTTCTGCCACCGTGCAGCAGGCAGGTGTCTCCTCTGCGCTTGATTCAGCATCTCCTGACAAGTCTGGGGTATATAAATACATAATTATGTGTAAAGATATACAATCACTGTCTCTATTTTTGTCCCATCTCAATGTTTTCAAATTGTGTTGCTCATCTCAATTTTCTTGTTCAGGCTGTGGATGATTCTGCCAAGCTGTCAACTCTGTCCATGCCTGGCATGCCAGAGTGTCTGGTGGACCTGAGGAACCCTCTACCCCCTGCTAATGTGTGCTCCCCTTCTGTATCCCCCCCCCCCAGCTAGGCCTGACTGACCAGTACTACCTGCCTGGCAGCACCGTTGGCCAGGTGAAGAGGAAGGTCTTGGCCACCACAGTCGCAGCACCGACGTCTGCGAAGCTGCATACCCAGTGGCAGCTCCTCCCTGCTCCACCCGCTCCACCCTCGGCCCCTCAGCCAGTGTCGCAGCAGCACCTCTTCCTTGCTCCACCTCAGCTGGCGATGCTGGCTCCAGTGACCTTACAGGTGGCTGCCCTCGTTGCTGTGCCACAGGCCCTGGGTTTCAGACCCTCCGCTGCCCTTCCTGCTCCTGCTCGTGTACCAGTCTGCCGAAAGCTGACCCGCAGAGTACTGCACAACACGTGCAAGAAATTCAGGCACTTCAGGACGGTGGCGACTGGACACAGTCAGTATAAGGGGACAATATACTGCCCCTCAGTAGAGCGTGTCCCCAAGGAGCAGTGATTGGAGGACATAAAAAAAAAGATAAGTTTGTTTAACCCCTCTACCAGAGGCATAGACACTGGAATTTATGTATGTAGTTATGTATATATTTTCTAATGGTTACAATGTTCAGATTTGGTTGAAACTGATTTAGAGAAGTGTTGATTTAATTGTAGTCATTTCAAGGCTGTAGTTTGTGATGCTGTTTTCTTTTATATATTATATTATTTTTTATTTAGTGTTTATAATATTTTGTCCTCCCTAGTTATATAAGTAAGGATAGGAAAATAAAAGTGTGGCTTATTCATATGTTTTGTGTAAAAAACGAGAAACTGTCCAATAATAATTAAAGAAAAAGGTTGCAGATGTTCTTTAGTATGTTTGGTATCTACCAGTCACATCACTCAGTCAACACCCTGATGACATCAAGACAGCAGAACATTTATTCTACAAAATCGATCAACTTGGAAGATAAAAATAATCTATGTATGGATAGTATAAGTATATAATCTAGACTAGACTCGGGACATTTTACAATGCATCCGCGCTGGTGACAATCATGGATGAACGCATTATGCCTCATGCAGCTTATTATTTGTATTTCCTAACTACTGACATTTTTCCCATATACATTTCATTGACAACACAGTGATCCTGCTTTTGTATCTTATTCAGTCATTTATTCAGCATGATTGTCATGAGTATTGGATTTTATAAAACATACTAAATGTTGCCGCTACATTAATATACTGCAGGTATGGCCAACATGCAACAAGGCACCAAATGCCATAAAAAAATAAAAAAAACTTAATTTCCAACACTATTCATCACTGAGCATTCATATGCAAGTAGTGGAAATCCTCAAATTTACTTTTATTTCAAGTCTATATCTTTCAAATCTGGTTTGATTCACTCACAGGCTGTCAAAATACAACAATGACTACATGTGGCTGATCTAATAACACAAAACAGTCCTCAAATATTAAGCATGTTAACTAGTTCCAAGTATGACATAATTATTAATTACATGTGAAATGTAGTGCGTTCATGTATGTGTACAAATAGACAATATGTTGCTGAAACACAAGGCCAATTTGTAATTAACAATACACACTGGCTATGATTTTGACATTGCCTGGTTAGCGCCCTACACTGCACAACTTAAGAAAATCAGAAACCCTTTGCAGTCTCCTGGAAAATGTTCAACTCATCAAACAATATGATGTTTAGTAGCGACTGAAGTTCTGTCAGTTCTGCCTCAAACATCTGAAGCAAAACAAACTGGAGAATTTTATTCAAGAAACCCAATCAAACAGACCCGTGCAGGGTGGGAGTGTACATGACCGAGTGGTGGCTGCAGGAGAGTTCGCAGGTCATTTTCAAAGGAACCTGCACTTTTCTAACCCCACCGGTCTTAATGGCTCAGGTACTAGCTCTCTTTTTCCCTCAGATCCTGTCCCTGCTCTCCGTCTGTGACTCCAGTTCCAGCCGAAGTGGTGCGATCCTTCTGTGAAGTGTTCAGTGCTAGCTGCATGGCCCAGACGCTCAGAGGCCTCATGTACGCCAGAGAGCGGTAGATGTTCTTCTCACAGTAGGCTTCAGGAGTCTGGAAGGCCATGCCCAGCCTCTCCCACACAGTCCGGTAGCAACCCTCCGCCGTGCGCATACCCTCCTCCTGCATACCCTGAGGAAAAAAGACAAGCGGCGTCAGGCATAAGTGGACGAAGCGTTAACACTAACCCCAGAACTGCAACAAAACTTGAAAGTATGCAGGCCTCCGAATGATAAATTACTTGAGTGTTTGCGTATTGTTTTACCCCATGACTGTGAAGTAGCTATTAAAAGACACACACGCTTACCTCATGGATCATAGTGGCTGCCAGTCCATACACTACTCCGATCCAGACCTCATCTGACTGGACGCTGGAGCGGTCAGGCACTCCTTCGGGACGCATGCCGTTAACTGCCCCCATCTGGCCTCCGGCGAAGCTCATCACATTCAGGTCAAAGACAGATTTTAGTGCGCTCTGGATTTTTTCTGTTGGAAAAGCCTGAAAGGGGGGGAGAGAGGGAGTGATGATGAGACTACGAGACGTAAGAAAAGAAATCTCAGAAAAGCCCTTTTCAATCTTAACAGGAGAGGAAGGTGGGATGTCTGAGACCTGCTCGGATGTGACTGTGGACTTCCTGTTCTTTGTCGGACCTACACGAGTTAAGATAAGTCTCTTCTCCTTTTCTCCTGCCTCAGGTGCATAATGTGCATTATCATTTTCAACCCTCAGCCATCTCGCTTTGCACTGCCCCTCACCCTGCTCATTGCCTCCTTGGACATTAGAGCGTGCTCACAGTTTAAAGGTGCCACTTGTGTTTGAACTTGCCTTGTAGTCTCCCTCTCCCAGCCCGGACGCTCTCAGGAACCAGTGGCCAGCACACTGGTCAGACATGACGCTGTTAGAAAGGTCTCTCCCACTGCTGTCGTAGTTGTAGTACTTTCCTAAACATGAAAGGAAAATAGAAAGAAAGTAAAGGCAGTTCACAACTCAAGCAACGTAGCTGTGGAAATAACAGGGATTTAAAAGGTATTATCTGCAACAATTTCCTACAAAAATCAACGTTTAGACTGATACAAAAAATAATCCCCCCTCACACTAGAACTAAACCGACAACGTATTATACGTTTAACTGAAGACTATTTTTTACTGTTTTAAATCCCTGATGAGTGACAGACTGGGTGTTATCGTAAGTAAATGAGTTTGTCATGCCTCTCACTATGAATTCAGAGATTTCATGGAACTCACCGTTCCACAGCAGTTTGTCAAACGCAGCACTGCCCCGGTCCAAGATGTCCCTGTAACGTTGGTACGTCTCCTCGTCTTCCAACAGTCTCGCCATTTTACACATCACACATAGGGACGCCAGCCACAGCCCACCACAGTACGCACTGTGACATACAAAATACAAGACTTTAAATCACGTCATGTTCATAAAAACCATGAGTTATTCAGTGGGGGGAAAATACAATGTATTAAGATCCTGACTTGCTTTGAATCTACACGTCTAATCAAACATTAGTCCTCACGTGACCTAAGTTCATTTCCCAGCTTTGGAACTTGTTTCTACAATCTTGCAGCCTGAAAGTATAAAACAGGAACTCTCAGTTTAGGAAGGAACTCTTATTCATCTTGGCTACAACCTCTGAATCATCCCCTCGGGTCACATTTAGAGAAGCACTGCAGCGACACACAACTCCATTTTTCATCATCTTGCCCACAACTCATCCCTTTTCCATTTCCTTCCCTCGCTCCCTTCCCCCTTCCATCTAATTCAGACTTAAAGTTTCTTTCTTTTGAGGGGTGCAATTACCGTAATTAAAAGACCTTTTTTAAGGATTAGATATAATTCAATCAAAACAGAGGGACTACATTATTATTAACATTATATATTTTAATGGTATTAGGTGTTGAATGTGTGTAAATGGTGACTGGGTAGCACTTAGGTCTTTCGGGAGGATGACCCTACCAGTATTTATTTTTCTGTGGTGCTAAACTTAAGTTCATGAAGCTTCAGAGTTATAAGGAAAAACATGAGCACGCACACAGATCGTTAGCATGTCAATAAAACATGCTTAAGTGTCGGCATGGCGGCCTTCATGATGCCGATTGGTAAAAGACAACCCAAGAGAGGGAGTCCTCTGTGCTGAGATTAAGGAATAAACATCACTCATCTGCGTATTTCTGTAACCTTTTCTCTACTGATGGTTATTTCAGGGCTTCCATGTTCGTCCTCATCTTCTCACCTTGGTCCAGTCACCGTCCAACCGTCATAGGTCTGGTCTGCATATCCAGAGTTCTCTATCAGCCCATCTCCATCCAGGTCGAACTTCATCTCTGACTCCATCACCGCCTAGCAGACCAACCAGAACAAAACCCTTGAGCAAGCGACATTTAATCCAGTATACTCGTGTTTTGCGTCACTACTACAGACGGGATCCAACTGTCAAATGCAGCACAACTAAGATGATCTCGGTCAGGTGTACCTGGCAGACGGGCCACATGTCCTGCAGGTACTGACTGTCCTGGGTGAGATGGAAGTCCCTGTAGACCTGCAGGACAAACTTCAGGTTCAGGTCCTTCCAGTCTGCAGTGTCATGGATGAGGTAGGCATTTACCCTCAGCCATGGCTCATCATCTATCATGTTGTAGTGAGAGGCAATACAACGATCAAAGGAAAGTCTCAGCACAGAACAGAACTGCTTAAAATGTAGTAAATCAAGCATCTTCTTTCTCTTACCTGGGTCTCCGATGTCGTGAGGCACCACATTTTTGGCCTTGACTGGAGAATACCGCCCACTCATCAGATGGAGCCTCTCTGTTGGGTCCTGCTGAACCACACTGCCAGCTGAGGAGAGATTATTGCTGTGAAACCTTGCTCTGGTATGACTCTTTATCAAATAGACATACAGTAGATAATTGATAAAACACTAAAACGCTTCACTCACCAATATCGTACTGCACACTCAAGGCAAGTTTGGGCCACAGCATGATGAGAGCAAAGGAGGCGTAGAAGTGCACATCGTACGTGTTGTACATCCTGTACTCCTGACCTGTGAGACAACAACAGCTTGGTAATGTGGGTCAAGTATTGTCACTTCTAAGGCTGTGTAATGTTAGTACTGTAGCCGAAGGCGTGTCAGTTGAGGGTAATTATTTCTTGTGCAACGGGTTTTTTTTTTTTGTTTTGAATACATGCAACTGTCAAAAAAAACGAATTATCAAAATAGTTGCAGATGTATTTGCTGCTCTCCATCGCGTCTCGCCTTGCAGGCTGACGGCTGTTTCAGTGGCGTTCACCTTCTAGGTAGGCGAAACGGCCAAACTCCTTGACGACGGCGGGCTGAGCTGGCAGCCCCCCGTCCTCGCTACGCACGCCGCCGCTGACATCGGCGTCCTCCGGTAGCTCCGTCCACACCGTCCCTCCGTCCACCACGAAGTACAGCTCGTTAAACAGGGCCGACTTGTACCAGGAGGGGAGAGAGCTGCAACAACAATCCCAGGTGACAGAATAAATTTAATTAAGCATGCATTGATGGAAAACTATTGATCGGTGTTATGTCGTCTGAATTTAGATTAAAAAAATGTTTTATTTCTCATGTAACCGACAGAGATGTTACAACTCAACATACCTGTCCTGCAGTATGGGTCGTTGCCACTCCTCGATGCTCTTCTCCCACTGTCTGTAGTGTGTTAGGGCGTAGTGGCTGAGCGAGGGGGACGCATCCGCTTTGCTCCCAAAGTAACGAGTGTATCTCCTGGAAACGGAAAAAGACAGCGGTTGTCACTCAAGGGTTTTTCTTTGCAATTAGGGAGACGTGTGCTTTCGTCACTGTGAATGATTCATGGGAGAAAATTGTTGTGCTGCATGTATGTGAAGAATGCATCTGTGACAGGGATTCAAAAAAAAAAAAAAGAGGGTCGAGCACGGACAGCCACAAAGCTGCGTTTAAGCTCGACACTGACAACACTAGTGTGGTCTTTTTTTCAGTTAAAAGTACCAAATGTAAAAGGGAGAAAGATCCCCGTAGCTTGTTTACGTTGCTGTGTGTTTGACGTACCTGAGGTGTGTCCTCTCCCTAGAGCCGAAGGTGATGGCGGGCATGTCCCAGGACAGGCAGAACTCCAGGCTGTTACGGCTCTGAGCCGGCACCGAGCAGCCCGCAGCCAGCGCCGCTGCCACCTTCTCTCCCTTAGGCGTCGGCGGGCTGGATCCTGCAGCGGTAAGAGTTGAACTTCATAGTTTTGACAGGTCGAGTTTGGTTTGGTTGCACCAAATGTTACCCCGCATGTTTAATGTCTCTGCTCACAGTGTTTGATGCTCGAGTGATGTATTGCTATTGTGGGTGTTTTTTTGGGGTTTTTTTTTACTGTGAATCAGTTTCTTTCATTCTACTTCTTTCCCCTTTTTCATGTTTCTGCTTCATGACCGTCTCATCCCTGCGCAGTCTGTTTTTAAACACTTGTAATTGTGGATCCCGCTGCATTTCTTGAACACCGGCCCTGCGTAGCCGTTTGAGGAAGAGACGATTGGTGAATGTTTGGCATTGACGTGGAGTAGCTGGGGGTCAGGATAGCCCACTGGTCGGGGCTTAGGACTTGGAACAAAGCGGGTCACTACTACTTTGGCGAGCATGAACGTTTCGCCACTCGTGAGAGCTTGAATGCTACGAAGGGCGGACAAGCAGTGGGATTCATCGTAACTCAGCACTGACCTGTAGGCGAGTCCAGCCGTCCGTCAGTGATGAGGTCACTCCACAGGCCGCTGCAGGTTCCCTTCGGACTGAACGCTGTCTGGTGACTGACCTCCCTGTCAGGCTGTTGCACACAAACACTCCTGGTAAATCTAAAACCTAATGCTCACTAACACCACAGATTCCACAACCAGTTGATTCTTGAGACTATTGTTGCAAATGCTGTTTATTCCTCGGGGATTTGCTTGCTCAGCTGCTTACAGTGCAATCTACCACAAAAACCTCGGAAGCTGCTAAAAGCTCGGAACGCAAACCTGTTCTCGGGCTGCGATGCACAGAGTGTAAGGGTTCACTGTAGGGCAGTGATGGAGCAAGACCCCCGACACCGCCTCCCCCTCCTTCTCCAGGTGGAATGGTTCATTCCAGTGTCCCCCGCTCTTGTCGTCCTTGTGACCCGACCCGTTGACCATCGTGAACATGATGGAGACATCCAGAGCGTAGTCATTGTTGTTCTCTATGTCCCACACAAATACTGCCACCGGGAGACTCGAGTCCTGAGGAAAAGGAGATAAACGTGGAGGAATCATCGTGAAGAACAAATGATTTCTACTTGCAACTGCAAACAACATATTTTCTCACATCAAATCAAATGCACAGGTCTGACAAAGGTAGAATAACTATATTGGGATTGTTTGAATTACCTTGTAGTCATGCGGGATGACGGGGGAGATCTGTCTGCAGGTTAATGTGACGTTTTGTCCCGGCAGGTGGTAGACGGTCCAGGCGCGGGGGTACAAGGCGTGATAGAAGGCATACTCTCCGCAGTAGCCCCAGTTCCAGCCTTGTAGTGTGGGAGGACGCTCTACGGACAACACCTGCTGGTAAACTGTTTGCCCCCCCCGACGCAGACACACTGTGAACTAAGAACAGAAAAAGGATGTGAATACAGGGAATTTATTTTTGTGTAAGTTAAAAGATAAGACATTACATGTCCCAGAATGCCCTCTGATAACCCTTTAGGTGAAATGTCTGAACCCGATTGTGCATCCAGCTGTTGGTTATACGTTCAGGTGGAAGGCGCTAAAGTCGTTATGACAAGAACAGCAAGAGAGCGGGTTTTTCCGGGAACAAAGAGTCACACCCTTTAATCAAACAACACCATGACTACTGTAAATAATCTGGTACTTCTGTGTCTCCGTTTGTTTTCCGAGATACAAATGAGTTAGCGTGCAATTATACAGGACATAAAAGGATCAAAGTAACTAAATATCCTTTGGTGTTGTTGTTTTGATGATGTAGTACGCTTTCACACCAGCCTCCGTCTATTTGAGATCATGCAGACCTGGTTTGCTGTGACAGTTTTGTAGTGGTACATCCCAGGGTTAAGTTGCCATCTGCAGAACTCCCCCCTCCAACCTCTGGTGATGGTTCCTCCTCCAATGCCGCCAAGTGGAGCACCTGCAATTTAGAGTATGGCGTCAACGTTGAATAGAGTTTTGATCCAATATTAGAGGATCAGAGCCAACCTTAAACACCGACGATGTAGACGAATGCTAGAGGCACCAACCATCCATACAGTTTTTAAAAGGTGCTTATATGTATTGATGTTTTTACTTTGCATCCATTGGATTATGTATCGATGTGTAAGTTACGCCCCTTGTGAGATCCTGAACTCACCGTATATTTGACGTAAGGGTTGGGCACGAAACATATCAATGAATGGAGCCTTCTTCTCCACCTGGGTCTTCTTGTACCACCATTTTAGATACCTGGACGAACACAAACACACCATCGAGCACACAGATCACCGTACAATCATAAGTGGAAGAGCTTAAAGCAAATGAAGATGGCTGAAAACAAGCAAGGAAATCAGCAAATATTCAGTCAGTTATAACACAGCTTAGCATGACACCCTAACTACAGTCATGTGTTACAGGGTTATGAATAGGCTCTTATCTTATCAAATGAGTTGATGATTAACCAACACAAGCACATGTGCAGTTGGTTAACATGCTTTTTCTCCGTGCCTGTTTAAAGGGCATTTTTAATCCTTGAGCACTGGAAGAGAAAGAGGGAATTGTGCAGCTCCATAGAGGAAGCACTTGTAAGTTGAGGGGAATGAAGTCAAAGTGGCCGCTCTACTCTTACCCGACTCATGTTAGCAGTGCGAGTATGTGTAGCACGTGTGCAGGAATGTGTGTCCAGTTGCAGCACCGGGGTTGTGGTGTAAAATATTAATGAGGCTGCGTTACAAAAGGTTTCAAACGGCTCCCGAGGCCCGAGGATCAGAAGATCGCGGTTAACACGAGTCATTTATGTTCTGAACTCCCGGACACGGTGGACTTTCTGCTCAAATGCAGAACGCTGCTGCAGGGTTGCAGGGGTTGAGTGCTACAAATCTCTTGCAAAACTACTGTGAATGCCAATGCAGGGCCGGACTGTATTGCAAACAATGACTTCAGAGGAAAAGCAACAAAGGGCCGCTCCACTCGGGACATGAATAGGATCAGTTAAAGAGAGTTATTTGAAGCCGCGGCAGGTTGCATTATTGTCGGGGTCTTGTTGTTCTGCGGGTCGGCTCTAATGCAGACGGTCCTCGCCCTGTTCTGGCTCTGAATACAGGCCACGTACATTGTGCTAACCTCAATCTAACCTGTGCGCAGGTATAGTGGTATAGTAATCCTACATTGCAAAACATCTCCTTCCAATGATGAAGAGCTGACGGTGTGCCTCTACTTGGGTTGAATCATACAACACCCTCTCCAAACAACCTCCTCCAACATAATCTGTACAATGATTGACAAATGCCGCCACATAGATTAACCGACATCGGCGAAAAAGCTTCGTCAGCTTTTTTGTTTGTTGCATTGGCCTAAACTGAGGCAGCAGTGTGTGTGTGTTTAGTTTTGCAGCAACATTGCAACAGATTTGAAGTGAAGCAAGACTGTGGCTCAATGTTAACTTAAAGTGCTTCTATGTGGTTTGCTCACAGCTGTAAAGGAAACGACGACGTGTCGTGTCGAGCATGAACGAGCTCTGTTGTAACATTGCACTGCAGGTGTCACTGTGTGAAAAAGAAGCAGCGGCGAATATCTCGGGTGTGGCTTTCATCGTCATAGAAAACTGGTTGTGGACCAACAGATGTTTTGATTTTTACACTGCCTTAAGTAAATACTCCCTTCTCATTGAACTAATCAGTGTCTCAACTCAGAGTATTTCAACTGTGCTCAAGTGTACTGCTTGTAAACAGGAGTGCATGTGCAGTGTTTTGTACTGTACATGAGGGTTAGGGTGTCTCACCTGATTCCGAGCCCGATGTGCTCCACGACGTTGGACAGTGAGACGTCTTTTGCTTGAAAGGGCTTCCTCTTCTCCTTGAACTCGTGCGCCAGACAGATCCGCCAACCCTCCTTGGGTACTCCACATCCCACTTCCTTAGAGACATAGCTACTCATGAGGTCCGCTGAGGATTTCTCACCCCACTCTGTGTTCATTTTAGCAGGATACTCAATGGGGAGCTTAAAGTATGTACGAATGGAGGCCAAAAAAACACTTTGGGATTACAAACGGGGAGTTGTCACCAGCTTTTTGCCAAAGGAGTGAGTTTATCGTGCATTCAATATGGAGCAGAAATGCTGAGGAGCTTCCTTCGTGTAGAAGGTCCCAGTGCCATTATAACATTGATATTATCCACAAGAGAAATTAGCCTCTATATCATCGGGGACCAGATGCAGCAAGTTGCATCAACAACACCCTCTGGATTCCTGTTTTTAGGAGGTTGCAGACCCCTTTGCCCCCCTTTTGCAATGGAGTCCTGATGTTTCAGCAGCAACTGGATGGATGACAGCTTAAGACCAACAGGACGTATCGGGACACCTACAATGAGATCAAAGAGGATCAAACTAAATGGGTTAAAACGGAGTGATCACATTTAAACTGCAGGACGGTGGAGATCAAGCATGCGTCAAAGTAACCTACGTTGCAACAGTAGGTTTAGATCACCTTTGCCATTAATGACGTACCGTTAGCTAAAACAACCCCATGTAGCAATGGCTAACAACAGTAGCTAACTAGGCATTCAAAATAGTTGATTCTGTTTTTGTAAATACCAGAGTTAGCGCGTCATACCACTGCTGCTACACACCAGACCTCTGCGTTGTCAGTTAGCAAGGCGCTCTGGATGAAAATCATTGATAGTTATGACAATATGCCCTCAGCGTTAACTCTCAGATAACACGAGCGCGCAGGTTGCCATCGCATACCGCCTCCTTTTACAATATTGGCAGATCCAAACTACAACCAAGCCACTGGGCCTACCTGAGACGAAATATCAAAAAATGGCTAATTGTTGCTGGTAGTTTAATGGAGTCAAAATCAGTGAACACTGTTCACTGAACAGCCAGGAAGTAATTTATGTCTGACAAACCTGACCCAGGGATTACAAAACTATTGACAGCAAAGCTGCTGCTAAGGCTGTACCATTATGGGTATGAGGGGGGGGATTACATTCACCCCCACGTATTAATCTTGCCTCCAACTGACATTCATCGGCACATTAAAAAAACCTTGCTATTTATATAAATCTTATAAAACAACTTATGTCGATTGCGACAGTATTGGCACACAAAAACAACGATTATTTGTGAATATTGAGTTTACAACTCCCTACTAGTTACCATAGCAACATTCCACCGCTAGTCTCCTGTGCCACGGGACGTCTTCTAAGTGGCCGACCAAAAACTATTACTGGGATTCTACACTGCCCTTTTTTATTCTTTCAGACATATTTTAACGATTGAGATACCACTGTGATGTTAAAGAGATCCTATACTTATATATTTATTTTCGGTTTTTTCTGATACTTGTTATTTAGGAGTTTTACTTTTCCTTGGTTCGTGATTGGTCATAAAGCACCCGGATGTTTATTTGTTTACTGTAGCTGTGCTGGAACGCTAGCTAACCAGATACGCAATGCCTAACGTTAGTTCTTCTGGAAAGAAAGTCAAATTGTGCATCGTTTTACTCAATAAGCGAATTTAGGTGCACCCTGTGATAAGACCACTGTCTACTGCTACTGTCTGTTCAAAGGTATGCATTGCAATTCCCCTTGAAACAGCAGCCATTAGCTAGCAAGCGACACCAAACAAGTTAACTTCTGTCTTCAGTCTGCTTGTTGTGGTAATAAGTGTATGAAAACTCAGCTAACTTAATTATCATCTTGCTAGGATAACAAAGTGTTTTGGATCCAAATGCATTTTATTTTCCATAACAGTGATTTTATGTTTAATGTCGGTTACGTAACGTTGGTGTTGTCGGTGTGTGTGGTTACAGATGATCGAGGTGGTGGCCTCCATGGCCCGGGGCCCCGTGTTTCTCGCCGGGGAGCTCATGGAGAGTCTCATAACTTTTACCAACCCGATGTCCCACCTGTCCACCTCAGCCAGCTGGTAGGACTGAACTCCCTTCACCTCTTTATTCATCACAGACCTGAAAATAAAACCTAGAGATGCCAATTTCTGTCTGTTGAGACAACATCCAAATCAGCAAAGAGTACTAGACAGAATCATATTTAAAATATAATGTAGATGGAAGACTAAGGTCCTTGTGTGCACAAACAAGGGATGGTACCCCACTACTGGCAATTCCCAAGGGCAGATAATAATAGTATTCAGGATCTGTACGTCATTATTTTTACACAAATTGTAACCCCGTGTGGACATGGACCATGTGATGCAGGACACTCTATAAACTCCCCTTGTGTAACCCTTGTGTTTTCTGGCTGTGTCCCAGTGAGATGCTGGCATGGGCCAGTGCCCAGATCCACTGCCAGTTTCATGCCTGTGAGAACAGAGTGGCTCTGCCGGCCCAGGGCAACAAACAGGACGTCCAGGCTGAGAGCAACACGGTGCTCATTCCAAACAGAGGTTAGTTATCTGAGATAAGCAGAAATCAAAATCACTATCATGCATATAAACACATTCATTGGAGTATATTTACATGGAGTATGTGTTATGTTTTAAGATAAACAACATTTTAAAGGGCTCTGGATATTATTAGCTTTGTTTTATTAGCCTTATTACTTCATGTGTAAAATGCTTTCTTTAACAGGAGAGAGAGGTCAGTGTGTTCTGGACACACCACCTAAGATATTATTCTGTGACCTGCGCCTGGACCCTGGGGAGAGCAAAACCTGTATGTGTGTACATATGTGATTAACATAAGTCATAAAACTATGACAAAATAAGGCTACTTTTAAAAGGAAGAAATAAAAACCACAGAGATTGCTTGTCGAAATGACAACTTTACGTCATAGAGATGTTAAACGTTTCTTATCCAGTATTTTTTGCAACATTTATAAAGTAACATATTTGTTTCTGTGTGTGATTCAAACAGTGTGACGTGCGTATTCGCTCTCCCACAGATTCGTACAGTGAGATCGTACCCGTAGATGGTCCTCCTAGTTTCCGTGGTCAGGCGGTGAAGTACGTCTACAAACTGACCATCGGCTGCCAGAGAGTCAACTCTCTGATCAAACTACTCCGGGTTCCCTTCAGAGTGCTGGTTCTGCAAGGTGAGCTGCATTTGGACTACTTTTAATTTCAGTTGCTCGCATTGTGCCGCAAAGATTCCAGCGCTAATGAGGTGTGTCACTTACACTTTGAAACCGCAGGAGAAATGATTACTCATAGTTAAGCATTATATATGAAGAACAGAATGAGGAAAACTACAGCAACAACCGGATGAACGCTGATTAAAACAAAGGAAAGGGACCCGTTTATTTAGCTATTTATTCTACTCTTTGAGTCTGTAGAAATAACAACAGTTTAGTGCCTCGCCTACAAATGGCGTTGCAAAAATTCTTTAGACGTTATCTGACTTCTATCACGCTGAGAAATGTTGCATTTTTGACATTTTCCTGTCCAACCTGTAGGCATGCCGGAGCCTCCATTCCCCCAGGATGAGGAGGTTTCCCCCTCCAACCCGTTCCTGGAGGAAGAGGAAGCGAGCCGCAGGGATGCTCGGCCTTTGGAGAGAGCATTGGACATGCTGATGGTCACTACCTCAAGACGCTGCCCCCGTGAGTCACTGCTCTGTCTCGCTGCTCTTTGTTACAGTTTAAAGCACTGTATTATATAACTCAACCCAAAGCAGGATTCATGTTTGTCTGTTTAAGTTATTATTGCTATTTTATTGTCTCTGGGCCTGTAAATAATACTGTTATTCTACTTTCATCTTCTTTTCTGACTAATGTTTTCCACTGTTTTTTTATTTGGATGGCTTGTGTGTTCCTTTGTGTTGTCCAGAGATGTTTAATATCACCAATGTTCGTGGGAAAGTGGCAAAGTTCTGCATCTTCAAGATGGTTTACAGACTCGGGGAGGACATCATCGGCACATTCAACTTCTCAGAGGGAGACATTCCCTGCCTGCAGGTTTGTTTGCCGGTCTTTTTTTTTTTGTACATTTCTGCTCCCTCTGTTTTTGTACATTCGTTTTTAAGACTTGAATCATATTTGTGTATATGTCTTCCAGTATTCTGTGAGCCTTCAGAACGAGGAGGAGATCCAGCAGCAGTACCAGCGGCGCCCCGGACAGGTCATCAGTGTGACTGGATACGGGCGACACATGGAGTCCTGCCTCCACACGGCCTCCAGCCATTTCTCTCTCCCTGTCCCCCTCAACGTCACGCCGGGCTTCAGCACAGACATCGGTCAGTCGTCGGCAAATATACTTAATATACTTAATGTTAATAGAAATCATTCACACATCACATGTTGAGCATTTTACACATATCAAGTGAAAACTTTAACAGTTTTGTCCCACCCAGGTAAAAGCACCAGGTGGAGTTTTTGACCACAATTTGACCACAAACATAATATTCATATTTGCAGATTCATTGTGACTTACACTTTCTGAAGTTATCATTATCGCTGATGTCCATGGTAAAAAAAATGGCCAAAAATCCGCTTTGAAGTCAAGAAAAAAATGCTTTCGGATAACTTCAGAATCCTCACTTATAAATCACACATCAACTGAACCACCAAACATTTGAACTCTGCCTGTACAGTGACGCTGAGGTGGCGCCTTCACTTTGAATTCGTCACCGCCAGGGAGCCCATGGAACCGCCCACGGTTCTGCAGAACCAATCAGAGGTCACAGTTTGGGCAGGGGCGGAGCATGTCGATGTGGATACCTTCAGCTGGGATCTGCCCATCAAAGTCCTGCCCACCAACCCGGCCTTGGGGTCCTACATGTCCCACTTTACAGGGACCAACAGCATCAGTATTTGACTGTTGTGTACGAGAGATAGTCGCGAGTTACTATGTTTCTGAGGATATCTGTGTGTGTGTGTGTGTGTGTGAGAGAGTGTGCGAGAGAGACAGAGACAGGTTTTTTCTTTGCAGATGAGAACAGAGGTATACATTTCAGTAACAAAGGAGCATTATTTTTGTTTCTCTTGTATATGCAGTGCCAGTGATGATTCCATATGTATATTATGCAACTTATGTTTTGCCTTTTTTCATATGCATTTTGCAGTGCGTCTTAACTTTTTGGACCCTTATGACGTGCAGCTATCTCCGTGGTTGATGTATATTTCTGTATTTATTTCATTTTGATTCCTTTACTCACTCTCTTTCTCATTTCATGAAAAAAAATGTTTCTCACTCAAAATGTTTTTATTGTAAACTGTTTTTTTTTCTCAGCTTGAGCAAAAGCTTTATCAAGATGTAAATGCTACAAGAGAAAAAACAATAAAAAGTGTGATTTAAATTTGATAGATTACATGTGAGGAAGTCCGTCATTAATTCACAAAACACAGTTTTCTTTGTAAACAAGATTTTTATTTTGAGCGTAAATGGGTTACAGCAGAGAACAGGTCAAATCCAACAGGAATTCATAAATTTACAATTAGTAATTATTGGATTAATTAAAGAATCGGACACAGCCTACTGTAATAACTCATTTTTAAAAAACAATGATGCCTAAACATTTTTAAATGTATTACTGAGGTGCATTATTTGGTGGGCTCAGTGTTAAAAATATTCTCTGCTGGATTTTTACTTAAATATATTTTCACAGACACACTTCACTCACATTTCCTTCATACAATCCAAAAAGCACAGATGCCGTTAAAGTGTTTCATATTAGTACAGTGTGTATATAAAAGTGGTTACTGGTATTTAACTATCGTGAGTATTGGTTTCACAGGCGAATCGATTGGGCAGATAGTTGCTGGTCTCAGCAGTTTTCTACCCCACGAGGTGTTGCTGCAGCTGAAGCGATCCTTGGCCGGGGTCCCTGATGTCCTCGCCAGGGTAGCAGAGCAAGCGGGGATCGGCTGTCTGGACCAGGGACGCTTTGCAAGTCAATGACTCCACCCGCATCTCACACCACGCAGGGAAATCCACCGGCCGATGCACCCTGGACAGTTATCAAGGTAAGGGAGAAGAATTCTGTGCAGTTTTTCAAGCACTCTTATGGCTTTAAAAAAAAAAACACTTTCCCTTGCACGCTAAACTTTATTCTCTGTAAAGTGGACCGTAATAACCTCCATTCCATGCTACTTTATATGTCTTCTCTACTACACATCAGAGAGAAATACGCTTGTTTTTCAACGACCGTATCGTTTTTTCAGTTACGATATGAAGCATATGATACACTTGTAAAATATATCGAAAAATGTGATTATAAAATATGATATTTAATGTATCCTTAAACTTCTCAAGTATATAAAATAGCGCCACTGATGAATGCTTACTCCACTGTATGAAGACACATCAGTTTAGACCCACCACTATGAAGTAACTTCTACTCTCTTGTTCCGTATCTCTGAAGCCATCGTAACTTGTTGGCGTCTGGACACCAAAACCACACCGGTCGTTTGTTTACTCACGTCTCGCAGCAACCGACGCCGACGGGGTGCAGGCAGGTGCACTGCATACAAGCGTTGTCCATCCAGCTTTCACCCAGCGTGTATTGCCTCCCCTCGAACACACACAGTTCTGGAACACATGGCAGTCAAATATTAATGTTGATACATATTTCATTCCTGAAGTCAAGATAAGATTTTAGAGCACGGGATCTTACCTCTGGAGTTGAAGTGGCACAACATGGGTGCAGCAGACCCACCACTGGTGCACAGAAGAAACACTGCAGCTGCAAGCATCCAGTTAACCCCGGCGAGCTCCATCTTCATCTGGTCTGGTCAGATTCTAGCTCCCCTTCTCCCTTTACTCCCTTATTTATACATCCCGGGGCTTTACGACCACGGCGTGGAGGTGTGGTCAGCGCCGTCATGTTGGCCCACAGGCCTGGCTGAGGACGGTGTCGGCGGTGCCATCCATTGGGGAATCAGGAGGTGGTGGTTTGCTTGGAGGAGGTAAAGATCTTGGCGCGGTTTTGGCACTCCGGAGATCACCTCGCTGCGCTTCAGCGGGCATGAACCTCTAAAGTGATAGAAACAATGACACATCCATGTGGTGACTAAGAGAGGGAAGGGAAGGAGAGGGGTGAGATGGAGGGCAGGGAGAGAGAGAGGTGAGGTCCAAGGAGAGTCGGAGCAAGAGAGAGAGAGGAGAGAAAGAGGGATGGAATGGAATTATCAAACATGATTCATCACCATTCAACCTCTCATAAGAAGTGACTAATGCGCATGTAAAACACATGCCTAAATACTGATCTACTGAAATTAATAAATCAAATGTTTAGACTCAAAATACAGTTAAAAGAGCTTCTGATGATCTGCCTTTCAAGTCAACAGAAAACATTAGATACTTTAGTGGAGAAACATATTTTATGCAGATGCTTCATACAAGTCACAAGGAGTCACTGAAGGGTTTAATGAGTGTGAACATTCTGTAAATGACGAGCAGTCACCAGATCTCAAACCACTTTCAAAGTCTGACCTTATCTTCTTTTGGGAGAATGATGTTCGTCCCTCCAGTAGAGTTCAGAGACATTGTTGGTTTTCTCACCCATCCTGTGATACACACTATAGTCTGCACACATGTGCATTTCTGCTGCAGGGGCCCGCTGTCACCTCTGACCCCTCAGTCTACCTCAGCAGGATTATCTCATGTGTGATGATGAAGTATGATGTCACATCGTTAACTGCAGTCTGTGTCCTCATGCGGGTCCAACCCAAAAAAGGAATGATGGACACATACAAAGACTTACAATGGTATTTATGTATTCGATTTAATAACATATCTACAACTTCTTTTGTAGAGCTCAACCGTCATGTCAGAGGATCGATATTATCAGACGGTATTGGATTTTTAGTATAATAGTAAATAATAATGAAAATACAATATTGCAGAGAAACGATGCTGAAAGTAATTTCGAAAATGATTTCATTTAATGCACAGTTTCAACAGAAGTTGATTAGTAGATGTTGACTAAAATGTTGTCAAAGCAATAATTCACCATTGTTTTTCTGGAGCTTTCAGCAAGTCCTCCCATGATCTTCATCCACTGACAAAAGGTTATGAGATGTGGCTGAAAGAAATAGAAAAAAAACAAATAAGTGGACCATGTGAATAGAATAAATGTATTTTTTTTAGACCTTTTATACACTTTTGTACTTCTATCCCAACTTTGTTTTTACCACAGGAGGTCATTACTCTCATAACTTAAATACATGTCCTTGTGTACATTATTGTCAGTTCCTCCTCCACTACATTTGATTCAGATGCTGCTTCAGAGGATGGAAGCAGTTTTAACGGCAGATGTTCTTCCATAAGTTCAACTCGGGTGGTGCTGACCTCTTCAGAGCCTCTTCAGAGCCTGTGGGTCCCATACAACACCCTGGCGATGCGTTCACACCCTGATTTGACAACCGTTTGTCGTCAGCGTTGATGAAATGGGAGGACCTCATCAAAACAAAAGATGAGGATTTTCCTGTCACACACCCGTTGCCCTTCACGGATGTGCACTTAATTGGAGACAAGTGCGTTTTAAGTGGGGAGAACTTTCTGTTTGAAAGTTGGAGGGGCTGTCATCGTGTTTGGTCAAAGGGCTGCGTTTGTTGGGACTTCTTCAAAGTCGATAAATATCTTCCATAGAGACAAACTGCACCGCAAGAGGCCAGTAAACTCCTGTGTAAAACCTTTCTTTTATATAATGAATCTATATATTTCTATGAATATATGTCAATTCCAGCAAATGATTAATCATACACATACATAGTACTTTGCATATTTTAAGAGAATGCCAAATTCATAGCCTCACATTACCTAAAATGTTGTGCTTCAATTTAGCTGCATAGTATTTTCTTTAATTGTACAGGGTATTGTACATCTCTGATACCATATACAAAGGTCTGTCTGATTTGCAATTAGTACCACTATTAATCACTTTTTAATAAAAAAATAAATCCCATCCAATTTTGACCTATAGTATACCAAAAGTACAGTTGAAATGAAATGCATGTTGTTACAAAATGTACAAAATTGTGTGTACTCTCCCAAACTTTGCAAAGAACATTTACAAAGGCTCTGGCAACAGCACACAAAATGAAAAAATAATGTCAAAAATCCAAATTTACTGGCTTTAGAAACACAATTCTATAGTCGAACCATAATAGCTTCTCCATAATTTATGCATGTCTTTCTTTGTTATCCTTAATGATTAAATGTACATAACATATTCATACAGCTGCATGTTAATTTACTTTTAAAACCAAAATACTTGTCAAAAAAGTACAAAAAACGTACACAAAAAAGTTATGTAAATAAAAAATGTTATTAACAGATCAGTTGGAGCTTTTAACCAATTGATATTAAGTTTCTCATCAATTATTTAGGCATATTAACATCAAGTAAAGTCGCTTCTAAACTGTTACATTTTAACTATATTGACTGAAAAAAAATAATATATATATAGCGTAATATGTATTGTATTTTTATTTGATTTATTTATGTGGCTCAGGACCACGATCACGTGGTGTGGAGCACCAATTATATTCCTAAAATAATGCTTTATCAACTTTTACACTCTTGGGTGCACTGTGCCTTTAATAAGCATGCTAGAAACCACGCCCCTTTTCTACTTCCTTCTTGGTCCAATCAGGATCGACTAATCAACACACGACACAGCGATCCCCTGCTCGGTTTTATCAATCCTACTCCATCGAGGCTCGACTACTTTGGCCTGATGGTAGATTTTTGGCTGATGCTCTGTTGTTGTGTAGCTACCTAAGAAAACATCCAAATCATGCCCGGTGAGACAGCCGTTAAAAACATGTCATCACCGTGAATACAGGTACTCAGAGGTATCTGTTTAAACTTGTGAACGGACTGATGAGGTAACTATCCGCGCGAGCAGCAGTTTAAACGGGCTTCGGAGGAGTGTTTTTGAGGCCTTGTCGCAAACCCAACTGCTCCCAAAGTCTCGTTTTAACCGTCCGGGATTTCATGTTGAAGTCGTCAGGTTTCTGGTTAAAATTTAGTGTTTTCCCGTCGGAGGATGGACACTGATAAATTCAACTATGCTTACAGTTGTGACTTGGACATCAACGTTCAACTTAAGATGTAAGTTTTGTACTTGACCTTAATCATTAGGTGTGTGCTCAAGCAGTGTAACTAATCTCTCTTGTGACAGGATGCTGTGTGTGCGTGTGTGTAAAGACAGTCTATATTTAGCTAAACCATGTCACAACGAACTGTTTATCACATCAAACATTTAAGTAAATGTCCACATTTATCACGAATCCCAGAACGAGGTGTTAAGAGTAGTTTGTAGATGTGGTCTGACTTTGTACTGAAACCGTTTGGCCTTTTACAAAAAAAAGTGTTGCAAAATTGATGTTGCCTGTTGTATTATTGAGACTTATTTGTGAGGGAACAACTTGGAGCACCCTTGAAAACATCGGCATCAACATATTTGTTTCTCTCCTTCCTCCCCGCCCCACTCGGTCTGTGTTTTCTGCTCTTCCAGAGGCAGCTTAGAGGGCAAGCGAGAGCAGAAGAGCTACAAAGCCCTGCTCGAAGACCCGATGCTGCGGTTCTCTGGCCTCTACCAGGAGAACTGCTCGGACCTCTACGTCACCTGTCAGGTGTTTGCTGAAGGAAAGCCTCTCGCCCTGCCTGTTCGCACCTCCTACAAAGCCTTCAGCACACGTTGGAAGTGAGAATGAATCTCTTTCTTTGTGTTTGCTCTCTTCTCTTTTCTCACGAATGTTTCTGAGAATATTGTTGCGTATGGTTCTATGTCCTGCTGTGAATGTTTGTGCTTGGGTGTGTGTGTGTGTGTGTGTGTGTGTGTGTGCATGCGTGTGTATTCTGTGTGTTTTGACTTCTAGGTGCAGCTCCCTCACGAGTGATTGAAGGCACCTGGATGTGGTTTACCTGTATAAGCGCCTCCTTGCTCCGCCCTCGCGCTCTCTCATCTGCCTGGCACCAGACCCGGGTCTGCAGTGGGATTTGCGCACTACAGTTTACTTGTGTCCTGTAAATAAACTGGCAGCTGTGGTTGTTTTTAACCTAACTTGGTGTTGTGTACCTCCTATATGTTGCGACTCCCGAGCCGGTCGTAACGATATTGTTACCCCCAAAACCCATCTCCCCTATTGTGCCCTGTTTATTTATTCGACCATCTTCAGAGCTGAAAAGATACAAAGCTCCCTCCAGTACAAGCAAATTTCCTGGAGTTGCATATCAGTTCCTCAGACCCTTATCTCCTTATCTCCTTCTTCCTCTCTCCTGCTGTCCTGCGCAGCTGGAACGAGTGGCTGCGGCTGCCGGTCAAGTACCCAGACCTTCCCCAAAGTGCCCAGGTCGCTCTCACAGTGTGGGACATCTACGGGCCCGGCAGAGCCGTCCCCGTTGGGGGAACCACTGTCACCTTGTTTGGCAAATATGGGTGAGTCTAACATCGCACTACTACCTCTGGTTTGTTACCGACACAATAGAACAATGAGTTTTGCTACCAGGTTGTAAGATCAGCTTTGCACCTCACAGCTGCACTTTGTGAGATGACACATTGATGTGTGAGGAGTAAAACACCCCCTCCTGTTTTCTTCTAGTATGTTCCGGCAAGGGATGCATGACCTGAAGGTCTGGCCGGGTGTGGAGGGGGATGGAGGAGAGCCCACCACCACACCGGGACGCACCAGCAGCAGCCTGACGGAGGACCAGATGGGCAGACTCGCCAAGGTACAACACCGCATGTGGGTGGACAGGGTTAAGTGTGTGTGTGACTCAATGACGAAAAGAGATGAAAAGGGAAAGAGATATGATGTTGGTAAAGGGAGAGAAACCCTCACCGATACCAAGTGGTGTCTATACCATCATCTGTTCCAGGGCCCTGACCTGGAGGTACTCGGTGATGTGAGTACAAGTGGAGGAGTTAGTGTTGTCAATGCAGAATGTGTGTGTGTGTGTGTGAAGAAGGCCTCGGTCCAGATGTGTTTGCAAACCACTTGTATCGCTCCTTAAATGAGGATTACCACATTAGAACAATTCAGACTGTGTCAGGGAGGTTCCCATTATCGGTTAAAATACTTCCTTTGTCTGTTTAAATCCCTGAACACTTTGCATTGTTCTGTGTGGGGAACCCCATATGTTGTGAAAACCCATTCAGTGCTTTTAGAAATACGCGTTGACCCAGACACTCGTCTATCGAGGTGTACGGCTGCGTTCTTGAGAGCATCGCACGCGTTCGTTTTTAGCTTTTCTGCTGTTGCCGTACGTCAGTGTGTGTTTCCTGTCAGTGTGTGCATGCTTTTCTTGTTCACGTGGACACAAAAAGATTGTTTGTCAACTTGTTGCAGCTTTTTTGGAATATTTAGTGGAAAGCGTCAGGGATTTAATTTTACCGTCATCTGATTGGATTGTTAAAAAAAAAAAAAAAAATGACTACATTGATTCCTACTTTTAATCTATTAATCCTGAGTGCAGTTGACTTAATCACAGCCAACGTTTTTTTCCTCGGCTGCTACCAGTTCATGTGTTGTTGTAAAGAGCACTAATTCTAACCAGCTGAGTTGTGGGCTTTCTGTTCGTGGCCAAATATGTGCTTACATTCCCGACACCCACACTGACCGACGAGTGGATTGGCTGCTTGAGCGTGTGTGTGTGTGTGTGTGTGTGTCCGGAGATGCTGGATTGGCTGCTGCCACTGGATTTGTGCATGATTTGGTTGAGCTGTTTGCACATCAGCCACCATGCTGAAACCTCAACCTCCATTATTTTGTTGTATTTTGGTAAACCTTTGCCTCTTCCTCCTCTCTCTCGCTCTCTCTTTCTCTCTCTCCATCCAGCTGACGAAGGCCCACCGTCAGGGCCACATGGTGAAGGTAGACTGGCTGGACCGTCTCACCTTCAGAGAGATTGAGATGATCAACGAGGTGAGTGCGTTTACCTCCAAACTGAAATATGCTCCGTGATGGGTGACTTGACGTTTTGTAGAGACATTCATCGTCCCCAGAGGACTTTGATTATCCTCTGACTTTTCCTCGAGCGCCACCATGAGGTTGACATTTGTGTTTTTTTGTCATGCACAAATGTTTTCACAGTAGTCTTTTAACTAACCGTCGTCTGTTGAGTTGAATTCAAGTGTTTTTCGTCATGTATGTTTCTGCAGAGCGAGAAGCGCAGCTCGAACTTCATGTACCTCATGGTGGAGTTTCCCCGCGTCAAAACAAATGACAAGGAATACAGTATTGTCTATTATGAAAAGGTATTTATTTTTTTTACATTTAAATGCTCGTAACGAGGTGTATTTTAGAGTGTAACACCCTTTAATATCACTGGAAACTGTGCCGGCTGATTGGTGTATTTCACTCAGGATGGAGACGATGCATCGCCTGTTCTCACCAGCTGCGACATCGTCAAATTTCCAGACCCACAGATGGGGATGGTGAGAGGACGCACGCAAATACACCCACTTACACTCTGGAAAGAATTCATTTATGATGTCTATTGTTGGTTTAGCATTATGTGAATTTCATGTAAAATATTACAATAATGTAGCATGCTTGATTTATAGTGTGTATTTATAGATGCAGTGTTTTTCAATTCATGGTCTTTCTACAGGAGAACCTGGTGGAGAGCAAGCATCACAAACTGGCTCGTAGCCTCCGCAGTGGGCCCTCAGATCACGACCTGAAGCCCAACGCTGCCACACGTGACCAGCTTAATGTAAGCAACAAGAAGTCTGGTTTTTATTTACTCTCCACATGTAGTTGAATCTGAGAGTAGAAAAGAAAATAAGTTTATTGATGTATGATTGATCCCTGGGGAGTTCTTTACCATGTCTGCTATTACAAACCACTGGAATTGATTTGGTCTGTGTGTGTCCGTGTGCACCAACAGATCATTATGAGCTACCCTCCGACCAAGCAGCTGAGCTCTGAAGAACAGGACCTGGTGTGGAAGTTCAGATACTACCTCACCACACAGGAGAAGGTGGGTGTGTTTCTTACATTCTGCCCCACCGTAACCAAGTCCGCTGAAGTTCCTGTCTCAATCCTCTTCTCTTGCTTCCTCCTCTTCCTCTGCTCTTCCTCCTCCTCGCGCTGCAGGCCCTCACAAAGTTCCTCAAGTGTGTCAACTGGGATCTGCCCCAGGAGGCCAAGCAGGCTCTGGAGCTGCTGGGGAAGTGGAGGCCGATGGATGTGGAGGACTCCCTGGAGCTGCTCTCCTCCCAGTTCACCAACCCCACAGTTAGACGCTACGCTGTGGCACGCCTGCAGCAGGCAGACGATGAGGTAGGAGGACTGAGGGGGAGGGGGGGGGGGTCACTAGGATACCTGTGTGGGTGGATGATGGAGACTCTCTGTGTGTATAAAACTTGTTTCAAACCTGAGCTTTGAATTCCAAATATGAAGTACTTTGTGAAGAACCTCTTTGGCATTGTTGTTGCCGTCTCCTCTTCCTCTAGGACCTACTGATGTATCTTCTCCAGCTGGTCCAGGCGCTCAAGTACGAGAACTTCAGTGACATTCAGGGCGGCCTGGAGCCCGGCAGCAGGAGAGACAGCCAGGGACTTTCAGATGACTCGTCACTGGACAGGTCGGTTCTGACTGCTACTCCGTCTGTGGATCGTAAATAAGTCGGCACTATGAGCAGCTTCGACAGAAGCGAGACACATGTGGAGGTTCTGTTGTTGTGTAAAAAAAAAAAAATAATTGAGAAGCAGAACGGTTGTTGTACTTCCAGGGATTTTTTTTCCCTGTTTTGTTTTTACGGCCTGGATCTAAATTTAACCCAGAAGTTCTCACTGTTTGGGAGAGTATTTTTGACATTGCAGAATTTTGATTATTTTCCTTTCAGGAGCCGTAATGAACTCTTAGGTTATTATGGTTTTACTGGCGTCGCTCTGTAGAGCTCTGGCCAGAATCTGGAGGCCAGAGCTCTGACGGTCAAAAACAGTCCACACTGAACACAGCGTCTCATCAGTTTAACTAAAAGTGCCCTGAAAGTTTTCATTTCCATTTTCTCTGACCGTTGATTGTTTTTTCGTTCACTCTTTCTGTAGTTCCCAGATCCTGTCTGGTACATCTGGACCTTCCACTGCCACACAGAAAGGCAAGGAAGCGGCCGACAGCGAGAGTATCGAGGTAAGGAAGTCAAAAATGTCCCTGAAAAGAAAACCAGAGCAGGAAAGAAACTGACAATCCCCACATGGCACATGGACAACCACCAGTTTTTGAAGCAACAGGAAGTCAGAAACACAGAATTGTGCCAGAAATTTCAAATGTAATTTTGTTCCAGAAAAGACGCTATATGTTAGTTTCAGCTTTGCATGGACATCTTCTTGTGTCTGTATCTCTTTGCAGCAAGACTTGTGCACATTTCTCATCTCCCGTGCTTGCAAGAACTCCACACTTGCCAACTATTTGTATTGGTGAGTAGCAGCAGGTCAATATAAACACAAAGGACTTTTTCCAGAGATAACAACAACCTGTGTGTCTTCTTAAGGTACGTGATTGTGGAGTGTGAGGATCAGGACACCCAGCAGAGAGATCCTAAGACTCACGAGATGTACCTGAACGTCATGAGGAGGTTCAGTCAGGCGTTACTCAAGGTCTGGAGGCTTTTATCTTTCACTCTGATTAGTCTGTTGAGGTCCTGCAGCAAACTGAATATGTTTTTCTTTGTCCCTTCCTGTTCCCTCCAGGGCGATAAGAGCGTGAGGGTGATGCGGTCGCTGTTGGCTTCCCAGCAGACCTTCGTCGACAGACTGGTGCAGCTGATGAAAGCCGTGCAAAGGGAGAGCGGGAACCGCAAGAAGAAGGTTACAACAGAATACCCACACAGTATTTATCTATCTCAATGATGCATGTGTTTTCATATCTGATTGTTTTATCCACATGCACTCGCATGGACACTCCTTCTCCTTCATGCGTGCTGTTTCCATTGATTCTGCTGAGTTGTGTTAACGGCAGCGTTCCCCGTGTGCGTCTGCAGACGGAGCGGCTGCAGACGCTGCTGGCTGACAACGAGAAGGTGAATCTCTCGGAGATCGAGCCGATTCCGCTTCCTCTGGAGCCTCAGATCAGGATCAGAGGCATCGTCCCCGAGACCGCCACGCTCTTCAAGGTACAGAGAGTAACTTTCATCCTCACAAATCACTTTATCAAGAGTATCTGTGCAACACATTGCTCATGAGTCTTTTCCCTCTATGTGTGTTGCGCAGAGCGCTCTGATGCCAGCTAAGCTGATCTTCAAGGCTGAAGATGGAGCCATGTACCCAGTTATTTTCAAACACGGAGACGATCTGAGGCAGGATCAGCTCATCCTTCAGATTATCTCGCTCATGGACAGAGTAAGATTACTCTTAAACTGGTTTACTGATGGTAATTGTTGGTGGTTTTAGTTTGATTAGACTACCGACCACTTGTAGTCGTTGATCTCTTTGGGTTTTATTTTCAGTTGACAGAGCTTTTTGTGTAATGTTGTAAAAGATATTTGGGTTTTTTTTGGCTTCCAGCTGTTGAGGAAGGAGAATTTGGACCTGAAGTTGACGCCTTACAAAGTATTGGCCACCAGCACCAAGCACGGTGAGAAGTCATGACTCATCACTCGGCTCCATATAAATTAAAAAAAAACATTCTTTCAGCCGAACTAAAAGTATTGTATTCTTATTCCAGGTTTCATGCAGTTTGTTCAGTCTGTTCCCGTTGCTGAAGTCCTGGCTACTGAAGGAAACATCCAGGTGAGCAGAGAAACAATAAGATGCAAAACATCGTCTGTCCCTTTTATTCACATAGTTTGTCTCAACAGAGCTTCTTCAGGAAGCATGCGCCGAGTGAAAAGGGACCCTACGGCATCAGCTCCGAGGTGATGGACACCTACGTCAAAAGCTGCGGTGAGTCCGATGTAACGGCGCCATGTTTAACCTGTCTGTGTGCTCTACCTGCAGAAAACCAGTCTAATCACCTCTCTCACTGCACCCTTCCAGCTGGTTACTGTGTCATAACGTACATCCTCGGAGTGGGAGACAGACACTTGGACAATCTGCTGCTGACGAAGACCGGTGAGGCAAACGGCTCGTGGGTACCGCTTTACTGATGTCTTCTTTCACGGAGCAGTTTTCAGAACGTTCTCATCTCTCTTCATCCAGGGAAGCTCTTCCACATCGACTTCGGCTACATCCTGGGTCGAGACCCCAAACCGCTGCCCCCGCCTATGAAGCTGAGCAAGGAGATGGTGGAGGGGATGGGAGGCATGCAGAGCGAGCAGTACCAGGAGTTCAGGAAGCAGTGCTACACCGCCTTCCTGCACCTCAGGAGGTAAGAGGCCGGACACGCGAGAAAACAAACTAAACCAAAGTCGTGTTTTTAGCCTTTTTTAATATAGTTGGTTTAAGTGCTTCCATTACCACACAAGTCGAACCATTGAAACAACATTGTCCTCCTTTCCTCCTTCAGATACTCAAACCTGATCCTGAATCTGTTCTCTCTCATGGTGGATGCCAATATTCCGGATATCGCCTTGGAGCCTGACAAGACGGTTAAGAAGGTACGTTTGTTGATACCAAGAACAAAGACAAGAAATACTTCTTTTCCCAGTGGAGTTTAGATGGAGCCAAGTAATTACGCCGGTACATCTTGAACAATGTTTAAAATGGACCTCGTGTTTCCCTTCAGGTGCAGGACAAGTTCAGATTGGACCTGTCGGACGAGGAGGCCGTCCATTACATGCAGAGTCTGATCGATGAGAGCGTGGGCGCTCTCTTTGCTGCTGTGGTCGAGCAGATACACAAGTTCGCTCAGGTATGTTCACTCAAACGCACAGTACACTGACAGCGTAATGATACATGTGATCAGTTAACCAAAATTACGCTGACTGAGATCGACCAGTTGGCGTGCAAGAAGCATATTTCAACAGTGTTTGTGTATTTACTTTAACTGCCAGAAGGGATATACATGTCTGCACTGTAATCCATTATCATAAGTATTTCTTGTTTGATAAGTGTAAACTTTGTTCCCATCACTATTCAGTACTGGCGCAGATGAGCAGAACAAAGGCTGAACTGCTTTTGCAGCAGGAGCACATGCTGGTATGGCTTTGAGTCGACTGATGGTGTGAGTGAAAGAAACCCAATGACACTGTTAAAGGCCAACAATGCACTGCCAACCTCGACTGCAAGATGGTGAACCAAGGACATGGTGCTCATTGTTTGCTTATGTGTATATAATGTATATTAATTGTTAAATGAATGATTGAGATGTATGGCCAAATAAAAGACTGTTGATACGAGTGAATTGTGTATTTTTTTTCCATCATTTAAGCCCGAAATGGTGCTGCTATGCAGCGTTCATGGCGCGCAACGTGTTTCTTAATTGAGCATTGCTGACCATCTGTGGCTGGTCGTACCGTCGACGCTGGGGGTAGAAACCGGTCGGTGAGTCACAGAGCGAGTGACTAAGCATTTCCTGCCACACATGGAAAGAGGAGCGCACAAATTATACATTTCCTAGAATGGGTTCCTTGTTGTATGCAGCCACCGATTAACTTTAAAAGAAACAAACTGCAGAGAACAAATACGTTTTAATTATGCACCTGCAGCAAACGAAGCTTTAACTGGTTTTAAATGCCTTTAATCAGACAGTTATTAAAAAGGTAGTGAGCTTACTGCACATATGTCCCCTCAATCACTCATCAGAGTGCACAAACAAACATTCACTGCAGGACAGAATTAAACGGAACACATGCTATACTAGGCTGCAACATGAATGGGAGACTAGACGAGTTAAAAGTAGTAAATAGACATTTAAAGAACACATGAACTAAACAAAGAAGAGCCGAGATCCCTGTCGAAAAGGTCATAGAATAGCATGTTGAAAAAAGTCGTATATATGTGTTAACTGCTAAAATGTTATATTGTCTGAAGTGTACATTTTGAATAAACTGAATACTCTAATGATTTGAAATGATCAATTTGTCAAAAACACAATTTAGAGTTTTACTTGTATTTAATTAGAAGTAGTCCAATAACAATTTGAACATAATTCTGATCCACTTATTACCTTTCAGCTTTGCAGTTCGTAGTTACAGTCTTGGCAAAAACTGACTGCTCTCTATCGCCGATATAAAAAGTCAATTTCAAGTGCAAAAACCTACAATTACAAGACTAACAGTCACATCAGAAAACACACAAAAGTTAAGCTGAATGAAATCTACTGCAAATAGAAATGAAAGACAAAATGTCCGACCATGTATCCGCTCCACCGTTGTGTAGTCAGGTGCTCTCATTTGCACACGCCAGCTTCTTGCTTCATACATTAATCATCTCTCCACAAGCAAAATAAGCACCACGCTTATAAACAAAAGCCATACACACTGGCGTATACATGGAGCTTTGGATGACCCCCAAGGTCTCTGTGGACTCTGGAAAAGGTAGAGAGGGGAAACAAACAATGCCGGATGGCCAAAAACCCAAATGCTCCCCAATGTTGCGGAAAGAATGCAACACCAGCAAAACAGAAGGCAGAAAAGCGAGATGGCAGGATGAGGCGTCGGTCACGGGTAAGAGGCAGCTCTGTTATCTCCTTGGGGGGGGGGCTGTTTGCGGCATGTGGGGGGTCAGATGTTCTTGTTCATGAAGCTCATGGTTTGGATGAGGCAGAAGAACCGCAACCAGATTTAGATTTTTCACTGAACCAGTTGTACGTACACAGAAAAACAGCTCCTTTTGGACACGTGTACTACAATAAACTATTCCCGCTTCATTGGCGATTCTCACTCACCAGTCGATTCTCTGACAAGCAGTCAGAGAAATGGGGAGCCACGTTTCTATCACTCGATGGCAGACGCCACGAAACAGAGTTACAAGTGAGAGGTCATCTGGTGGCTCGCAATGTTGGGTCATGACCTTTGATCTTGCGCGTAATGGACGCCGGTCAAGTACGGAACAGCATCTCCAGAGCTGGGAGGGATCCGTTAACGTTTCAGCATGGCGAGCGACACAGTGGCCTCCTGAAGCTCAAGATATTGAATCAGCCATCATCAGAATTTGTGGAATAAATTCCACTGATCTGGTCAGTCTTGGTTAGAGGAGGAGTCTATGGAGATTTGGTCGTCGGCAAATTCCAGGTGGACGTCACAAGGGTCGATAGGGACCGAGGCGAGGGGCAGCAGAGATACTGGATCGTGAACGGGCGCCTCAATGAAAGAAAACAAAAAATGAAGATTAAAAATCTGTCATTATAGGCAGTGGACTTTGTATTAAAAACACTAAATCAAACATACCGGAATCTTGGGTTGACTTTCAGCGGTTGGTTCAGTTTCGCTCCGTCTTCTCAGAAACACAGTGAGAAGTGGAAAAAGCAGCAGAGACGTCAGCCCGATTCCCAGAAACAACGCAGGCAGCAGTCCCGAGGAGAAAACACAGCACAGGTTGAACAAATCGCTGCCCCAACAAACATACTGCAGAATAGAACCACACACACACACACACAGTGAGGCTGCAGAATGAGCCAGAGACCCTTTGGACTCTGCACAAAGTCCTGAACATTTCTCAGCATCATCTGAACCGACCCGCTGCAGTGGGCAAATCACTCACACCTTTGAGAAATTCAGATGTGGTTTTTAAATTTAAGGGCTGAATGATTTTGGAAAAAAAGGCCGTAATTGCGATTATTTTGAGTGAAAAAGATTTTTTCTTCAATCTTTAGAATAGGATGTGTAGCTCTGCAGCGCGACAGTATTTATTTAAAAATGGTATTTTGAAACAGTATTTATTTAAAAATGGTATTTTGAAACTATTTATTTAAAAATGGTATTTTGAAACTATTTATTTTAAAATGGTATTTTGACTCCTGAAAAACAAATATTCTGTGGAGCAGAACAAAGTCTTTTCTCTTTCATATCTTGCAACCACTAGGTTTATACTGTAATTTACTGGAGGGGTCCTGCAGGTTGGGAAATATTTCTCTCATCAATGGACACTTATGTATTAGAGAACATTGCATTGTTTTTAATATGAGCACCAATGATCCATCACGTCCTGCGTGCTTGTTTGTTTCCCTCTTATGGTTAAATTGTGCTTAAACTTAAGGGCGCTTCAGGTAGATGCTAAAAGGTCATGACTGGATTTAACGGCCTCAAAGCTTTAAAAAGATTCGTCTTCAGTTTTCCTCCCACCTGACTTGGAAACCTGACTTGATTTTTATATATCAATAATAGAACAAAAAGCATGTCAGACCTGGTACTCTGATTGATTGAGCTTGTTGTACACAGTTACTGTGGTCCACGGGTCGATCAGTTCAGAGACGGGACAACACCTCCTGCTGGCCGCACAGGGGAACTGCACCTTCACCAGCAGCTGGTCGTCTTTCAAAGAGGCCGAGACGGAGGGAGGACTGAAAGCTGGAGTGGGGAAAGGAGAGAGAGGCTGTTCATTTTCATATTTAACATTAAAAAGATGATTGTACTTTTAAAAGAAACTATTTCAAACAAAGTGCGACAGAGAGAGGGGCACCAGCAGGCTCTCTGTGCACAGGTTTATGAAACTGGTGTATTGCAGGAACTGCAGACTCTCACTGATTGAGTCTTTGTCTGCACGGTGGTATTAAGACTAGCATGGGGACAATCCCACCGCAGGAGACATCCTAAGTCCAGTGATTCCACAGCAGTGTAGCAGACTGACCCAGTCGACCCTGGGAGGTTGTCACGAAACACACACACACCAAAATAGCACCGTTACACAGATGCTTGTTAACACTTGCAAGCATGAGCTCTTGCAGAGGAAGGAATGGCAGAAACACAGGAAACTGCTACAGAGAAGTCAAATATAAACACTTTAGATATTAACTTCAGTGCTCACCAGTGATCAGCAGGGCGACGACGACGACACACAACCCCAATCCCACCTGGTGTCTTCATGGCAACGTGGTGATCTGGATCACGTGAGATGGAGAGGGTCTTAAACGCAGCCTGCACAGCGCTGTAGGCGACGGAGTCCTTTCAGGAGCAAGACAAGGTGTAAAGGAGGAGATGCAGTAAGCTGCAGGGAGGTGGAAGGGGTGGAGAGATGAGGACTCAATTGAAGGCCGGTGATTTTGTCAAGAGAGCTGGAAAGGATGTAATCTACTTAGACGAGAAGTTTGAGAGACTGAGACGGTTACAGGCCGAACAGAAACTCCTCTCATGATTTAAATATATGTAGTATATACATTGTTCTATCAGATAGAAAATAATCCATCCCAAAAGTAGCCCAGACATTTCCCTTAGAACCGCAAATGTGAACCTCACTGTGAGGAAAAGTCACGTGATGATCACCACAGTCCTGACAATCCATCATCCGGGCACCAGAGCTGCCTCAATGGTTTCATACTAATCCACAAACAGTTGAGATCTCAGTCTGGATCTCTCACGGCCATTAAAAAAGTAAAAACGCAGATACATGCCAGGAGAACTGCATTCTATAATTTTATTCAATGCCATCTTTAAATAATAAGAATCTGTACATCTCTTAAGTAGGTCTTTGACCATTCATTCCAAAAAGTCATAATAACAAACAGAGTTTCCTTATTAACAACAGTAATACAGTTGAAGTGCTTAACCAGGCGCCCCGAAGGGCCAATAGAGATCATACAGCAACAAAATGGTCAAAAGAGCGGTGTACAGCACACTCTTTACACTCTCTCTCTCTCTCTCTCTCTCTCTCTCTCTCTCTCTCACACACACGCACCCTCTTGATAATTAAATACATGAAAGCAAAACTGCCTGTTCATTCAATAACAGCACCAAACATCAAATATCATTGCAGCAGTAATAATACTAAGCTTAACGTTCCTCATTTTCAGCATCATCATCATCAGTCATGACAATCTTAACATCTGCGAATATACAGGGTCCAACCCACTGGGCCCCAAAGTGGAGCGTTTACATGCTGAACGGTTCCGGACATCGTCAATCGTCAGTCAGGTCTGCACGTCGCCCTCAGCCCAGCAGGGGGCGACGTGCAACAATGTGCCAGCAAAGACGCTGGTTCTTTGTCCCACAGCTTTCACAGAGAGAGTCAGCCTGGAGTGCGATTCAGTAAAGTGTGTCTGGAAAATAAGCAGGGTATTGCTGCGTTAATCTGTGCAAATTCGAAGAAGACCCACTTAATGTCCAGGGAAGAGCTTCCTCACCATCTTTTCCGTGTGTATTTGGTGTTTAGAGGTTTATCTCTGCGCCCCTGGTAAGGCGAGTGCCGGCTCCAGGCTGGTGGTGGTGGTCGTGGGGGTAGGAGAGGGCGCCAGGCCCTTGGGTGCCGGATAAAGCAGCCCACGCGAGGCTGCGTGGTCCCCGTTCAAGTTCTTGTAAGGGTTTCTGCGCGGCCGAGGTCTGAAACACACCGAGGGGAAGCGGAGGCCCGCGAGGCAGCAGCCGGGACAGGAGATCACCTCCTCCTGGTCCAGAGAGTGTCTGCTCCCGGAGCCGAACGGGGACGAACCGGCAGCGTCGCCGGGAGGGGAATGGTAACCGTTGTCGTTCGGCGTGGCGTCGCTCCATCCCACGGGTCGACTCACGACCACGTTGTTGTTGTCCAAACGAGAGAGGGGAGGCAGGCACGGGGGCCCGTTGGAGATGGCCGACCCCCAGCCGTTCGAGAAGGGAGGGATGGAGGACTGGAGGGGAGTCGAGGAGTGGGCCGGAGGAGGGGAGAGCTCGGAGCAAGGAGATGAAGTGCTGTCTTGTGTGTTCGGGGAGCTGGTGCAGTCCATGGGCTCTTCCTCTCCCCCACCACCCTCCTCCTCCTCCTCCTCCTCCTCGTGGTCCAGTAGGTCCAGCGACATGGGCTCAAGGGACAGAGGAAGCCCAGAATCAGTCCCACTCCCCTCCCTGATCATCTTCTCTTCCAACAGTCTCTCTTCTTCACTCATTCCGTTCGTCTCGCCGTCCAGCTCAGTCGTGGACTCCTCGGTCAGGACCGTCTTCGGCGGCGATGCGAGGTGCGGAGGAGGCGTACACGGCAGCGAGTGGCAGCGCCGGTGCCTCCTCGGTAGCTCGTAGCTGTCGATCTCGGACCCAGAGGGGTCCTCGAAGTCTGGTAGAGGGGGCAGTGTGAAGGTGAGGGAGATGACGGACTTACTGGGCGTGTCGAACAGCTTGATCTTGCCCCCCTTGAGGTCCTCCCTCTGAGAGAAGGGGTTGATGCGAGCGGGAGTTGCTGCGGTAACAGAGGGGGGCGTGTCCGGTGGGTGGAGCATGTCAGACTTGCTGCGGGAGAGGCGAGGATCTGACAGGATGCAGAGGGAGCGCCTTCGCAAAGGGCCAATTGCTGGAGAAACCGCTTTAAAAGAAAAAGAGCGAGTGGAACTTATTAATCTGCAGGATCACACACGTTTAGCATTTGGCGCCGACAAGTAGAGAGAATCGATGACTCACCTTTGACTGTTTGTTCGGCCTTCTGTTTCTTCTCAGCCTGTCTCCTCTCCAGCTCCACCGCGATTTGGGAGAAGGACGGACGGAGCTTTGAATTCATCTGACCGAAACAAAAGTCAACAGATTGAACAAAAGCACGAAGGAAAGATACAAAAACTACCGTCATCTTTAAAAGCTGCAGTGCAAAATTAAGACAGATTTGATCCAGTCAGCAGTTTTTTTTATTAAAAGCAATTGAGGAGATGTAAACCTGGTTTGGACGTTAGACGGATGGATACCAACCCTCTAATGACGTTAGCCCATTAAAAATATGGCTTTCAAGCGTTTAAAACACAGGTTACAGAACGCTCTACAAGCTCTGTTCAAACATGACCGGATCATTAAGGATGAACGTACAACGCTGCAGCTAAATCTGGAATCTGGCATAAAAGAGGCGACGCAAAAGCTGCTTTTTCTTCTCCCAAGCGACGCTGTAGATAACTTGTACGCCGATCTAAAACCAATACAGTAATATATCACAGCCCTGCAATAAATGAATGGGTATAATGTGTTGATTCAGCTGTACATCATTTTGGAGGATGTAGTTATTTGGGGCTGTTGAACTGTATTGTACATGAACATAATGCACCTACAATTGAGCCGACAACTTCCTCAGACTTTCTGACTAAATATAGAGCAGAAATAGGCTGATGATACAGGTTTTTAAAGGGCTGAGAATCTGTCTACAACTTGGACAGCATTATCTCAGGTGTGTGTGTGTGTGTGTGTGTGTGTGTGTGTGTGTGTGTGTGTGTGTGTGTGTGTGTGTGTGTGTGTCTTACATTACAGCAGGTGAAGGCCAATTCCAGGAAGTCAGGAGGACAGTCTCCCACCATCTCCTGAAAGCTCGCCTCATCCAAACCAAAGTCCTGTACAAAAACACAAACGTTTTAAAAATGCACACGAGAATTTACATTCATGTCCGTGTGTGACCTTTTGAAAGAAACGGTCCCATTACACCCGATGGAGACGCTACAATCGGTGTAATGTTTAGCTGAGCTGGTAGTGACAGGCTGAGTGTAGTACTAGTAAATGGCCACAAGGGGGACAATGTCCTCATCTCAACTTTAAAGGCTTTCCGTTTGGGTTAACTGAGGCTTTTTAGGACATGCAAACATGTCAAGATAAGAAAGTCAGCTTCCTGTTTGTTCAAGATGACAAATCAGCAGTTAGACTACAAACGTAAAAGATTCTTTAAAATCATCTCTGGCATGGGGAAACTTGGTGCATTTCACAATACTGACAGACTTCAGGCTGTCATTGAATACAGGAGCAGTCCTCGACTTGTACATTATCAATAACGATTTAATTAGTCATGCAATGATATATTAAAGGGCTCTGTGACACGAGACGTGCATGAGATGATGAGAATGTGATGATAAGGGAACAGAGGAAATATTAACGATGACAACTCGGTACCATAGTGCGGGGCAGGAAGTCGGGGTCGGCTTGTATCCTCGCAATAGTCTCACACAGGATGATCCCGTATGCAAACACATCCACCTGCAGAGACAGGAAGACGAGTCGATCAAAGAGAGCTCCACATCCAACGGGTAGAGATGAGATCAAATAAAACAGGGAGCGACACCAGACACCTCTTACATCACTAAATCCCTGTTTGCCTTCCACATAACAACTGATTCATTAAATATTTATTGCTCGACTTCAATTCCTGGGGACTGGCTTTTATTTGATTGGCTTTCATCACACCCGCCGTGGACCTTGAACTCTTGCAACAACCTGCAGCTGAAAGGTAACGACGACGGCGTTCTGTCAGTACCTTCTCATTATACACCTCCCCTCTGAGCACCTCCGGGGCCATCCAGTAGGGGGAGCCGACGACAGCCAGAGGCTCCTGGTCCTCTTCCTCACTGCAGAGACGAAGAGGAGAGAGAGAGACGGAAGAGGAGAGAGAGAGACGGAAGAGGAGAGAGAGAGACATTAGAGGCGAGAGAGAGAGAGAGAGAGAGAGAGAGACGGGAGAGAGAGAGAGAGACGGAAGAGAGAGAGAGAGACGTTAGAGGCGAGAGAGAGACATTAGAGGCGAGAGAGAGAGAGAGAGAGAGACGGGAGAGAGAGAGAGAGAGAGACGAGAGAGAGAGAGAGACAGAGAGAGAGAGCGACAGAGAGAGAGACAGAGACAGACAGACAGAGACAGAGAGAGAGAGAGAGACAGAGAGAGACACGAGGGAGAGAGAGACAGAGACAGAGAGAGAGACAGAGAGACACACGAGGGAGAGAGAGACAGAGAGAGAGAGAGAGAGACACGAGAGAGACAGAGAGAGCGACAGAGAGAGAGAGGTTCTATGAGGTGAAACTCTGAGTGTGGCTGTGTGCAGTGTTTTGATGTTCTGTGGAGATCGTTGAGCAACTTTAGCTGAATAAGGAAGGAAGGAACATAAGAATGTGCACACACACACACACACACACACACAGCTGGCAGATACTTCCTTTCTGTGCTATTTCCATCTGCTACTGTGGGTTATGATACTGCAAAAAAAACAAAACCGCAGCGAGGGAAGTGATGGCAGAAGGAAAGATGAGGAGCCGAGACGGTCGTGGCTCCCAACGTAAACACCATTTGGAGAAGTAGAACGACAGAAAGGAGCAAACAGAGCGAGTGCAGAAGGGAAAACAGCTGAACAGAAACCAGTCCGGACACCAGAGGAAGGACGGGAGAGTGAAGGAGAGGACGACTTGTTCTCCGAGGGGCAGCAGAGATCCAGTAAGAGCAAAAAGGACGGGAATAGTTTGCCTTATTTGGAGCGCTTCTCCTAATCCCCCTTCATGTCCTCCCCTCCACCACACGGACAGTGGTATCAATCCAACACAAACTGTTCAAAAGGGTCCTCAACATCACTCACTCGCTGTCAGCGCTACAGGACACAACAGTGTTTGGCTAAAATATAAACGCAAACATGACCTCGCAAAGGAAGGAAGCGCAATTCACCAGCTGCTGTTGAAACACACGCTGGAGCAAACAGAGGCCTCGTGTGTGGAAGCTGCAGGCATGCGAAGAAACACACACACACACGGACAAACACGCAGGTGGAAATCATCAACTTCTGAGCTTTGTTTTTAGCTGAAGGGACATGCACGCAACTCATTCAGTCGAAAGCAGTGACAGTAAAGACTTGTGTAAACACGAAAGGTGGGCGGCGGACGGGGACACACACACACACACACACACAGAGAGAGAGAAGGGAAGGCCAGGTTACAGTGGCAGCTGTCTCATGTCATGCTAAATGACTTCAGATAGAGCGAGGAGGACGGGATGGGGAGCTAACGGGACGTAACCGTGTGACGCGTGTGTGTCCACACGCGTGTGTGTCCACACGCGTGTGTGTGTGTGTCTCTGACTTACTGTCTGTTGATGCTCTGTGTGTTGTTATCATTTCACTGTTTGACTGTTGATCCGTTTATGGAGAAGGAATATTCATTAAGACAAACCGTCTAATTTGAGTCGTGGACTTAAATCCAGAACTAGAGATGCAAATATTTTCATACTGGAGCTGATAAACTTTATATTTTCCAATTTTGGAGATCTTTGTCATTTCCCCCCATTTTACATTTTGGAGCGTTTCATTTGCACAACACGATAAGTCACAATGAACACTGCTACATTATATTCGACAGCCAACACTTTCACCACTTCCTTCTTCGCCTTCAAGAATTTGACATCGTTAAGGGAGCGATGATGTCACTGGAGAACCAGCTGAGGGAAGTAAAACCCGATAGCTGTAACTCCGCTGGCCGTTTACA